>NC_138861.1:115991257-116591257 GCF_965194805.1 Balaenoptera borealis | reverse complement strand
ATACCATTCAACTGTCAGTGGATATTTGGGCTGTGTCCACCTACTGTGAATAATGCTGCCTATGAACATGGGTGTACATATATTTGTTTGTATCCCAACTTTCAATTATTTTGGGTATTCACCCGGAAATGAAATTGCTAGATGACATGGCAATTCTATATTTGATTTTTTTAAAGAAACCACCATACTGCTTTCCACAGTGACTGAAGCATTTTACATCCCTATCAGCAAAGCATAAGAGTTCCAATTTCTTCACATCCTCACCTATATTTGTTATGGAAATCCTGATGGGTGTGAAGTGTTATCACCTCATGTGGTTGATTTGCATTTCTGTGATCATTACTGATGTTGAGCATCTTTTCATGTATATTGATCATTTGTATATCTTCTTGGGAGAAATGTCTATTCAAGTCCTTCACCCTTTTTTTTTTTTATAGTTGTTTATTGGAGTATAATTGCTTCACAATACTGTGTTAGTTTCTGTTGCACAACAAAGTGAATCAGCCATATGCATACACGTGTCCCCATATCCCCTCCCTCTCAGTCCTCCCTCTCATCCTCCCTATCCCACCCCCCTAAGTCATCACAAAGCACCAAGCCAATCTCCCTGTGCTATGCTGCTGCTTCCCACCAGCCAACTATTTTACATTTGGTAGTATATATATGTCGATGCTACTCTCACTTCGCCCCAGCTTCCCCCTCCCACCCCTTGTCCTCAAGTCCATTCTTTATGTCTACCTCTTTATTCCTACCCTGCAACTAGGTTCATCAGTACCATTTTCTTTTTAGATTCCATATATATGTGTTAGCATATGGTATTTATTTTTCTCTTTCTGACTTACCTCACTCTGTATGACAGACTCTAGGTCCATTCACCTCACTACAAATAACTCAGTTTTGTTCCTTTTTATGGCTAAGTAATATTCCATTGTATATATGTGCCACATCTTCTTTATCCATTCATCTGTCAATGGACACTTAGGTTGCTTCCATGTCCTGGCTATTGTCAATAGTGCTGCAATGAACATTGTGGTACATGACTCTTTTTGAATTATGGTTTTCTCAGGGTATATGCCCAGTAGAGGGATTGCTGGGTCATATGGTAGTTCTATTGTTAGTTCTTTAAGGAGCCTCCATACTGTTCTCCACAGTGGTTGTATCAATTTACATCCCCACCAACAGTGCAAATGAAATTAGAACACTACTTAACACCATACACAAAAATAAGCTCCAAATGGGTTAAAGAATTAAATGTAAGACCAGACACTATAAAACTCTTAGAGGAAAAACCCTCTTTGACATAAACCACAGCAAGATCCTTTTTGAACTACCTCCTAGAGTAACGGAAATAAAAACAAAAATAAACAAATGGGACTTAATTAAACTTAAAAGCTTTTGCACAGCAAAGGAAACCATAAACAAGACAAAAAGACAACCCTCAGAATGGGAGAAAATATTTACAAATGAAACAATAGACAAAGGATTAATCTCCAAAATATACAAACAGCTCTTGGAGCTCAATATCAAAATAATCACCCATTTTTTAATTGGGTTTTGTGTTTTGTTGTTGAGAAAGATAGTTGTTTTACATTTTTTTGTCTAGTAAATTTGATGCCTGTAATTTTTAACGGATGTATTCTGCCAGTTTATTTTCTTCTTTGGAATGGGCCATATTTTCCTGTTTCTTTGTGTACCTTGTGATTTTTTACTTGTTGAAAATTAGGCATTTGGAAAAACAGCAATCTCTCCCAGTCATTGTAGACTGGCTCTGTGCTGGGGTAGTCCTTCACTAATTAGCCAGGTGTGCTCTGGGCCTTGGGATAAGCCTGAGTTGATAACTAAAGGTCTTTTCTGAGCATGAGTTTTGTCTGGGCCCATGTGTAACTTTAAAAATCCGCCCCCCCCAACACACACACAAGGTTGCTTTTGAATGTTTTACTTCTCCAAAGTGTCTCACCCAGCATCTGCGCAGGGCCTTTGAGGGTCTATTACATGTCTCCACCAGTAATCTCTGGCCCTGTGCACCTACTAATCTTGGTCTCCTTGTAGCTTTCATGAACAGCTCTCATTCTTTCTCCCCAGCTGAGCTTTAAGTTAGATGAAACAGGTGTTCAGGTAGACCCCAGACAGGTTAGAATGTTGCAGGTAAGGTCTGCTCTGACCCTCTGGTTCATGGAAGAGAACTGGAAACTTGGAGGCTGCCTCTTCCAGACCAAGACTCTGTCTCTTCCAGGGACTCTGCATCGCCCAGGAGGTGGTAGGGCAAGGGCAAGTAAAACAGCGCAAAATTTCCTACCATTCTAAATGTGACTTTTTCTTGATTGGGTATTCTCTTGGTTGCTGGTAGACCTTTGACTTTTTTTCCAGCACTCTTATAAGGTTATTTTAGTGTGTGTGTGTATGTTTCTGTGGGGAAGTGACAGCTTGGAGATACCTAGTCCACCATTTGTTGACATCACTCTTCATCTTAGGTTTTTAGACTTCATTTCGAGTAGCTTTGGGGGGGTATTGATGGAAATTGATATTTTTTGAGTTGCCTCCTCACTGAAGTTACCCTTAGGCACTATGCCAGATTTCAGGATTTTGAAGCCATGAATGAAACTAGAAGGCAAAGTGAAGAGTGTATAGAGAGCCGTATTTGGAGTTGGGAGAAAGCCTTTCTAACGTCTGCTATGAGGACATCACTGAGGGCGTTACTCACATGATCAACATGTGTTCTTTATGAGGTCCCAGGGGAGAAGTTTCTCTCTTTACCTGATAAGGTTGAAAATACACAAATATTCTCTGAAAAGGAGGCAAGACATTTCTCACATTCATTTGCCTCATGAGGAAACTGAAAATTAATAGAAGTTTTAGCCAGGATTCTTCTTCCCACTCTACCATGCTGCCCTCCTGCCCTCCCTGGAAAAGGAAGATTCCTTTGTAGCTGAAAGCAGACCCTGTCTTATTTGCTCATGTATCTCATGCATCCCGAATTGCGCCTGGCACACAGTAGATGTTCAATAAATATTTGTGGAATGACAATTGGGATTATCATATACGTTGTATGTTGGGGTTAACATACACACACTACTATATATAAAATAGATACCCAACAAGGACCTACTGTATAGCACAGGGAACTATACTCAATATTTTGTAATAACCTATAAGGGAAGAGACTCTGAAGAAAAAATATATATAACTGAATCCCTGTGCTGTACACCTGAAACTAACACGATATTGTAAATCAACTACATTTCAGTAAAAAAAAAAATTTGTGGAATGAATGAGTGAATGTGAGGAGTCAGTTTTCTATAGTATGAGAAAAAAGAGGACTTTAAAAATCTTTTAAAAATTTTGTTTAGTGAACTTTATAATGAAGTATACATGTAGAAGAGGGCACCTACCCTAAGTATATAGATCAGCGAGTTTTCCCATGAACACATACAGGTAAGCAGCTTCCAGATACAGAAACAAAATGCCCTCTGATAGTCAAAACCCACCACTAACCCCTATCTTCTCTCTGAAGGGTAACAAGTACCCTGATTTCCTAACCCCATGTATTTGTTTTGCCTGTTCTTGAACTTCCTATGGATTAAATAATACAATAAGTACTTTTTTGTTGTTGTTCAGCATTTTGTGAGATTCCTCTATATTGAGTGAAGTTGTAGTCAAACTTTGTTAACTTTTGAAACTCTAAAAACATTTTAGTTTACAGTTAGTCAATGCAAGGTGAAAGCCCAGATTTATGGAATAATAACCTTCACTAACCACCATTTACTGAGTACATAGTGACAGACACTGTGCTGAGAGTTGACATTCATGAATGATCTTACTTAACCCTTTCAACAGTTTCCTGAGGTGTAGGTATCATTCTCCCAGTTTCTTTTTTTTTTTTTTTTTTTCACACACACACACTGTATTTTATTTTTACAAGAGATAAATAGACTGACACCAAGCATTGTACATGGATGACCACAACAAAAGCAACAATGATTGCAATTACCAAACATGAAACACACTCATACTATGTCATAATATTGACATTCAGTCCAGTAATCCTCCACTGTAACAGCTCCTTTACTTTGCAGTGAAAATTGATTTGTATATTCTTTGCCTCTGAGTCCTTGTGGGATTTTTTTTTTTTTTTAATTCAGACAGAAAGTCACAAAAATTATACTCATCCTCATCAGTTCACTCAGTCCCATGTAATTAATTTTTTTTTTTTTATCTTGATCTTTTGTTAGCACTTTTATGAGTTCATCAGTTTTTCATTAGAGTTCTGAAAATGCTTATTCATTCAGTTCAGCAGTACAGTCCGTTACCAGAAACCTGTACTTGTCAGAGTCTCCCAGTTTCTTGATAAACATAGAGAAGTTAACTAGCTTGCTAGTTATTTAAGGCTCATAATTGATGGAACCCTCTTTTGAACCCAGGCCCTGCAGTCAACCGTGCCCATGTTTACATTGACCGCTACTCTCATTTGCCTCTTCCATATAGGATTCCTTTAAGAAACTGTTTTTAAATGAATATGCATTTAGGTCAAACCAGGGGAAAAAGTGGGGCTGGTACTGATTTAGAGATGACTGTCTTTTAGCCATCTGTACCATGTGATTGGACAGCTTCCCAGAACCTCTTTGCTATCTTGAACTGTATATATGTGACCCTTTGGGTCTTTGCCCTTCCATTGCCAAGGCTGATTCAGGGACCCAGAGCCCAGGAGAAGAGGAAGAGTGGAACTGGCCCCTGGCCTGTGTGTTACAGATTTTGGCCTCAGGATAGAGGCAGGAAGAACTGTATCCAGCCATGTCCTGTGTCTTTGGGTCCCAACAGTCACGGATCACAGACCCAGTTAGAGGTCAGCTCCACACCAGCTGTTCTCAATATCTGTGTAGGAGGTGGTGACCTTGGTTTGAATCAGCCCCAGTTGAGAACTGGATTCCTCTGTTGAGTGGTAAGCTGCATCTGTGGAACTTTTCTCCAGAGGCAAACTTTCCCAGCCTGGGATTTACTGTGCTTACTTCCCAGCTGTTATTAACACACCATTCAGAATGATGCAGATTCTTTTTTCTTGTTAGATTTTCCTTGGGCCAACATTTGGCCGTCTCCATTTTCATAGGCCTTAAATACACCAGCCTCGCTTTGACTCCTGCTTTTGCATTCCTTTGTAGAAGATATTGGCAAGGAAGGACAGAGACATCTATTTGGCACCAGCAAAGGCTGTACTCATCCCCCTTCCTTGCTACTCACAAAGACCTGTCCTTTTGTGAGGCTGGATGCTCCTCAAATGTCCATTCTCCTTTTCCTTACAATTTTTTTTTTTTTTTTTTTTTGGCTGCGTTGAGTCTTCGTTGCTGCGTGCGTGCTTTCTCTAGTTGCGGTGAGCAGGGGCTACTCTTCATTGCAATACGCAGACTTCTCATTGCGGTGGCTTCTCCTGTTGCAGAGCTACTGAAGCTCTGCTCTAGGCACCCGGGCTTCAGTAGCTGCAGCACGTGGGCTTCAGTAGTTGCGGTGCATGGGCTCAGTAGTTGCGACGTGCGGGCTCTAGGGGGTGCGGGCTTCAGTAGTTTTGATTTAGTTGCTCCATGGCATGCGGGATCTTCCCGGGCCAGGGATGTAACCTGTGTCTCCTGCATTGGCAGGCGGATTCTTAACCACTGTGCCACCAGGGAAGTCCCTCCCTTCAATTTTTTATTAAAAAAAAAGTTTTCTTTGCTGATTTTACAGATTTTGCCAGCATTTAACTCTTAGTTTAGATCTTCCACTTCCCCAGTTTTGGGGAAAAATGCATGCCCTCTGTCTTAGGTCCCTTTCCTAATTCTTATTCAAGCCTTCAGCCTTTGGGGAGTTCTCTCAGTGTCATCAGCGTCCTCTGTCAGTTCAATACTTTCCTTTATCTCTCTGTTGCTTTTAAAGATATATACCGTCAGCCACACAGCACAGGGAGATCAGCTCGGTGCTTTGTGTCCACCTAGAGGGGTGGGATAGGGAGGGTGGGAGAGACACAAGAGGGAGGGGATATGGGGATATATGTATATGTGTAGCTGATTCACTTTGTTATAAAGCAGAAACTAACACACCATTGTAAAGCAATTATACTCCAATAAAGATGTTAAAAAAAAAAAAGATATATACTGTCCAGGGTTTTATGATTGTGGCCTTTGCTTATTTCCTCTGCTGATCTTACGCTTTAAAAAGTGTCTTTCTCCAGCCTCTCCCCTTTTCTGTTCCACTTCCTCTTGTCTCAGAGAATGATTTTAAACCAGTAAGCACAAATTCACATTTCCCGCAGCCTCCCTCAGTTGTCTGGAAGAGCCAAGCTTCTTTTGCACCAGGCATCTTGCTGGACACATTCCCATGCTTCGCCCATGGGAATCCTCACGGCTGCCTTTGCGAGAGACCCGCTACTACTGCGGTTTGAGAGAGATGAGGAAATTGTGCCAAGAGGCACAGAGCTAGGAATCAAACTCAGGTTTATTTAGAGCCAATATTTGGTCTGCTCTACCCAGTTGCCTCCAAGTCCTTTTATGTTTGGTAATTGTAAAAGAAAACTGTTCAGAGGAGAAGGGTCCCATTCTGTAGTTTGTGGAGGGAACTTCCTAAAATAGAGGGCCTGTCGGACAGTATTTCTCTATCCATTCACCTAACCAGACGCCTCCATCTCTCAAAGCCCAGCTCAGATCTGACCTCTTCTGTGCAGCCTCTACTCGGAACGGCCGCTCCTAGTGTCCCCTTGTTCCTTTGAATAATCGAGAGGCCTGTTTGAGCACATATTTGGCACCTACTTATTTCACATTTTTATTTCATTGTTCATACTAAGGCACATCCCCCCTCCCATCCTTAACCACTTAAGGGTGGCGGTTCTTTCATGTGCTTTCATTTATCTTCCAAGTTGCCCCGAACATAGTTTGCACCTAGGAAATATATTTTGATAAACTGGATTATTATTTAGATTCTGGCTATTCTTTCATTTTGTGTTTTGTCCTTTTTTCCCCCTTTCAAGTCCAAGGCTTTACTCTTGAGTTTCCCGCCTTCCTTGTTACTCACAAAAGCCCTTGTATGTTTCCAGGTAGCTTAAGTGTCTTCTATCCAGGCTGCTCAGTTCTCTGCATCTTCCTCCTTATCCATATCTCTTAATAGCAACAGCCTTCATGGGGCTCCAAGCCTATGCAACCTTGCATTAATACACCTTCATAATAAATTCTTTCAGGGAATTGTTATTCAGTATCATTTGACTTCCTCTTACACGCCAGGCACTAGATTAGGTGGGGAGTAAAACCAGGGCCCCTAGAGACCACTGACCCTGTTTTCGAGGAGCTAAGCAAGCCATTGTAGCCTGATGAATGGTGTGAGAGGGGAGACAGGGCTGCAGCGGAGGGACACAAACCCGGATTGGGCACTGGGGAACATTCCATGAAGTATTTCCACAGTGGGGAACTAAAAAGAGTTGGATATGACTAGAGCATAAAATGGGACTGAAGATAGGGGGCAGAGGAGGGGCAGGAGATGCAGGAAATGTGACCAGAACCCACAGCAGGGACCCATCACCGAGGACCCTATAACCCTGGCCAGGAAGTTGAACTTGATCCCAGGAGCAGTGAGAAGCCCCTGAAGGGATTTGGTCAAGGATAGGGGCCGCTCTCAAAGCCTGCCACCCTGACCGTGCACTAAGGTCTTTGAAGGAAGATGCTTGTGTAGCTTTTCTGTAACTCAAAAGACCTTGGCAGTAACTGCTCAGCCGTTGATGATGAGGAAGAGGCAGAGCTGGGATTCTGGCTTTCCTCCTACCGGCCCCACTGCCTGAAATGGAATTGAAGAAGGAGGGAAGTGGGCTACACAAGATACACTTAAGTGCTTCCTCTGTTCTGGGCACTCTGCTACACACTAGTTTATGTAAATAATTTTATTTAATCTCCACAACAACTTTGCAGCAAATATGTTATCCCTCATTTACCAGATATGTAAACAAACTCAAAGAGATTAGATAATTTAATCAATAACAATATCTTATAATAATTGTTAGATAAACTGAATTACTGCAGCTGGAGTGGCCAAGAAACAACCAACCAACCACAGCACAGTTTACACTTAACTTCCAGTTGAACCTAATTTCATAGACAACTTTATTAAAAATGCACTTAAGGTTATTTTCTCCCTCAAATGTCTATCTTCCTAAGGTTTACAATTAAAAGGAAGGAAGGAAGGAAGAGAGGAAGAGAAACAGGAATAAACCTCTGCAAAGCTTCCTCTTATCCAAGTTCTACACTAACTTGAACTAGACTGTCTGTGACTTTGTAGTGTATATGACAATGATGATTCCTGGTTAAGAAATTACATGTACACATTTGGGGTAGGAGGGATATTTGCCTACTTGTGATTTACAAATGAGCTTTTTAGCATTTGAGGCATGAACTGTCATTATACAAAATTATCGTAATTATGAATGAGCTTTCTATATGAAAGACCTACCAGCCCCTCTACTTAAGAAGAAAGCCCCACTTTAGTTAGAAATGGGACATATATGGTCATAAAATGGCGTTTATTTAATAAAGCAGTGGAATCTGTCAAGTCAGTGGGCTTTTATGTCCCTGTCTCTTCTGCCTTTAGTTACAGGGCCTGCAGCTGTGATTGGGTGGGAAACTTCTTGCAAGAAATAGCAGAAGGCCTGGGCCCATCCCTTGCTGCCTTGTCACCTCAGCCAAGTTGCTTTACTGCCCTAGGCCTCCGTTTCTTCAGCATTTTTTTTTTTTTAAATTTAAAGAAGTCTCTTGCCTCCTCAAGTATATCACGCCAGAATTCTCCCCTCTATCTTTCTGGTGCATTATCAATTTTCTATCTCTACGGGATCATTCCCATCCGTGCACAGAGATCTCTATGGTATCCCAGCTTCAAAAAGCCTTTTCCCTTCTTCCACTTACCCTCCAGACACTGCCTCATTTCTCTTCTCTATTCACAGCAAAGCTCCTTGAAAGAACCTCTGTCTGAAACCCCTCTTCTCCACTTCTTTTCGTTTTATTTTATTTTTTTTATTGAAGTATAGTTGATTTACAATGTTGTACCAATCTCTGCTGTACAGCAAAATGACTCAGTTATACATATATATATACATTCTTTTTTTATCTTCTTTTCCATTATGGCTTATTCCAGTATATTGACTATAGTTCCCTGTGCTATGCAACAGGACCTTGTTGTTTACTCATTCTAAATGTAATAGTTTGCAGCTATTAACCCCGAACTCCCAGTCCCTCCCTCTCCCTCCCCTCCTCTTCTCCACTTACTGAACTCTGTCCAGTCAGACTTTGGCCTTTGCCATTCCCTTAAAACAACTCCTTTGAATGTAGACCATGATCTCCCCGTTTCTAAATCCAGTGGTCCACTCTCAGGCCTCATCTTTCCGACCTGTCAGCAGGATTGAACACAGCTGATCATCTTTCTTCTTAAAGTGCTTTCTTCACTTGGATTCTAGAAAACCTCTCCCTCTCACCCCCACTGCCACCTATATCATTAACAGCTCTTTTTCAGTCTTCTTTGCAGGTTTCTTTTCTACATCTTCATTTCTGAGTATTAGCATGGCCCATGGCTCAGTCCTTCGGTATCTTTTCTATCTACACTCCTCCTCAGGTGATTTTATCTATTCTAATGGCTTTAATACAATCTTATGCTGAGACTCCTACGTCTGAATCTCCAGCCACACTTCTTCCTGGACTCCAGAGTTTGTTTCCAATTGACTTTTCAGTACCTCCACTTGAATATCTGGTAAGCATCTCAAACTCAACATCTTTGAAACTGAACTCTTAACTCTTCCCACCTCAGCCCCCAACCTTTTCTTTCTACAGTCCTCCCGTCTGAATTTCATTCTTTCCTCCTGAGTAAATGACAATTTCAATCTTCCAGTTGCCCAAGCCAAAAACTTTGAGGTCTTTCTTCTTTCTTTCTTCCTTCCTCTCTCTCTCTTTCTTTCTTTCTTCCTCTCTCTCTCCCATTCTTTCTTTCTTTCCCTTCCTTCCTTCCTTCCTCTCTTTCTTCCTTTCTTTCTCTTTCTTTCTTTCTTCCTTTCTTTCTTCCTTCCTTCCTTCCTTTCTTTCTTTCTTCCTTCCTTCCTTCCTTCCTTCCTTCCTTCCTTTCTTTCTTTCCTTCTCTCTCTTTCTCTCCCCCTCCCTCTCCCTCCCTCCCTCCTTTCCTTCCTTCCTTCCTTCCTTCCTTCCCTCCTTCCTTCCATACCCACATCCTTGATTCAACCACTTTTCATTACCTCTATCACCCTGGTCTCTTACTTGGCTTATTACAGTGGGCTTCTTCTATCTGACCTCCTTGTTTCCATCTTTGCCTTTTTTCCTCAGCTTTATTGAGATCTAATTGACACAAAACATTGTGTAAGTTTAAGGTGTGCAATGTGTTGATTTGATACATTTATATATTGCAAAATGATTACCACCACAGGCTTAGCTAACACCTCCAAACTGTCATATTTCTTTATGTGTTTGTGTGTGTGTGTTGAGAACACTTAAGATCTATCCTCTTAGCAACATTCAAGTATGTAATACAGCATTATTAGCTAAAATCACCATGCTGTACATTAGATGCCCAAACATGTTAATCTTATAACTGAAAGTTTGTACCCTTAGACCAGTGACCACCACTTTACTTTCTGTTACTGAGTTTGACTTTTTTAGATTCCACATGTAAGTGAGATCATACAGTATTTGTCTTTCTCTGTCTGACTTACTTCACTTAGCATTATACCCTCGAGGTTCATCCAAGTTGTTGCAAATGGCAGGATTTCCTTCTTTCTTTTGACTGAATAATATTCATTGTGTATCTATACCACATCTTCTTTATCCATTCATCCACTGACAGACACTTAGGTTGTTTCCATATCTTGGCTATTGTGAGTAATGCTGCAATGAACATGGGAGTGCAGACATCTATACGAGATCCCGATTTCAATCTCTTTGGATACGTACCCAGAAGTGGATTTCTGGGTCATATGGTAGTTCTATTTTTAACTTTTTGAGGAACCTCTATGCTGTTTTGCATAATGACTGCACCAATTTACATCCCCACCAAAGTGCACAAGGGTTCCCCTCTCTACACCCTTACCAACACTTGTTCTCTTGTCTTTTTGCTGATAGCTATTCTAACAGGTGTGAGGTGATATCTTATTGTGGTTTTGATTTGCATTTCCTGATGGTTAGTGATGTCAAGTACTTTTGCATGTGCCTGTTGGTCCTCTATGTCTTCTTTGGAAAACTGTTTATTCAGTGTGTCTGCCTATTTTTCAATCGGGTTGTTCAGTTTTTTGTTTTTTTTGCTATTGAGTTGTGTGAGTTCTTTATATACAGTAGTCCCCCCTTATCTATAGTTTCACTTTCTGTGGTTTCAGTTACCCACAGTCAACCATGGTCTAAAAATATTGACTGAAAATTCCAGAAATAAACAATTCATAAGTTTTAAATTGTGTACCATTCTGAGTAGTATGATGAAATCTCACACAGACCTGCTCTGTCCTGCCCAGGATCCCCAGCCATTGACATTGTCATGGCTCACATGATCTTCTTCTAATGTATTGTCAACAGGCCAATAGTAGCCTAACACTAGGTTGCAATGCCTATGTCCTTCACCTCACTTCATCTCATCATGTAGGCTTTTTATCATCTCACATCATTATAAGAAGAAGAAGAAGGCTGAGTATGGTACACTAAGATATTTTGAGAAAGGGAGAGAAAGAGAGACCACATTTGCATTACAGTATATTGTTATAATTTATTACAGTATGTTGTTACTATACTGTTTATTACAGTATATTGTTATAATTCTATTTTATTATTATTAGTTGTTGTTAATCTCTTACTGTGCCTAATTTATAAGTTAAACTTTATCATAGATATGTATGTATAGGAAAAAAACATAGTATATATAGTGTTTGGTACTATATACAGTTTTAGGCATTCACTGGAGGTCTTGGAACCCCATAGATAAGGAGGAACTACTGTACTTTGGATATTAACTGCTTATCAGATATATAATTTGCCAATATTTTCTTTCATTCCATACATTGTCTTTTCATTTTGTTGATTGTTTCTTTTGCTGTGCAGAAGCTTTTTAATTTGTTGTCACACTTGTTTTTGCCTTTGTTGCTTGTGTTTTGCTGTCTTATCCAGGAAATCACTGCCAAGACCAATGTCAGAGAGCTTTCTTCCTATGTTTCCTTCTGCATGTATAATGTTTTCAGTTCTTAAATTTAAGTCTCTAATTCATTTGAGCTATTTTTTTCTGAATGGTCTAAGATAGGGGTCCTATTTTATTCTTCTGCATGTGGTTATCCAGTTTTCCCAACACCATTTATTGAAGAGACTATCTTTTCCACATCAAGTATTCTTGGCTCCCTTCTCAAATATTAGTTTTCCTTATATGTGGGGGGTTCGTTTCTGGGCTCTTGATTCTGTTCCATTGGTCCTTGTGTATATGTTAATGCCAGTACAATACTATTTTAATTTCTATAGCTTTGTTATATAGTTTGATACCAGGATGTGTGCTGTTTCTAGCTTTGTTCTTTCTCAGGATTGTGTTGGCTATTTGGAGTCTTTTGTGGTTCCCTACAAATTGTAGGATTGTTTTTTCTATTTCTGCTAAAAATGCCATTGGAATTTTGATGGGGACTTCATTGATGGCTTTGGGTAATATGGACATTTTAACAATATTAATTCTTCTGATCCACAAACATGAGATAACACTCCAAACATTTTTGGTTTACCTAGTCTTGTTAATTTTTGCATTTGTTGGTGTCAAATCCAAATAATCATTGCCAAGACTGACTTCAAGGAGTTTACCACCTATATTTTCTTCTGGGAGTTTTATTGTTTCAGGTCTTACATGCAAGTCTTTAATCCATTTTGAGTTAGTTTTTGTGTATGGTGTAAGATGGTGGTTCAGTTTCTTTCTTTTGCAAGTGGATAACCAGTTTTCTCAACATCATTTATTGAAGAGATTGTCCTTTCCTCATTGTATATTCTTATCTCCTTCGTCATAAATTAATTGATCATATATGCATGGTTTTACTTCTGGGCTCTCTGTTCTGTTCCATTAATCTATGTGTCTAGATTTTTTTGCCAATACCCTCTGGTTTTGATTACTATAGTTTTGTAATATCTTGTGAAGTCAGAAATTTTGATGCCTCCAGCTTTGTTCACCTTTCTCAAGATTGCTTTGGCTATTCATGCTCTTTTGTGGTTTCATACTAATTTTAGGGTAATTTATATCTACGCCTGTGAAAAATGCCATTGGAATTTTGACAGGAATTGCATTGAATCTGTAGTTTGCTTTGAGTAACATAAATATTTTAACAATATTTTTTCAATCCATCAGCACAGAATATCTTTCCATTTATTTGTATATTCAATTTCTTTCATCAGTGTCTTAGTTAAATTTATTGGTTAAATCTTGGTTAAATTTATTCCTAGGTATTTTATTCTTTTTGATGCAGATGTAAATAGGAATGTAAATGGGATGGTTTTCTTATTTTCTCTTTCCAATAGCTTAGTATATAGCAATGCAACTGATTTTTCTATGTTAATTTTTGTATCCCACAACTTTACTGAATTCCTTTATTCTAACATTTCTTGGTGGTGTCTTTATGGTTTTCTACATAAAATACACTGTATCTGCAAATGGTGACTGTTTAACTTCTTTATGATTTGGATACCTTTTTATTCTTTTTCTTGCCTAATTGCTCTGGCTTGGGTTTCCAATACTATGTTGAAAAAAGGTGGTGAGTGGACATCCTTGTTTTGTTTCTGATCTTAGAAGAAAAGTTTTCAGCTTTTCATCATTGAGTATGTGTGAGTTTGTCATATATTGCCTTTATTATGCTGAGGTACATTTCCTCTATACCCAGTTCGTTGAGAGTTTTTATCAGAATGGATGTTGAATGCCTTTCTGACATCTGTTGAGATGACCATATGATTTTTATCCTTCATTTTGTTAATGTGGTATATCATAGTCATTGATTTTGCAGATGTTGAACCATCCTTGCATCACTGGAATAAATCCAACCTAATCATTGTGTATGATTATTTTAATTTATTGTTGAATTTGGTTTGTTAATATTTTGCTGAGTGTTTTTACATCTATGTACATCAGGATATTGGCCAGTAATATTATTTTCTTGTAGCGTCCTTGTCTTGTTTGGTATCAAGGTAATGCTGGCCTTTTAAAATAAATTTAGAAGTGTTCTGTCTACATCAATTTTTTGGAAGTGCTTGAGAAGGATTGTTGTTAATTCTTCATTTTTATTTTTAAAAATTTTATTGAATTGTGTTTGACTTATTAGTTTCAGGTAATTCAATATTTTTATATATTTTATGCAAGAGGAAGTTATTAAAATATTTACCACATTCCCTGTGATTTACATTACATCCTTGTAACATATATTTTAACCTTCTATTTTGTACCTCTTAATCCCTTTTATCTATTTTGCCCCTTCCCCCACTCTCTCTCCTCTAGTAACCACTAATTTGTTCTCTGTATCTGTGAGTCTGTTTCTGTTTCATTATAATTGTTTGTTTTATTTTTTTCAGATTCTTCATGTAAGTTAAATCATACAGTATTTTCTTCTGTCTTATTTCACTGAATATTATACCCTCCAGGTCCATCCATGTTGTCACAAATTTTCATTTTTTTGTGGCTGAGTATTATGTGTGTGTGTGTGTGTGTGTGTGTGTGTATCCATTCATCTATCAATAGGCACTTAAGTTGCGTCCATAGTTTGGCTATTGTAAATAATGTTGCAATGAACATAAGAGTGTGTATTTCTTTTTGAATTAGTGGTTTTTTTTCTTCAGATAAATACCCAGGAATGTAATGCTGGATCACATGATAGTTCTATTTTTAAGTTTTTGAAGAACCTCCATACTTTTTCCATAGTGGCTGCACCAAGTTACATTCCTACCAACAATGCATGAGGGTTCCCTTTTCTTCACAGTCTTGTCAACACTTGTTATTTGTTGTCTTTTTGTTAATGACCATTCTGACAGGTGTGAGGTGATACCATATTGCAGTTTTGATTCGCATTTCCCTGATGATTAGTGATGGTGATCATCTTTTCGTGTGCCTGTCTTCTTTGGGAAAAATGCCTATTCAGGTCTGGTTCTCTGCCCATTTTTTTTTTTTTAATTTTATTTATTTATTTTTGGCTGTGTGGGGTCTTCATTTCTGTGAGAGGGCTTTCTCCAGTTGCGGCGAGCGGGGGCCGCTCTTCATCGCGGTGCGCGGGCCTCTCACTATCGCGGCCTCTCTTGTTGCGGAGCACAGGCTCCAGACGCGCAGGCTCAGTAGTTGTGGCTCACGGGCCCAGCCACTCCACGGCATGTGGGATCTTCCCATACCAGGGCTCGAACCCGTGTCCCCTGCATTAGCAGGCAGATTCTCAACCACTGCGCCACCAGGGAAGCCCTCTGCCCATTTTTTAATTGAGTTGCTTTTATTTTTGATATTAAATTTTATGAGTTGTTTAAGTATTTTGGATATTAACCCCTCACCAAACATACTGTTTGCAAATATCTGCTCCCAAGATATTGGGGAAAGTAGGTTGACTTTTCTTTTTGTTGATGATTTCCTTTGCTTTGCAAAAGCTTTTAAGTTTGATTAGGTCCCATTTGCATATTTTTTGCTTTTGTTTCCCTTCCCTGAGGAAATAGATCCAAAAAATATTGCTAAGACCAAAGTCAAAGAGCTTACTGCTTGTTTTCTTCTAGGAGTTTTATGGTTTAAAGTCTCACATTTAGGTCTATAATTCATTTTGAATTTATTATTGTATATGGTATGAGAAAATGTTCTAGTTTCATTCTTTTACATGTAGCTGTCTGGTTTTCTCAGAACCACTTATTGAAGACACTGCCTTTTCCACATTGTACATTTTTGCCTCCTTTTTCATAGATTAGTTGACCATATAAGTGTGGATTCGTTTCTGGGTTCTTTATTATGTTCCATTGATCTATGTTTCTTTTTGTGCCAGTATCATACTGTTTTGATTACTGTAGCTTTGTAGTGTAGTCTGAAGTTGGCGAGTATGATGCCTCTAGCTTTGTTCTTTTTTCTCAAGATTGTTTTGGCTATTCAGGGTCTTTTGTGGTTCCATACAAATCTTAGGATTATTTGTTCTAGTACTGTGAATAATATCATGAGTATTTAATAGTTATTGCATTAAATTTGTAGATTGCTTTGGATAGTATGGACATTTTAACAGTTCTTCCAGTCCATGAACACAGAGTATCTTTCCACTTATTTGTATTGTCTTCAATTTTCTTCATCAATGTCTTATAGTTTTCACATCCTTGGTTGAATTTATTCCTAGGTATTTTATTCTTTTTGACTTGATTATAAGTGGGATGGTTTTCTTGACTTCTCTTTCTGATAGTTCATTATTAATGTAAGAAGTGCAACAGATTTCTCTAAATCTTGTATATTACAACTTCACTGAATTCACGTATTAGCTCTAATAGTTTTTTGGTGGAGTCTTCAGGGTTTTCTATATATCATATCATGTCATCTGCAAATAGTGACAGTTTTACCTCTTCCTTTCCAATTTGGATCCTTTTTCTTTTCTTTTCCCTTGTCTGATTGCTGTGGCTAGGACTATCAACACTATGATGGATAAAAGTGACAAGAGTGGGCATCCTTGTCTTGTTCCTGATCTTAGAGGAAAAACTTTCAGCTTCTCACCAGTAAGAATGATGTTAGCTGTGGGTCTGTCATAAATCTCCTTTATTATATTGAGATATGTTCCCTCTATACCAACTTTGATAAGAGCTTTTATCTTAAATGGATGTTGAATTTTGTCAAATGATTTTTTTGGCATCTATTGAGATTATCATGTAATTTTTATACTTTGTTTTGTTAATGTGTGTATCACATTGACTGATTTGTGGATATTAAATCATCCTTGCATCCCTGAAATAAATCTCAGTCAATCATGATGTATGATCCTTTTTATGTATTGTTGAATTTGATTTGCTAATATTTTGTTGAGGATTTTTGCATCTCTGCTCATCAAGGATTTTGGCCTGTAATTTTTTTTTTTTTTTTTTTTTTTAGTGTCTTTGTCTGGTTTTCATATCAGGGTAAAGCTGGCCTTGTGGAATGAGTTTGGAAGTATTCCCTCCTCTTCAATTTTTTGGAATAGTCTGAGAAAAATAGATATTAACTCTTCTTTAAATGTGTGGTAGAATTCCCCTGTGAAGCGGTCTGTCCTGTTTGTTGGGAATTTTTTATTACTGATTCAATTTTATTACTAGTGAATGATCATTCAGATTTTCTATTTCTTTCTGATTCAGTCTTGGAAGATTATATGTTTCTAGGACTGTATCCATTTCTTCTAGGTTGTTCAGTTTAGTGGCATATAACTGTTCATAGTATTCTCTTATGATTATATTTCTGTGAAATAGGTTGTAACTTCTCCCCTTTCATTTCTAATTTTATTTTATTTGGGCCCTCTCTTTTTTCTTGATGAGTCTGGATAAATGCTCATCTTTTTTTTTTTTTAATTTTTAAAAAGCAGCTCTTAATTTTATAGATCTTTTCTACTGGGGTTTTTTTTTTGTTGTTGCTCTTTATTTATTTCCTCTCTGATCTTTATTATTTCCTTCCTTCTGTTGACTTTGGGCATGATTTGTTCTTCTTTTTCTAATCCCTTTAGATGGAAAGTTAGGTTGTTTGAGCTTTACTTGTTTCTTAAGGTAGGCCTTTATGGCTATAAACGTCCCTCTTAGAACTGCTTTTGCTGTGTCCCATAGATTTATAAAGTTGTGTTCCTATTTTCATTTGTCTCAAGGTATTTTTTCATTTCTTTTTTGATTTCGTCATTGATCCATTGTTTTTGTAGTAGCACGTTGCTTAGTCTCCATGTTTGTGCTTTTTCCAGTTTTCTTCCTGTAACTGATTTCTAGTTACATACTATTGTGGTCGGAAAAGAAGCTTGATATAACTTCAGTCATCTTAAATTTTTTGACAGTTGTTTTGTGGCTAGTGTGTGATCAATCCTGGAGGACGTTCTGTGTGCATTTAAGAAGAAGGTATATTCTGCTGTTTCTGGATGGAATGTTCTATAGATATTAAGTCCTGGTGGAATATGTCATTTAAGGCTATTGTTTCCTTATTGATTTTCTGCCTAGATGATCTATCCATTGATGTTAGTGGGTGTTTGTTCTTTAAATATTTGGTAGAATTCACCAGTGAAGCAGTCTGGTCCTGGAGTATTGTTTGTTGAGAGGTTCGATTACTGATTCCATCTCCTTACTCATTACTGGTCTGTTCATATTTTGTTTCTTTATGATTCAGTCTTTCTAGGAATTTTTCTGTTTCTGGGAATTTATCCACTTCTTCTAGGTTATTCAGTTTTGGACATATAATTGTTTTTAGTAGTCTCTTATGATACTTTGTATTTCTGAGGTATCAGTTGTAATGTCTCCTCTTTCATTTCTAATTTTGAGTCCTCGGCCTCTTTCAGTTTTTCTAAGTTTGTCTAACTAAAAGTTCATGAATTTTCTTTATCTTTTCAGAAAAACAGCTTTTAATTTCAATGATATTTTCTATTGTTTTTGTGGTCTCTATTTCATTAATTTCTGCTCTGATTTTGGAACTGACCTCCTTCTGCTAACTGTGGGCTTAATTTGTTCTTTTTTCTAGTTCCTTGAGATATAAATTTACATTGTTTATTTGACATTTTTCTTTTTTATTAATATACACATTAATATATGCATATATAAAATTCCCTTTTAGAACAGTTCTTGCGGCATCCCATCATTTTTGATATGTTGTACCTTCATTTTTTAAATTTGTTTCTAAGCTATTTGATTTCTCTTTCTTGTTTTGATCCATTGGATTTTCATGAGTATATTGATTAATCTGCACATATTTGTGAATTTTCCAGCTTTTCTCTTGTTGCTGATTTCTAGTTTCATACCATTGTGACTGGAAAAGATACTTTTATGATTTCAGTCTTCTTATATTTGCTAGGACTTGTTTTGTCACATATTATGTGATCTATTCTGAAGAAAGTTTCGTTTGAGCTTGAGACGAATATGTGTTCTTTTGCTGTTAGATCATTCTTCTGTATGTGTCCGGTGGGTTTATTTGGTCTGAAGTTTGGTTCAAGTCTAACATTTCCTTGTTTTTCTGTCTTGGTATCTCTCCATTGTTGAAAATGGAGTATTGAAGTCCCCTACTATTAGTGCATTATTGTCTATTTCTCCCTTCAGACCTATTAGTATTTGCTTAATATGTTTAAGGTGCTCTAATGTTGAGTGTGTATATACTCATGATTGTTTTATCTTCTTAATAAACTGACACCCTTATCATTATAATGTCCATGTTTTCCTCTTGATATTGTTATTGGCTTAAAGTCTATTTTTTTCTGATATAAATATAGCTCTCCCTGCCCTCTTGGTTTCCATGTGCATGGAATATGTCTACTCTTCATTTGATCCATGTGTGTCCTTAAAGCTAAAGTGAGTCTTTTGTAGGCAGCATATAGTTGGATCTTGTTTTTTTAATCCATATAGCCACTCTATGCCTTTTCATTTAAGAATTCAGTCCATTAATATTTAGAGTAATTATTGGTAGGTAAGTTTTGAAGTTCCGGTTTTCTTTTCTTTTCTTCTCTTTCCTGCCTTTCTTTGTAAGTTGATGACTTTCTGTAGTGGAATGCTTTGATTCCCTTCTCTTTATCTTGTGTATCTGTTGTAGATTTTGGCTTTGTATTTCCCATGAGGTTTACATAAAACATCTGGGGTTTTTTTGTTTTTGTTTTTGTTTTACTTATTTGTTTTTGTTTTTGGTCACGCCATGCAGCTTGTGGGATTTTAGTTCCCTCACCAGGGATTGAACCCAGAGCCACGGCAGTGAAAGCACTGAGTCCTAACCACTGGACTGCCAGAGAAGTCCCAAAACATCTTGTATATATAACAGTCTAATTTGCACTGATAACTTTGACTGCATATAAAAACTATATTTTTACTCTCCCCCCCTTTTATGTTTCTGCTGTCATCTTTAACCATTTTTTTAAAAATTGTGTATCCATTAACAACTTGTTGAAGCTAGAGCTAATTTTATGCTTTTGTGCCTTAACCTTTGTTCTAGAATTAAGTAGTTAGCACATCACCATATTATAGTATTAGAGTATTCTGAATCTATTTGCTAATCTTTACCAATGTGTGGTATATTTTTATGTTTTCATTTTACTAGTAAGCATTCTTTTCTTTTTTTTTTTTAATAAATTTATTTTATTTATTTTTGGCTGTGTTGGGACTAGTAAGCATTCTTTTGTTTCAAATCAAATAACTCATTTCAGCACTTCTTGTAAGGCTGGTTTAATGGTCATCAATTCCCTTTTGTTTATTAGGGAAAGTCTTTATTTCACCTTCAGTTCTGAAGAACAACTTTGCTTGGTAAAATAGTGTTGGTTAGCAGTTTCTTTCTTTAACACTTTGCCTATGTCATTCCATTCTCTCCTGACCTGTGAGGTCTCTGTTGAGAAATCCACTGATAGCCTTATGTGGGTTCCTTTGTATGAGAGAATTTTTTTCTCTTGCCTCTTTTCAATTCTTTTCTTTCTTTGGCTTTAGACAGTTTAGTTATTATGTGTCTTGGAAAGGAACGTTTTGGATTAAAATTTTGACATGACCTGTTAACTTCATGAGCTTGGATCTGTCTTGCCTTTTAAAATCCATTCTTAACATAGAGTTATCCTTTAAAACACTAATCAGGTCATGTTCCTCCTCTTCTGAGAACCCTCTAATATCATCATCTTAGAGTAAAGGTCGAAGGATTTACAATGCTCTATAACAGGGACCCCCTCCACCATCTAACCTTACCCCCACCACTCTCTTCATTGCTCATTCTGCTCCAGCCACAACCTTCCTATATTTGCTAGCCCACTTTAGGGCTTTTCTCTTGCTGTTTCTCTGTGCTTGATATACTCTTTCTCAAATATCCACGTGGCTTGCATCTTCACTGCCTTCAAATATTAACTTATCAGTAAAACTTCCTTGACAAACTGATATTTAAAAAATCCAGCATCCCTCCCAATAGTCACTGCTCCCTTTTCCCTTACCCTGCCTTACTTTTCCTCTGTGCACTTAGCTACTTTATTCTGTGTCTCTCTCTCCTAACTAGAATATAAGCTCCAAGAGGATAGGGACTTATTGGTTTTGCTCATTGCTGGATGCCTAACTCCCAGAAATGCATGTGACACCATTTTTAAGAGTGAGTGTTTAAACCTATTTCTTAATGAATGGATGAATGAGTGAATGAATGAATAATTATATAAAACCAGGTGTTGGGAAAGGTGATCTCTAAGGTCTCATTCAAATTTGCTTATCCATGACTTTGTACAGTTAAAATGTACTTCCTTTTTCTCACTAATGACTTGAAAATGCATAAAATAAAACCACTATGGTAGGAAATTACAGCTTCAGCTCAACTAATTAACATAATTATAATAGCTGGCTTTCAATTTTTTTTTTTTTTAGTTCTTTTGATGTGCTTTGAACTCATGTATTCCTCACAACAACCTTGTGACATAGTTATTATTATTTTCATTCTTCAGATGCGGAAATTGAGGAAAATACAGGACAGATTAGCACATAGCCCAAGGTCACACAGCTAGTAACGCAGAGCCAGGATTTGAATGCAGAGCTATAGTTCTTGATTGTAGGTCATCTCCTAGGGAATATAAAAATGAAAATTTAAATCAATGATGCATAATATTTGAAACATAACTCCCTTTCATTTTAATATACTCTGCCTTAAAAATATTTTATTCAAATACACGTATTTGAAACATGGATATTATAAACACTAATTCCACGAAATACACCTGTTAGTAGATGACATTGTAAGGAAAGGAAATGAAAATATAATTTCCTCAATCATTTATTTTTTTCCCTTGGTTAATTTTTTTTTTTCCTTCTGCTTTTAACTCAAATTGTTTGAGCTTCTTATTGGTCTTTGATGTGTATTTGGTATCTTAGAAACTGTGATGTCATTCCAACTACTGGAATTTTCACAGAGTCACTAGGGGATTATTACCTCATCTGAAAACCAATTTGAGGGTTAATAAGATTACAGGACAGAGGATTATTTCCTTGTTTTGTCACTGTCTTCTCTCTAGCTTGAAGGTCCTAGTGCTGCTTCATAATCAAGAGCTCTTACACTGTTATGCAAACCTGTTTGGTCAGGTGAGGGAATTCGGGGTCGTGTTGTGGGAAGTCAGCTGGGTGGGCACTAAAGTGTGGTCAGTGGGATGCACCTTCTAGCAGGAAGCAAAGGGGAGGGAGGGAGGGAGAAGAAAAACTTTGTAAGAATAACCATGTATTTGATTTTGTATTTAAAAGTTTTACATTCCTTACCACGTTCCTGTGAGGAATGTACTATTTTACAGACTTTTACAGATGAAGCTTAACTAGTAAAACTACTGCATCCAAAGCCAGGTGCTTTCTGCTGCACTTCTGCTGGTACTTCATCATGTTTCTTAAAGCTCAGTCAAGAGCTACCCATGAGAGAGGGGTTAGGGCACCAGGGGCATCTCAAGTTTCAAGCTACACCACCCAGATTTCTATTAATGTGACTATGCTGTGCAAGGAATATAAAGCAAGTGCTTGGTGAATATGCCTAGAAATCCTTCATTTCGTGAATTTAAATGACCTGAATTCCTTCTTGTGGGGGTAGGGAAGAAGTGGAGTATTTCTCTGTAACTACTATTTTACTCATCACTTAAGGAGAAATCTCATTTCAGTTTGAATGAAGAATTGATTAGAGAGTAAAATGTCAATTTGAGTCGAGAAATTCCTTTTGAAACAGCATAAAAGGAAGCCCCCAAAGAAAGCATACTCGTGCAGCGTGTGTGCAAGGAAAAGAGTGGCTCCTTTCAAGAGGGAATGTTGTACCAGACAAGCAAAGACATTTGTGAGAAATTGCCTGGTAAGAGAGAGGGAAATGCAGGCACGTGGCCTCGAAAATATGGGAATAAAAGTATCTTTGTTCTTCGAAAAATTTAGAGTGCTGGTAAAACTGAAATAATCTATAATTACGGTTAATTCTCTTCTAGGCTTTTTTGCGAACGTTTTCTCACCACTCTAACAACTAGAGAGTGTTTCTCAGCGGAGGGAGGGAAGAAGGCGGGGAGGAAGTAACCCCGCCCCTTACCGCAAAGCCCAGTGACTGAAGTTAGTTAGCAAGTGTTTCATGTGGCCCGCCCTCTCCCCCGCATTGATTTGAAAGAAAAGATGCTCCCCCAGCTTTCTTTCTCTTTTTTTTTTTCTGGACCCTCACCTCCAGGTGTCCTTTAAACCAACAAAACCAAATAAAAATTCTCTGCAGCTTGAGGAGAAGATTCCTTGATGAATAAGGTCTTTTCTCACTGAATCTGGTTCTTACATAGCTGATTTGGTACAGAGCAGGAGAATCAGGCAGGAGTCGAAGAGAAGCTCGAATTACCCAAAGCAGGAGGGAGGGTTTTTAGGATAGACCAACTGAAGAGACCAAGGAAAGGAGCAAGTGGTACTGTGTGACAGGGCAGCTGTGTGCATGCCTGCTTGCATGAAAGGGTTCATTCTTGGCAATTATTTCCAGAGGAGGCAAGGGGTCAATAAAGCTTTGTGATGCTGGCTCATCTGTTATTGCCAGCTGTCTCCCCTCTCCACCTGCGGGCTTAGAAGCAGCAGGGCTGCCTGCACCTTCATTTACAGGGCGCTGGCATCACCAGCCTCCACTAGTGGCATCAGGATGGGCCCTGGCAGGAAAAGTTTCTGTGCTCACAGAATCTTAAATTCCCCTGGCCCTGGGCAGTGGAGACTAGCAAATGTGAAGAGTGGGAGGCTCCCAAGGTTCAACCAGAGGATGGATCATGAAATGAGTGTTGACAGCACCCCCAGAGGGTTGAAATTAAAAAAAAATAAAATTGGTGAATCACGGCTTTTTAATGATGATGTTGTTTCTCCTCTTAACATCCTGGCTTTGAGTAGAGTGCTGGAGGCATCACCCAGGCTATGAGTTCAAAGATCATTACATGGCAGTCATTTCCTGGGCTCAGGCATGACTATTTGACCCAGGCTGAACAGAGAGAAAAGTATGGGAAAGGGAATTCCCTTACTTCATGCATGATGTAAATGATTTCCCTACCAATTTCGGAAGGGGTCAGGGTGAGGGTTGGAAGACTCAATCTAAGTAGAACTAGTAACTGTGTTTGATATCTGGTGTTTCTAGAAAGTATTTCAGCAGCAGTGCACTGGGGCTGTGTGAGGGGTGATTCACGTGACAGGGGAAGGGGGAGAGAGGAGGACAATCTAGCCTCCAGCTCCCTGAAGCCATGCGGGGTGGGTGAGGACATGCACATTTGTCTGGTGCCTCCCAGGCCACCTCTTCCCACTCCTCTTGCCTAACGTTGCCTGCCTTTCCGATAAGCAGGAAGAGGAATTTTCCTTGAAGAGTGGACATGAAGAGGAAAATGAGAATCTGAGAGCAGGGCTGGCCTTAGACCTAAGCAGTATGAACTCAACCCTGGTGTCCCTGCTGTCACCGATAGCCCTCAGACTCTACACCAGGAGGGATGGTGAGCCTGCGGTCAGCAGAAGTGCTGTTACACCACTCCTGACTTACACTGGCTACACGTGCAAAGTGAATAGGCTAACAAGTAAGCTTGAAAACAAAGTTGAATAACTAGAGAAATATTTTCGCCTTAACTATTTGGATGTTACCTTAGATATAGTTTGCTATTAAGACTAACCATCTAAAAAGTATCTTTAAAAAGCAATTTCTTTTCATTCACTTTTGCCTCACCAAGGTGGCAGTAATTCAGGCAGTAAACAGAAACTTCAACAAGACAATACTTAGAGTGCATTAAATAAATATAAATTTTATTAAAAACACTCACATAGCGTTATCAGGAATGATATAATAATAAACGCTTTCAAATAACCTGCATTCATAACATTACAATACTTACAGTATTTATAACCATCCTCAGATTTTTATAGACAACCAAACATCTCATGAAAATGAAATGAAACTAAGTTTTTTAAAAAAGCATAGAAAAATGCACACAGAATTCATTATATTAGTGTCAAACTGCAAAAGTTTCCTACACAAGTTAACCACTAGCTTTAGAAGTGAACTGTACACCACTGTGCGTCAATCAAGATGAAAAATTCATTCAAGTAAAGTTGACACCACTCAGAAGCATTTTCAAGTATGGCTATATAGTCAACCTGATATTCCTATATAAGCAAATTGGAGATCTGCTTTCCATTCATTCTGAGGCAGGTTTGATATTTACAATTATAGATCTGATATTTACAATATGCCACTCAATTTCCTCTCTTCCTCCCTACCTAACCTCTCCTCAACCCCCCAAACTATACTTCCTGCTCTTGTTGGCCAGCAGTTTGACAAATGACAGTGGATGATACAGAAACCAAATAGTCACTCATATTGGGATGGCTGACTCAAAACCAACAAATGTGCATTAAGTAATCAAATATTTGGGGTTAGATATATGGTATATGCAAAATATTAAAATCATGCAGTTTGACAAATACAAAACACATGTTCTTGAAATGCCTGTAAATTGGTCACAGCCAAAAACTGGAGAAATTTTTTTAAAAGACAAAAGCCATGTTATAAAGATTTGACCAATAAAACTCAAAGGCCTCCGTTGATTAAGAATTTATTTGAAACGTTAGTAAGCAAAAATGTACACAGACTAAGACATAATTGTACAGTTGATTGCACACCATCCCCCTAAGTGTTTTGTTTGTGTAGAGAAGTCCTCATGGATCTGTGCCTGTATTGGTTACAGGATCAAAACATCTTTATTTAGAGAGTTAAGGACTCTAGCCAACAGTCACTTGCCAAACTCCTGCCTTACAATTTTCCCTTTATCAGCTCAGTGCATTCTATTTTCATGTAATTTTTTTCTGCTTGAAACAGTCAAAGGATTCTCCAAACTCTTAAAATGCTTTTCTTTACAATAAAAAGAGCCAACAGATTTACAAAATTAGTTTTAGTTACATCAGGACATATACAAGTAAAATAGGAGGGATTCAAAATAAAAGGGTTAAATCCCTGAAAAAGAATATATTTATTAACCTACAACAATTTTACATAAACACAGGTGACATGTTGGCATAAGGAGAACATGAGCTGAAATATCCCTGAATTTTTAGAACAAAAAGGTTGAAGTTCAAGTTATACTTGCTAAGAAATCAAGTATTGAAAAAAGGTATGCTTTTTTTTTTTTTTAATAAAAAAAAGACTTGGAAAAAAATGATGGTACACAATGCTATAAGCTTTCACTCTCAGTTCAATATCCTATTGCCAAACTAGTGTTGAGGTATATGACAAGTAGGAACATCACTCAAACCTTTAATGAATTTTTAGCTCACATTATGATATATTTATAGCAGGCTGAGTAGCACCATCATGACGTGAATTCTGCTTCAAATCCATATTATATATATATATATATATATATATATATATATATATATATATATATATAATTTCTTTTTACAGTACTAAAATACTAAAGCATTGCGTTAAAAAAGTTTTGTTTACAATTTAATTTACTTACTATACATCTCTTTCACTTCTTTATACAAATTAATGATTTAAAACCACCACAGCAAACCAGCTGCCTGTTTTTTTTTTTTTTCCTTTTAATTAATAGATTCACATGGAACTAACCCTGTTTATTAATCTTATGCAGGCATCAGTCTGCTCAATCTTCCCGGTAAAGAGGACACTTAAGCTAAGAAATGAGAACATCACAATGTACAATTATCAACACAAAGGCAGACGGCCATTGGGTTCGCTGAAGAGCAAACAGAGCCATACGATAGCATTGCTTAAGTGAACTAGCTTTGTTGAGTCTGTAGCATGCGGTTCATCACTACCTGCAGTTAACAGAAAATTCTTAAAACTCTACATATTTGAGCAATGAACTTGTCATACAATTTTGTATAAAACTTTTACAGTATAGCATGTGAGATGAGCACCAGAAAACATGTGTTTTGTGGACTAATGTATTCCCTTGAATCCAAAAAGTCCCGTTTTGGATTTAACTGGCTGTAATAAAAATGGACACATTGCTCATCAGCAGATGCATGGCTAAAAGCAAAAATATTTTAAAAGCTTTCTTTGTTTCCTTAAAAAAATCAACTTTGCATTCTAAAATGAAAGTAAACTTTTCTTTTTTTTTTAAACGTCTCAGTACCTTAGCATTGTTCAAGTTGTCAAAGCTTAGGTAGACAAAGTGCTTCTAAAACACCATTTAAAATATTTATAGATATACATGTTTGTGCACATATACATATTTGTGTGTATATATATGTACATATATATGTTTATTGTCCTACAAGGACTTCACTGGATGAGCAAAATCCAGAGGCCTTTAAAATGTCCACATTTTAAAAACTAAGCTTGTGTAAGAATAGGTAATTATGATTAAAAACTTGAATGAAAAGGTACCCCCATTATTCAAGGGCATTGCAGTACACTGATAGCATCTTGATGATATAAAGGCATTAGTTTTCAACTGTTAAAGACACCATTTTCTTAGCACCATTTCTTAGAACATCCAAACAAATTCAGTGTTTTGCTGTCTATTCATTTATGCTTCTTGTAGCTATTTTGATAAATAAAAGTTAATATTAAGATTACAGTAAAAACTGCATGTTAAAAAGCCATAATTCCAGTATTTCAGTACATTGTATATTCAGCACCAGATGGTATTTTAAGATTCCTGCCCCTGTAATACTACAGTACTTGTTTGATTTGTGTTCCACGACTATGCAAACTTGGTATTATTAAAAGTGGTCACAGATGTGTAGAGTTGTAAGGGGGAAAAATATCACATTTAAATATCATCTCATCCAATAATAGAACCAGTGTTTAAAAATGTAAATTGTGGAACACTTTCTTCTCCACCTTCTTTTTGCATAGAATGCTTTGGTCTTTTGCCTAGATTCCATCTGTGACCACTTAGGAGTCAGTGGAAATTAAGTGCTATGGTAAGATGACCTCTTTCTTTGCTGGTGAGCTGAGGTTCCTCTCACCACATCTGTCAGGAATACTGTGTCCTTTCCCCACTGCCCACATCATGAGAACTACACTAAGGACAGATTGGTTGTGGTCTTTTCAAATGAGGTAACCAACACAAGGGGCGACATCATATATATCTGTTGTAAGGCCCCGTGACCCTAGTGAAGGCGTATGGAGATGTAGTTACTGTGGAGTCTGTGGTCACGGACATGGTCCTTTCGGCAAGGGACTTGATGAAGCGCAGGTAAGTGGGCTCGGCAGGTTCATGCGGCTCAGTGGGCTCCCGTTTCACTTTTTTGCCGTGGGTTTTCTGAGGCACGTAGTCTGGGCCGTACTTTTCACACTCTTCCTCTTTCTCGCGGGCTTTCTCGGCCATTTTGGCTTCCCAGAGCGCCAAGCCATGTTTTGGCTCATTCATGCTCTTGTGCTGGTAAAAGACGAGTGAGATCCTGGTGGGGTGATTCCTGTTGGGATTCTTTAAAGGGGTTGTGGCGTGCAGCTCGCGCTTTGCACACTCGATGAGAATGGACCCATGAGTCGGAGCCACGGCCACTCCCCCAATGTCAGGATCCAAGAAGCTCTGCTCGCTATCAGACCAGACCTCGTCATTGTCCTCGGCAGCACAAGGCTGCTTTTCCTGACTGCCAGCGTCGTGTACTTTGTGGAAGCCTTCCTGGACAGAAGCAGTTCCATCATGGTTAAGACCGGGAAGCGTCTTAGATAACCCATTCGCTGTGTGGGAGAGCACGTCATTCTCCTTGTTTGGGAGATGCAGGGCATGAAGAGAGCTGTTGAACACGCTCGGAGCTGCACTGTAGTTATGGATTAAATGAGAAGATGGGTGATGCTCACCATTTTTATAGTCTGTGTTTGGATTGCTCAGATTGGGTGGTAATCGAGAGGCAGCCCCCATGAAGTGGCCATCCATCTCATGAGCGGAATAAGGGGGAAATGTACCTACATGGTGTACATTTGGTCTAAGAGTGCAACTGCTGAAGGCATCTCCTTGCATATTTTGGTTTCCGTAACCTAAGTACTTAGAAGTAAAACTCTGGCTATTTCCGAACCTCGGCTGGTAAAGCGTATGGATGGGTGGTAGATTTAGCTTAGACAGAGGATCTTGGTTTGGATACCTGTATAGATCCATGGGCTGAGACTGGGGAGAATAGGAACCCAGATATTGGGAGCACTTGTCCATTGATATGCTTCCATTGCATTGATATGATGATGGATATTGGTTATTCTGATTCAAAAGCCCAGGGTAGGGGCTCATGGGATTAGAAGAATTCAAATATGAACCTGCAGCTTGGGATGAGGCGGAATAGAGGTTCATAGGGTCGGCGCCTCCATAAATCTCTGAAGGGCGTGAAGAGCTTGGATAAGGACTAACTGGATTGGGCCTCCTCGTGTATAGACTGGTGGATCCAGCAGAAGTGTAAGAGCTGACAGACTCTGACTGAGGGTTATCAGTGAAGGGGTGATATGGCTGCTGCGGCTGTGGAAGCTGCTTCTGCAGCTGGGGCTGGGGCTGCTGCATGACTGGTCCTGAAAGTCGCAGAAGTTCTGTGGACCGGAAAAGAGAGAGCAAGAACAAACATGCTTGGTCAGCACTTTATGAGAACTAGTGAGGCTGTCTACATGTACGTGAGGATCAGGGATCACTAGAATTACGCAACACCCGTCACACAAGGACAAGAGCAACGTCAGAGCTCTCTAATCACTGTCTGGCATAATTTTTTGTGTCTAAAGCATTAGAAACCAAATGGCAGAGCACACAGAAGTACATTTTGGTAAATGGTGAAAAATGTAATGAAACATCCAAAAGCCATTCCATTGAGAGCATCGTGTTCTCTGGAGCTTCCGTGCGTTTGAGCAAGCCACACTCTCTACTTGAAGTGCCCTGCCCCCTCCTCCCCATCTCCCTGCCCTTCCTTGACATAGTCATCCCTTCCTCAAGGAAACCGTCTATAAACCCAACTTCTAGTGCTTTTGTAATACTTTGTCATAGCCACTGCAAACATCAGTCAGATAAAGCAACAGTCATAATGTACTGGAATTATCCATTTTTAGTCCCCTCCTCACCTCACTGCAAAGTAGTCCCTTGAGGGAAAGGACCATGTCTTATTTTACTTTATTTCTCCATTGCCTGGCATGCAATCAAATATGTTAAATAGGTAATGTAGCAAAAAATTTGTTATGGAAGATTCAGCAATGCTATGAGAAAAAGAATGACATTCATTTAAATACCCAAAGCACCTTATACAACTGGCAAACCCTATTTCATTAGCCTGCTTTCCAGGAAGGAAATCTACACAGTTGTAGATACAACTTTAAAGGAACTTTCAGCTTTGTAAATGAAACTTTTAAAAGTCATACTTCTGTTTCATGACCGCACTTAAAAGAAAGAGTAATATGAGATGAGAACAGATAAACGGAGCCGCAATGGCAGTCCTGAGAACTGAAACAATCACTGCGGAGGCCAGTTAGAAGGAACTAGACACAAAGTTCTAACTGATTGTACTTTATAGCTAACTTACAAGAGATACCAGGGAGTGGATAGGATTTACTTCTCTTAGTGTAAGTCAACCAATCAATAAATATTTATTAAACATCTTTGACATATTATTCTAAATTACTTATTTTCATCCCTGAACTTCAAAATCAATCAGTAGGGAGACTTGACTTTGTGAAGCAAAGACGGTTGGTTCTAAGCAGAGCATTATACTAATGCAAAAGATATGCATTTTTCTCTTGTTAATGGCTAGGCCAATACCATCTCTGAAATTTGGATATGGACATCACATTGTATGATTTCTCTTTTTAGAGTATTAACTATAGACAAAACAAGAAAGAGAATATCCACTAGCATTGATAAATAATACTCTATTGCTACTACTACAGATGTGATCTATTTTGATGGGTAAAAGCTTTTTAAGAGCTATACATGGATTCCCCTCGTAAACCTCAGACTCAACATGGCTAAAGAAAGGTATCTTATTCTCCTGCCCTTCCCTCATAAATCTTATTTTCAAACTTACCTCAATAAATAGTACTGTTTTAATTATCTAGGCTTATAACTTTGGAGTCATCCTTAAATATTTTTTCTCCTTCATTCTAATGGTTTGTCACCAATGTATTGATAATCATTTTGGAAGAATTCGCTTCTGTCATCTTTTGCTATATCTTCATTGCTACCACCAAAATTCAAGCTCTTATTACCTCACTCTTGGTTTACTGCATCAATCTCCAAACTATTAGTTCCTCTGCCTCTAATTTGGCTTGTCTGTCGTTGATGGATTAACACTAATTTCACCATATCACTTACCATAAAACTTTGCCATTTATTATAGAATAAAATCCAAACTTCTCCCTCACACTGGGGCTGATGCAACACCTCACTACCATCTCCAAGAACAAAGCCTGGGCCTTGCTACTTTAGAGAAAATTCTAGTACAGAACTAAGCCCATGATTGAACATAACCTTCCAAAGTTAACAGTGTTCATGTTTAAAAGAAGTGTCACGTAACACATATATCTACAATACTTCACATTAAATTTACCTGCCAACTGTTTCACCTGGCTTGCATTTTCAATCTGTTTTGTACGAGAGGAGGCTGACTTTTCCTTTTCATTCTTATTTGTGCCGTTCTCCAAAGAGGAAAGCTTTTCAGCTGCAGCTTTCTTGGCTTCTAGTTTCCTTTGTCGGCATGTCTTGACTGGCTCTGCTAACATCCTGACTTTCCGTCGAAAAGAACTCAGTACCTGAATGGCACCATTTCGTTTTTTCTCCTCCTGAGCTTCTGCACTCCCAAACTCATCCACATCCGAGACTTTGTAGAGAGGCAGAACATGGAGCTGCTCGTCCTCAGGTTTCCCTCCAATTTCTCGATTGTCTTCTCTAGTGAGGGTGCATACCTGGCAGGGAAGTAAGACAGCACAGCCTCAGTTTCAGTCCAGATGACAGCTGGGGTGTGTGTGTGTGTGTGTGTGTGTGTGTGTGTGTGTGTGTGTGTCTGTTTTCCCTTCTCAGTATTTAGATTTGTGGTGCTGGCCTACTGGACCAGATTGGTTTGTTACCATAAAACCATGATTGTCTGTTATTAATGAAAATTGCATCAAAATGTACATCAAGATAAACAAGTTCATGTTGACTTTTTTTTTTTTTTTTTTTTTTGGAATCTATCAGGAACTGTTACCTGCAGTGACCCTGTTCTTCACATACATTTCTGACTAAGGGAAGAAGCTTCAAAAAGAAGCTACAAGTTTCCTCTACCAAATGGCTTCCTCTGCTTTTGGTAACATCACATTTGCCTCATCTCATACTTTGTACACAAAGAGATTCCACATCTTTCCTCACACCTAACTCTCCTTAACTGTGTTTAAGAAATTTCCACAGGATACCAAAGTGAAATCTAAATAATGTAAAATTGAAGATTTGATTGATACAGGTAATATGTAAGTTAACACTGCTTCTACCTTTCTTTTCTCTCCTCTGTACTTTATGAAATCTAACTTATTGTTTCTCTTCTCACTCATTTCTCTTCTGAAAAGAAAAAAAAAAGCTACTTCTGCTGCTTTGATAATTTGATGGTACTTTTTTTCTTTTGTTGGCCACAATCACATTGGCTTTGATGAAAGATTGTTGGTTTTAAAATACTAGCTTTTAGTATTTAGTGTTTTTAATTAACGGAGAAAATGTGACCACAGTTATTTAAAATCCAAGGTAATACAAAATCATTGAAAGATACTCTTGAAAGCAATGTGATGATTATATTAGATTTACCTTTATAAATAAGTTTAACACGCAATGGTATTAAAATGAGCGTTTCACTTCGTACACAGAAGTCTTGCCAAATCCTTGCCTCTGAGCACTTATCACCTTTTCCCACAATTTATCCCTACTCGCTTCTACCTCTCTAGTGCTGCTTTCCATTTCACCTCACAGAAGCTGTGACCTATCAGAGGCAAATTCCCCTTCATTCAAAAACTTTCTCATCCTCTGCCCACTCTCCATCACCTTGCTGGAGAGAAACCTGGTTATCTTCAAGACCTACTATAGCTCCAGCTCTCATGTATTTCTTCTGCTTCCCAGAATCTAGCAGAGCCTCCAAATGATGAGCAGGTGTTCAATACCTGATGCGTGATGGTGTTAGATACTGAGGATAAGTCTCATGTTCGTTCTCCTGGATCAGAAATCAGCAAACGAGGGCCAGTGGCCAAACTGCCTTGCAGCCTGTTTTTGTATGGCCAGTGAACTAAGAATGTTTTTTTTGCATTTTTCAAGAACTTTTTATTGAAAAAATCCCAAACAAAGACTATGACAGAGATCCTATGTGGCCTGCAAAGCTTTTAACAGAAAACTTTTCCAACCCCTGCTCTAGACCATTAAACCAATACCTTCTTTGCTTCTCAACAAAAATTGCACACCAGATTCCTCGAATTAATTCCACTACTGCCTACTATCTCTCTGAATTCTTTTCTACACTATAATTTAACTATCGTGCCTGCCTCCTATTTTCCATGTTAGGTCTCATTGGTCATCTTCCTCAATTACACCTGTATCCATGTTGATAACTCATTAGGTTGATTAATTTATAATTTCTGTACTTGAGCTTTTTCATTCTTTTTTTTTTTTAAGTCCTGAAAATTACATATTTAAGACATATCACAGTTTTTTGTGGTATATACCATGATGTTTTCATAAGGATTTTTTTTAAAATTAATTAATTAATTAATTAATTTTTGGCTGTGTTGGGTCTTCGTTTCTGTGCGAGGGCTTTCTCTAGTTGTGGCGAGTGGGGGCCACTCTTCATCGCGGTGCGCGGGCCTCTCACTGTCACGGCCTCTCTTGTTGCGGAGCACAGGCTCCAGACGCGCAGGCTCAGTAGTTGTGGCTCATGGGCCTAGTTGCTCCGCGGCATGTGGGATCTTCTCAGACCAGGGCTCGAACCCGTGTCCCCTGCATTGGCAGGCAGATTCTCAACCACTGCGCCACCAGGGAAGCCCCTTTCATTCTTTATCTCCACTCTGAGTCACCTCTTTAGGTGCAAGGCCACACCCCGGGTTTTGATGGTATGCAACATTGCTCCCCCCTAAGATGGATCCATTTTCTCCCCTTACCAAAGCCTTCAAATACAAGGACCAATCCATTTTACCCACTGTAATATGTAGTTACAATGGGTTCTTTTGCACTTTGAACCTTCTGTAGTAGTTGGTGTGACATCGACGATGCATTTTTCATTTATACTTTTCTCTGCAAGCTGGACTGGTACCTTAGCTTGTGTATGGCTTTTTGCTTAACTGATTATAACCTACTAGATATCTGACAGTGAATTTTGAACGAATTTTTTTGGGCATCTAATTGTAGCTGGCAAGGCTTAGTCACTGGTTTAGATTAGCACCAAGAATTTCCATGATTTTCACATGCTTGTCAATACAGTTTTCCACTAATGTGCCATGCCAACCTGTTAGAAGAGTACTAGTTATGTGAAACAAGGTCACCTTGAAATAGCAATCATTCATGAAAACACTCTTCTCTGCAGGGACACTGGCAGAAAACATATTACTCTAAATGCAGCTAACTTCCAGTCCTCTACTCTTCAACAGGACATGCTGCTAACCTCTCCTCAGCACCACTTACCAATGTGCTGCCATTCTGCATGTTGTGCAAGTCTCTATGGGCATGAGCACAGAAGTCCAAACATGCAGTGACCCCTGAGAATGGACGGCCTTCCTTCAGACCCAGACGACACTCTGGTGCTCTGTGTTCATATTCAATCTGAAAAATAGAAGCGAGTGTGTGACTGGGGAAGTACTTAGGCATTTCAAATTTTTAGGCACACATTTGAGAAAAAAGTACAAGACCTGTGTACTGAGCAGGTCAAAAAGGTTCCTTAGTATTATATTTTATATCCCCAAATACAATGGAATGACACAAAATAGAGCAAATGCCTTGACACAGTAAAGTTATTTAATAGTGTTACTGAGCTATAATTGACTTACACTTTAAATATATGCTGTTTATTGTACTATTTGATTATATACACACACACACACATATACATACATGAAACCACTACCACAATCAAAATAATGTACATATCTATCATTCCCAAAAATTTCCTCACACCTCTTTATAATTCATGCCTCCCACTTTATTCCCAGGCAACTACTGATCTGCTTCCTGTCACTAGATTATTGTAGTTTGCATTTTCTAAAATTTTACATAAATAAATCCATTTTGAGTTGATTTTTACATAGGGTATGAGATTAAGAGTCAAAGAATTTTTTTCCATATGGATATCCAACTGTTCAAACACTGCTGGGTAAAAAGTTTACACTTATCCCATTGAATTGCCTTTGTTGAAAATCAATTGACCATACATGTTGAATCTATTTCCAGACTCTCTATTCTGATCTTTTGTTATGCAGTGGTGTGCTGGTGTGTGTGTGTATGTATGTGTGTATATGCCAATAATCAACTGTCTTGATTACTAGTAAATGTGGATTTGTAGTAAATCTTGAAATCAGGGAGTAAAGGTATTCAAATTCTGTTCTTTAAAAAAAAAGTTTGACTATTACAGGTTCTTTACATTTCTATTTATTTTAGAATCACCTTGTCAATTCCTTCAGAACACCTGGTGAGATTTTGATAGGTCATATACTGAATCCATTGATTAATTTGGGGAAAACTGACATCTTAATAATACTTAGTCTTGTGATCCATGAACATGGTATATCATTCCAGTTATTTAGGTCTTTTATAATTTCTCTCAGAAATGTTTTGTAGTTTTCAGTGCACAGGTCTTGTAGATTTTTGTCAAATATATATTAAGAATTTCATATTTTTGATGCTATTTTAATTGTTATTGGTTTTCATTTCAATTTTTAATGGTTTATTGCTAGTATACAGAAATACAGTCGATTTTTGTATTTTGCAACTGTGCTAAACCATTTTTTAGTTCTAGGAGGATTTTTGGTAGACTCTTTGGGACTTTCCACACACATGTTGTCTGCAAATAAGGATAGTTTCATTTCTTCATATTCAATCTGTATCCTTTTTATTTTCTTTTTCTTGCCTATTGCACTAAAATTTCCAGTTAGATGTTAAATAGAATAAGATACAAGTATACATTATACAGCACAAGGAATATAGTCAACATTTTATAATAATTATAAATGGAGTATAATCTTTAACAATTGTGAATCACTATGTTGTACATGCGAAACATATAATATTGTAAATCAACTATACCTCAATTAAAAAAATTAGGTTGCCACAAAAAGCTTGCTGGCAAGATGAGAACCATTCTTGAAAACATCCCTTGAATTTTCTTAAGCAAACAGTCATTTGATAAAGAGTAAAAATTATTTATTTTTATTATTGTACGACAATTGTTTATTAAATTTATGTTTATAAATATGGCACAGAGAACATCTTCAACAAATAGTAAAACCTACTTGAGAAGTTAAAAAAAAAAAGATGTTAACTAGAAGTGGTGAGAATGGACATGCTTTTCTTGTTCCCAATGTATAATGTGTTTTTAAAAAATTTTAGCTTTCCATTTACTGAGTTTTCACAGACGGCAAAGCCTACCTTAGGTAATAGGCATGATCCCATTACAATAAAATAGCATTAAAAAGTTTCATGTCACAAAACGGAGCAAAGAAATTACAGTTCCACCTAGCTGAGCAAGTTAAGGAATGAAATGCTTCTTTAACTTGCTGCTTTACCATAAAAACGCTAAGCACTTTAGTTCTTTCACCATTATGTGTGACGTTAGTTTTAGGTTTTTCATCTATGCCCTTTATCAGGCTGAGGAAGTTTCCTTCTATAGATGTTAAATTTTGTCAAATGCTTTTACCCTATCTCTTGAGATAGTTTTCCCCATTATGTTGGTTAATATGGTGAATCACATTGATTGATCTTTGAGTGTTAAATGAACAAGCTGCTCCTGAAATAAACTCCATTTGATCATAATATATTATCCCTTTTACACATCGTTGGATGTATTTAGATGAAATTTTGTTAAGAATTTTCACATCAATATTCATGAAGATCATTGGACTTTATTTTTTCTTTAATGCCCCTGTCTGATTTTAGTACCAGGATATTTCCAGCCTCATAGAATGAGTTGGGAGGTACTTACTCCTCTGCTACCATCTAGAAGAGTTTCCATTGAACTATTCTTTCTTTCTTAAATAATGAGTGAAATTTGGAAGGGAAATCATCTGGGCCTGGAGTTTTCTTTTTGGGAAAGTTTTTAATTACAAATTCAATTTTTAAATAGATATAGGACTACTCATGGTATTTTTTCTTTAGTAAGCTTCTGTAATTTGTGCCTTTCAAGGACTTTGCCCATTTCATCTAAGTCATTAAACTTATTTTCATAAAGTTTTAATAATGTTTTCATTATTATTCTTTTACTGTCTGTAGGGTATGTAATGGTGTCTCATCTCTAATTCTTGATATTGACAATTTGTACCTTCTCTTTTTTTCTTGAACAAATTGACTCAAAGTACAAGCTTTTGGTTTCACTGATATATTCTGTTTTCTGTATTCTATTTCATTGATTTCTGTTCTTACCTTTAGTTTTTCCTTCCTTCTGCTTTTTATATGGCTAAAATTGCTCTTTTTCCAAGCTTCATAGGCTATAAGCATAGATCATTGATTTGAGACTTTATATAACATTTCTGATATAAATGTTCAATGTTATAAATCTTTATCTAAGTAAGCGTCATAGCTGCATCCCACAAATTTCAATGTCACATCTTCATTTTCATTCAGTTTGAAATACTTTCTCCCTTGTGATTTATTCTTTGGCCCACAGGTCATTTAGAAATAAGTTGCTAAGTTTCCAGATATTTAGGGATTTTGTAGGTATCCTTCTGGTACAGATTTTCAATTTAATTTCATTGTGATCAGAGAACATATTTTGTGGCTTTTAAATTTATCAATACTTGTTTCATGACCCAGAATATAAACTATCTTGGTAAATCATCCTTGTATATTTGAAAATAATGTTAATTCTGTCATTACATGGGGAGTTCTATACATAACATCAATTTCGTTAAGTGTTGTTCAAGTCTTCTGTCCTCTTACTAATCTTCTGTCTACTTGTTCTAATGGTTTGAGAGAGAGATATTGAAAACTGACTGTAACTGTAGCTTTGTTTTTAGTTGTATCAATTTTTGTTTAATAAAATTTAAAGCTATTATTAGATGCATAGTTAGGATTATCATATTCTCTTGCTAAACTGACCTTTTTATTATTATAAAATGATCCTCTTTATGATATTCTTTGCTATGAAATCTACTTTGCTATTAATATCATTCCAGCTTTCTTTGGATTGACATTAGCACGGTATTTCTTGGTTCTTGCTTTTTTAAATATCACAATTGTTCTGTATTAATGTGATTATTCAATATCACAAGCTCTGCCTTTTAATTGGGAGTGTTAAAAAAATTTACATTTAATGTGGTTTTTGATATGGCTGGGATTAAATATACCATTTGCTATTTGTTTTGTATTTGTTTTAGCTTTCTTTTAGTTCCATATTTTAAAATATGTTTTGGGATTAATTCCATTCTCATCTCTTTACTGGGGGATTAGTTATACACTTTTTGTTAGTGGCTGCCTGCTTTAAGGTTTACAGTGTAGTGTACAGTCTATATTCAAGTAATATACCATTCCATCCATATATAATATAAGAATCTTACAACAGTATATTTCCAATCCCCAAGCCTCTGTGCTACTTTTACATGTTATAAACCTTAAATTACATTTTTAATATATTTTAAAATAACAAACTATCTTGTAAAGAAATTTTTTAAATAAGGGGAAAAAGTCTTTTTACTCGCATATCTACTATTTATGATGTTTTCATTCCTTTTTGCCAATCCAGATTCTATCTGGTATCATTTTTCTTTCTATCAGAGGGCTTCCTTTAACACTTTTGAAGTTTTAGTCTGCCGGTGGTGGTAAATTATTTATTTCAGCTCTTGTATGCCTGAAAAAAAAAAAAAATCTTTATTTTGCCTTCACTTTTGAGAGCTGTTTTTACTGGTTATAGATTTCTAGATTGATAGTCTTTTTTTTTTTCTTTCTGTACTTTAAGGATGTTTTTCCTCTTTTTTCTTGCATCTTTCTCAGACTTTAAGTCTTGTGTGTCTATTATCCATTTTTTCCCTATAAGTAATGTCTTTTTTCCCCCATCTACTTTTCACATTTTCTCTTAATCACTGTAAGCAAATTGATTTTAATGTGATTTTATACAGTTTCTTCATATCTCCCCCCCCCCCCCCCCCACCATTTGGGGCTTGCTGAGCTTCTGGGATCAATGGGTTTATCGTTTTGAACAAATTTGAAAAATAATTGGCCATTATATTTAAAAATATTTTTCTGTCCTCCTTTTGGGACTCTAATTACACATATATTACTGTAATAATATTGTGCGATGCTGTGATCTAGTTAGCTTTATTCTGTTCCTTGAATAAAAATGTATACAAAATCTAGCTGGTCCTTAGACACATGCCATCTCATAAGAAATACCATGCAGGGGTCTGTGAATGGATTACTGGAAATTTATCTCTATGTCTGGAGATAGTTCTAAGTGCATGGCTTTCTGATGGTGTAAATCTGTGCTGTTCAATATGGCAGCTACTAGCCACATGTAGCAATTTACATTTAAGTTAATTAAAATGAAAAGTTCATTAACTCAATTGCACTAACCACATATCAAGTGTTCAGTAACCACATGTGGCTAGTAACTACCGTTCTGAACAGTGTAGACAGAAAATATTTCCATTGTCATAGAAAGTTTTCTTGGTTTAAAATGTCATCTCCACACATGACGAAAGCACATGATTTTGAGATTTGAGCCTGCTAATTCAGTCCTAAAGTTTAATGGTAAGATAACCATAGAAAAGATAGAGAAATATAACTCTACTGGATAGATATAAAGGATATTTAAGTTAAGAAAACCTATATTCTAATTCCATGGAGCTGACAGAAGAAATGCTGTGAAGACCCAATGAAGCTTAACTTCAGCAATAAGACTTTATGAAATCAAGGAACAAAGCAAAGAAGAACAGTCATATATGAGAAATAAAGGTACTATATTCAGTTGGGGGAAGGAGGCAAATACCAAATAGTAGACTTTCACAGCACCTATAACCTTGATGTGTTATGTATACTGTAGGAAAAGATCACATGGCTGTTTTCTGGGGTCTCTAAACCATGTTAAGACATATGGATAAACTTTCCAGTAGTACCTACCATGCAATATAAAAAACACCTTATTCGTTCTTAGCCATTAGTTGATTTAGTTTATATAGACATTACATTTATTTTTTAATGTATGAGTGTATGTATGTATTTAAATTTTATTTTATTGTGGTAAGAACACTTAACATAAGAGCTACACTTTTAACAAATTTTTAAATGTACATTATCGTTGACTATAGGTACGATTGTACAGCAGATCTGTAGACCTTATTCATCTTGCTTAACTGAAACTTCATGCCAATTGTTTAGTATATCTATCTACACATTTACTCATATACAAATATTAAAACACATCTAAGGAATTATACCTAATAATCTTGTTATAACTTAAAAACTTGGGATACCTTCATATTTTAGATATTCCAGGTTCAGGAAATGCATAAAATACTCCAAACAAAAAGTAATAGTGTAGAATATAAATGCTTAGATAATCAAGTTTGTATGAGACAGTCTATAATAGGAATCAAAGGAGTAAGAACATCAATGCTTGTTGTTCTGTCCCTTTCCCCAGTTAAAGCCATTTGATTAATATCCCCTATAAAAAATTCACTCAACAGAAAAATGGCCAAACTTGAAATCTAGCAACATAGACTCAATTTATTTTCTTTTTATAGCTTGATTTATTATTTTGCTCACCAGAATTATTTTACAACAGTAGCAAACCATTCCTTATACTTTTCTGTGACACTGATTGAAATAGGTAAGGTTGTAAAAATAACAGTATTAATCCCACTATTATTAATAGCATTTAAAATAATTTTCATAGACATTAACATATATCTCTAAATATCTAGGTTGTGACATAAAACAACTTATAAAGAGACAGTCATTATTAAAGTTGCCTCCTTTGCTTCCACTTAAAAAAAAAAAAAAAAGATGAATTGAGGTTTGGGGAAAATGTTAAAGTCCACAACGGAAACAAGAAATTGTTGACTAGAATTGGTGCCCTGTCTATCTCTGCTACGTAGACTAATCTAGTCCCCTTAGAGTCTTTAACATTATTAAGTAAATGACAATGTTTGCAAAATGTGTCACACTTCACGCTTTCCCGTATCCATGCTGCTGTGTACTCTGCTCTGAATACCTTCTCATCACCTCAAGCTTTCCTCCATCTATCAACCTTCCTCTTCCTCTTAAATCTTTAACCTCTTCTATTCCATTGCTCCTACCCCCAGTCCTTCCTTCACTGGTTTCTCTTCCCCTACTCACCCTTAAAATGTTAAATATTAAAATCATTAGCCCCTTCTCCTCTTTGTAATCTTCACTCTGAAAAATTATATTTACTACTAACTACTTCCTGCATTTTGATAACTCCCAAATCACAGTGCTAACCTGGATTTTTCTCCCGATTTTTCTTTTAATTATCCTAGAAGTATGTCAAACCTAGCATGTCCAAAATGAAATTTGTCATCTTCTCCTTATCTCCTCCAAACTTACTTTTCCTCACTGATTCCTAATACTAATAGAACCACCTGTCCAAGCCAGAAATTTGGTGGACCCTCAAATTCTCTCTTTTGCTCATTCTCAAATCTGATTGGTCACTAAGTTCATAAGTTCCACCAAATATTTCACATACTTATTTCATTTTCTCTATCACTACTGCTATTTTGTTAAATTAGGACCTTAACGTCTCTTGCCCAGTGATTGCAGTGGCTTACTTCTCTAATTTAATCTTCTATAATCTAAGCTGTATTTCATTTATTTGGCTTGAGTGACCTTTTCAAGTTAAATCACTTCACCCTCACCGTCCCCAATATACACTTAGAACACCCCAGTGGTAGGCCTCTTACCTATAAGATAAAGTTCAAAGATCTTTGTATGGCCTGCAAGGCCATCTGTGACCTTAACATCTCTACTTTCAGGGAGAACCTTTTTGTTCCTCAGAAATGTGTGCATACTTCTGTCCCAGCTGTTATCATTTTTTTCTATAGCTGGCATTTTACATATCTCTGTCTCCTCTAAGGAAGGAGTTCTGTAAAGACAGAGAATCTGCATTGCTCATCTTAATGTCCACAGTGACTAAACAAAGCATCTGGTTCATAACAGGCTTTCATTTAGTGCTTTTGCTGTTGATGTTATTGAAACAGTGTAGACTTCACAGTCTTTTGCCTCCTTCACGAGCATTTCTGAACAAATCACCTGGCCTTCCATATAGGTACAACCCAACACACACTTAGAAAATAGGAAAGGAAAAAGAAAAAGGAAAAATCTAGCAAAATCTGACGTATCGCGACACATGTATACACACTTACAAAGTAGTACACCCATAGCTTTACATGTATAGATTTGCTGTGGAAACAGTTAACAGGTGGTTAGAACCTATAGTATGAGCCATATAATTGCAATTAATCACTAAAGTCTGCTTACAGAGATAAAATTATCCATATGAGAACAAGATTAGTAGGTAAAACAGCTTGTGAACCTTAAAAGCTCATTATCTTTACAGATTAAAAGACCAAAAATACACTCTTTTGGATGGTGTAATTTTCATATATCAAATTTTCATATATCAAAAACAGAACACTGCAGTGGTTTCAACAATTAGGAAGAGAAAAAGTTAGAAAAATAAAGGAAAATCGTTGCTTCAAAAATATTTTCGGAAAGATAGGCCATCAGTAATGAGTAAGTAAAGTGTTCTAATCATTGTCAATAACTGTTTAAACTTACCTGATTATTATATGCATCAGGTGCAAGTTTCTTGTATGTTGGTGCCATAAGAGTGGACAGGTTTTGTAAATGAGACTCCAGTTTCTCTTCCTGTATAAAATGAATAATTCTACATATTAAATTCTAAATCCAATCTATCCATATATGAGAGAGGCTATCAATTAGATCTTTTCCCCTACATCTTAGATCCAAATCACAAATATATATCGTCTCATTAAATATCGGCTTGGCCAAAAAGTTTGTTCGGGGTTTTTCCCATAACATCTTTGGCCAACCCAATAACTAAATATCATCTTAACGTGACTATTTCTAAGTGAAAAGCACAGACCATATATCACCTATTTTTGTATGTGCTGTTAAATGTCTAGCTCTTTGGTATGTACATGAGATTAATCAATTTTCTACTTTGCATGCAGATTTTTGGCATTTTATTAATATAAGTCTATGCTGGTAGCAGGATTAGGAGAATGAAGCCATACGGTCTTTGAAAGGTCACATTCTCTATTCTTCTCCAATTAGTGGCCGAGGAAGATGAGCTATTGAAAGGATTTGTTTGGTTTAATCTATTTCTAATCTTTATATTTTAAATGTTTATAAAAAAATAGCATTACAAAATTTGAAATGATCACTCCATAGAACTAAAAATTACTGTGATTCAAATATGAATAAAACTCTAAGAACTATAATGTGGTATATATAAAAAACTTTGTAAAGTTTACTTGAGAGGAAAAATGTTCAGGTATATTTCCCCCCCACCCCCAAGCAAAGAATATGCTTTTTTAAATGGTAGGGGACAATACTCAGTTGTTCTATTCATACTTAGAAGTTCTCATTTCACATTGATATTTCTCTAAAAACCTTGGGAGATGTAAGCAGCTGGCAGCAATATACTTGTTTGCATTTTAGAAGGTAAGGAGGTTTCTGACTGGAGTCCTCCTACCTAACAGAGGGAGGATGTCACTAGCCATCCCCTGCATTTGTTTACATGAAACACAGAGTGATAAACATTTATGAAGTAGTGGTGAAAATGCTCTCCATCCAGTGTGAAAATTAAAAGTGTAAGACAGCAGGCAAAATTGCTATTCATTAGGTTTATTAAATATTTGTGTGTTTTCTTTTTTTTTTTTAAAAGGAACCATTTTGAGATATGTCAGGGCACACGTTTTTTTTTTTTTTTTTTTAATTTTATTTATTTATGGCTGTGTTGGGTCTTCGTTTCTGTGTGAGGGCTTTCTCTAGTTGTGGCAAGCGGGGGCCACTCTTCATCGCGGTGCGTGGGCCTCTCGTTGCGGGGCACAGTCTCCAGACGCGCAGGCTCAGTAATTGTGGCTCACGGGCCCAGTTGCTCCGCGGCATGTGGGATCTTCCCAGACCAGGGCTCGAACCCGTGTCCCCTGCATTGGCAGGCAGATTCTCAACCACTGCGCCACCAGGGAAGCCCCTTGTGTGTTTTCTTACGCAAAGAGGATATCTAGCACATTCATACAGCTTATTAAAATGTTATGATTCTATGAAAAATTTATATCATGACTTGAAGAGCTTTTGCACTTTATTAAACTTCCACTTACTATTATAGTCACAAATAACAAACTTTTCAAAGGGACATATAAAAATTATTACATCAAAGGTATAATTGCATATTTCAATTGCATTGAAAATTTGAAAGAAAATTATAACATGTATAGATTTACTAAAAATTTGATCATATATGAATGCTAGATATACTGAGGTTTTCTGATTATTCAATTAGCATACTCTAGAATACATGCTACCCAAAAGTTGTTAAATGTGATACCAGTCTACAAGTTATATTTTGAGAAATATATATTCTAGAGAAGGACAAAAACCAGTGATGTCAATGAGAAATCAATGTTCATTTATTTCAACTACACCTTTATATTAAAATCTAAATATGTTTTAGTTACTTGAATGCATTTATTATAGTAACATTAAGCCATCAAATCTCATGGGTTGAAAATGTGACTAGAAATGGACTTTTATGAATGTGGCAGTCACGAACATGATTTCTATAATTCAGGTTCAAAAGATGAAAAGTTCTAACACTGAAGTAGTAATATTTAGTTTTAATATGTAAATGACAGCTGTGTAAAACCCTGGAGTTTACATAAAAGACAAAGAATAAATGTAAAAGGCCATAAGTATAGTTTATGTTGATCACACTTTATTACTTTAGTAGCACATGGTTGTTATTATGCTAATTTTATAAAATATTATTATGTGTGTCTACAGTTTAGCCAAAATTTTACTGATCTATCTCTGAGATGAAATTCTCTGTTAATGAGAGTTTGAGTATATTATATTGTTCACTTCATCTGTGCTCATCAATTCTCCATGAAAAATAAACATTATACATCAGGAAGTAAACAAACCTCTTTTGGGTCATCCCCAAGCAGCTTAAATTTTCTTGGGATCTTGCTTCTGGCAAACTTACATCCATTGTAGTACATGCTCCATGAACAACCAAAAGAAAAGGAGGCACCACAGGTCTCTGGGTCCAGCCCCTGACAGGCACACGTTCTCCTGAGAAATCAAAGAACCAAGTTCATGACTATGGATAGCACTGTCCAGGCTATCAATCTCATATTCTGGGTGTCTACATTCCAAAATGAATGCAAATTAGTTTTGAAAGAAGTCTAACTCTATATTAAGCTGTGCCACAATCACATTAGAAAAGCACTATTTCGATTGACTTTAAAAGACAACTTAAACATTTTATTGTAGTATAATACACACAGAGAAAGTACACATAATTTTATAGCTTCTAATCACTCACAAATGAAACATACACAAGTGAGTGCCACTCAAGCTAAGAAACAAAACATATACTTGCACCCCGAAATCCCATCTTATATTTCCTTCCAAGCATTGTCCTCCTAACAGTAACTTCTATCAGAAGAGATTAGCTCTGCCTACTTTTATCCTATATAAAATATACTATATTCCTACTGAATATAGTGTGTATGTATGTATTGTGTGTATATATATGCCTATTTTTATACTATATATACTATAAACCTACTGAATTTAGTGTGTGTGTATATAAATGTGTGTGTGTATATATATATATAGTTTTGCCCATTTTTATACAACGTATAGTATAGTACACACACATATATGTATAGTTTTGACTATTTTTATACTACATATAGTATGCCATATATTTCTATACTATAGTATAAAAATAGGCAAAACTGTGTGTATATGTATAGGTACACATATACATACACACATACGTACATAACATACACATGTATATGCAATTATCTAGTATAAGCTTATTTGTGTCTTGCTTCTTCAACATTGTTTGGAATATCCATCCACATTGTTGCATGTAGTTATACTTTATATTGATGTATTTATTCACTGAGTACAGTTTCTATTATATGGATATGTCACAAATTAATCGTTCCACCATTGATGGGCATTTGAGTGCTTTCTAGTTTTTGGCTAAAATACAGTATTGTGACTTCACATCCCAAGTCAGTTATATCCTAAGGGCGATAAACAGACAAACAAGCAAAGAAACCAAAAATTAAAAACAGGATAAAACAACCCCCTAGGAAAACTATATTCAGTAGGTATTTTTTCACAGCTGTATTGAGGTATAATTGACAAATAAAATTGTAAGATATTCAAAGTATACAACGTGATGATTTGATATAAGCATATATTATGAAAGGATTTTCCCATCAAGTTAATTAACACATCTATCACCTCAAATATTTTTTTTTCTTGCAATGAACATTTAAGTTCAACTCTTTTAGCAAATTTCAGTTATATAGTAAGGTGTTATCAACTATAGTCATTAGATCCTCAGACCTTACTCATTTTATAACTGAAAGATTATATATACCCTTTTACCAACCTCTCCCTATTTCCCTCATCCCCCAGCCTCTCACAACTTTTCTACTCTGTTTCTGTGAGTTTGACTTTTGTTTTTTGTTTTTGATTCCACATATAAGTAATATCAGGTATCTGTCTTTCTCTGTCTGGCTTATTTCACTTAGCATAATCCCCTCCAGATTCCTCCATGTTGTCGAAAATGGCAGGATTTCCTTTTTTAAAAGCTGAATAATATTCCTGTGTGTGTGTTCACAAACCACACCTTTATCCATTTATCCATTGATGGACACTTAGGTTGTCTCCACACCTTGGTTACTGTGAATAATGCTGCAATTGGAATGCAGATATCCCTTTGAGATAATGATTTCACTTCCTTTGGATACATGTTAAGAAGTGGATCGTTTGTTTATGTATGGCTCTCCTGACCTCATTGGACAACAGTAGTCTTATTTGTAGTAATGATATTGCTTTGAAATTACTTATGTATGTTGTGACATGAAAAAAATCATTGTTAATGTCAAGAAATAAGAATTTCAGTGTAAGATGAAATAAGTCTAAAGATAAGTAAATACCCTGTAAAATCCTATGAATAGGAAATAGTATGAACTCACGATATGAATTAAAAAGCTCAAATTTTCTCTTTCAAAAAAAAATTACTTCTTATATCAGCCCACTGAAAATGCCTAAAGTAACAATATCTTTGTAGCAATGGGCATATCTGGACACATACTGTGATCTCTAAATATCATTTCTCATTGAAATGGATATAGGTTAAAATCCATGAGGGTTTTTTTTTTTTTTTTTTCAAATGAGTTAATAATGATACCAAAAAGAAAAAACAAACTAACTGATCATTTTTGGATGGTTACTAAAGCACCAAATCACTATTTTGAAATTTCACAACTAAGGATACTTACCATGCATTATTCTGTCATTTGTTTACAAACTATATTTAATGGTAACCAAACAGTTGATAATGAAAAGTTCTTTAAAGAATTCCGTCTAATAAATGCAGAAGGAATGTTATAATTAGAAGTTACAATTTTACAGATGTCAGCAAAAACGGCAGAATAAGGATCTCTGAAAATACCCTCCTCCACAAAAGCAAAAAGAAACCTGGTAAATATTGTCAGAATCAACTCTTCAGAAATATGGAAATTAACAAAAGACTTGCAGCAGTCCAGGAAGCATTTCTTCAAGAAAGGCAATGAAATTTTGGTAGGAAGCTAAGCCTTGCAGTGTTTTAACTTGCCCTATTTCCACTGTCCCCAGAACTCCACGACAGCCTTGAAAACCAACAGCCCACATTTATGGTGAAAATCAGCAGGCTGGCAACCACTGGAGAGGGTAGAATTAGGCTGGATATCCTCCAAAGCCCCATTCCTAGAGAAATGTCATTATTTTACCTATTTGGTAGTTCTCTAGAAGACACCACTGGCAAGCCTTTCTTCATTTGATCTGACTTGGAGTTCACCTATTGTATATAGCCTTTTCCCCACTGGAGATATTTGTTGAAAATAGAGGCAATTGTTGAACATTGCAGCTGCCTGAGGTCTTGGTAGACAAAACTAGCTCGACTGACCAAGAAAAAGAAAGAAGACCCAAATTACTAAAAAATTAGAAATGAAACAGAGGATACTACCAATGACCTTATAAAAAGCATTATAAGGGAATACTATAAAAATGATCTATCAACAGGTTAGATAACTTAGATGAAATGGACAAATTCCCAGAAAGCACAAACTACTGAAACTGACTCAAGAAGAAATAGAAAATATGAATAGACCTATAACAAAAAGACTGAATTAGTAATCAAAAAACTTCCCACAAGGATAAGCCCAAGAGTATATGATTTTGCTGGTGAATTCCACTGAACATTTAAAAAGTTAGCCCCAATCCTTTACAAATTCTTCCAAATAATATAAGAGGGAACCCTTTTCAATGTATTCTATGAATCCAGTATTACCCTGAAACCAAAAACAAAGACATCACAAGAAAACTATAGACCAATATCCCTTATCAATATAGATGAAAAAATCCTCAATAAAATACTAGCAAATGGAATCCAGTAACATATACAAAAAGTATACATTATGGCCAAGTAATATCTATCCCAGAAATGCAATGTTGGTCCAATGTATAAAAATCAATCAATATGAAATACCACATTAACAAAGTGAAATGCAGACAAAGCATTTGAGAAAAGTACAACAACCTTTCATGATAAAAATATTCAACCTAGGAATAGAAAAAAATCTTCCTCAACCTGACAAAGAACAGTTACAAAAACCCTACATTTAGCATCATACCTAATGGTGAAAAGCTGAAAGAAATCAGAGACAAGCAATAGCTGCTTGCTGTTGCCAATTCTGTTCAATATCTACTCTAGGTTCTAGCCAGGGAAATTATGCAAAAGGATCAAAAAAAAGAAAAAAGTAGACATCTAGATTGGAAATGAAGAAATTAAACTATCTCTATTTGTAGATGACATGATTTTGTATGTATAAATCCTAAGGAATCCACCAAAAAAATTTAGCACTAATAAACTAGTTAAATAAGTTTGTAGGATATAAGATTAATATATAAAAACCAATTGTGTAAGTGTATCCTGGCAATGAACAATCCAAAAAAAAATCAAAATAATTCTACTTAAAATAAGCATCAAAAAGAATAAAATATTTAGAAATTTGACAAAAGACGTGTAGGACTTCTACACTGAAAACTATAAAACATCATTGAAAGAAACTAAAAACCTAAATAAATGTAAAGACATCCTGTGCTAATAAATAGGAACACTTAATATTGTTAAGATGTCAACACTTCCCAATTAATTTGCTGATTCAACAGAACCTCTGTCAAAATCCCAGATGGGGAAATTATTAAGTTCATCCTAAAATTCACAGGGACATGAAAAGGACCCAGAGTATCCTGTAGGATACTGTAAGGATCCTGTAAGAGAAAAACAGTTGGAAGATTTATACATTCCAATTTCAAAACTTACTACAGCAACTACAGCAATCAACAACATATAGTATTGGCATAAGGATAGATATGTAAATTAATGGAACAGAAGAATCCTGAAATGACACATACATCTTTGTCAATTAATCTTCAACGAGAATGAGAAAACCATTCAATATGGAAAAAAGTCTCTTCAACAAATGGTGCTGAGACAACTGGATAGTCACATGCAAAAAAATGAAGTTGAACTCTTATCTCACATCATAACAGTGATCACAGACCTAAATGTAAGAGCTAAAACTATAATACTCTGGGAAGAAAACACTGGGGTAAATCTTTAATACCCTGGATTAGGCAATGATTTCTTAGATATGACACTGAAAGTACAAGCAGTTAATTTAAAAAAATTGACTTCATCAAAATTAAAAACTTTTGTGCTTCAAGGATATCATCAAATGAAGAGACAACCTACAGAATGAGAAAATATCTGCAGACCATACATCTGATGAGTTCTAGTATCCAGAATATATAAAGAACTCTTATAACTCAGAAGACAATTAATTTAAAAAGGAGTAAAGATTTAAGAAAGGATTTCTTCAAAGAAGATATATGAATAGCCAATAGCAAATGAAATAATGGCTAACATCATTACTCATTAGGGAAATGCAAATCAAAACCACGAGATACACATTATACCCACTGGAAGGGGTATAATAAATAAAATAAATAAAGGCAGCCAATAAGTAGTTTTGGTGAAAATGTGGAAACATCAGAACCTCCATATATTGTTGGTAGGCATGAAGAGTGGTGCAGCTGTTTTGAAAAACAGTTTGGCAGTTCCTCAAAAAGTTAAACGTAGTTACCATACAACCAAAATTGTCACTCCTAGGTATACACCCAAGAGAACTGAAAATATATGTCTATACAGAAACCTGTACAGAGATATTCATAGCAGCATTATTCATAACAGTCAAAAAGTGGAAATAACTAAAGTGTCCATGAACTGATGAACAAAGAAAATGTGGTACACATATATGCAATGGAATATTATTCAGCCATAAAAAGGAATAAAGTACTGATTAATGTTATGACATGGACAAAACTTTAAAATATTATAAAGACCTAGGAATAAAATATGTAGGAATAAATTTACCTAAGGAGGCAAAAGACCTGTACTCTGAAAACTATAAGATGCTGATGAAAGAAATCGAAGATGATACAAACAGATGGAGAGATATACCATGTTCTTGGATTGGAAGAATCAATATTGCAAAAATGACTATACTACCCAAGGCAATCTACAGATTCAATGCAATCCCTATCAAATTATCAATGGCATTTTTCACAGAACTAGAACAAAAATTTTTAAATTTGTATGGAAACACAAAATACCCCGAATAGCCAAAGCAATCCTGAGAAAGAAAAATGAAGCTAGAGGAATCAGACTCCCTGACTTCAGACTATATTACAAAGCTACAGTCATCAAAACAGTTTGGTACTGGCACAAAAACAGAAATATAGATCAATGGAATAGAAATAAACCCATGCACCTATGGCCAATTAATCTATGACAAAGGAGGCAAGAATATACAATGGAGAAAAGACAGTCTCTTCAATAAGTGGTGCTGGGAAAACTGGAAAGCTACATGTAAAAGAAGGAAATTAGAACATTCTCTAACACCATACACAGAAATAAACTCAAAATGGATCAAAGACCTAAGTGTAAGGCTGGACACTATAAAACTGTTAGAGGAAAACATAGGCAGAACACTCTTTGACATAAATTGCAGCAACATCTTTTTTGATTCACCTCCTAGAGTAATGAAAATAAAAACAAAAATAGACAAATGGGACCTAATTAAACTTAAAATCTTCTGCACAGCAAAGGAAGCCATAAACAAAACAAAAAGACAACCCACAGAATGGGAGAAAATATTGATATTTGCAAACAAAGCGACCGAGAAGGAATTAACCTCCAAAATATACAAACAACTCATGAAGCTCTATGTCAAAAAAACAAACAATGCAATCAAAAAATGGGCAGAAGATCTAAATAGACATTTCTCCACAGAAGACATACAGATGGCCAAAAAGCACATGAAAAGATGCTCAACATCACTAATTATCAGAGAAATGCAAATCAAAACTACAATGAGGTATCACCTCACACAGGTCGGAATGGCCATCATCAAAAAATCTACAAACAATAAATGCTGGAGAGGGTGGGGAGAAAAGGGAACCCTCATACACTGTTGGTGGGAATGTAAATTGGTACAGCCACTATGGAGAACAGTATGGAAGTTCCTTAAAAAACTAAAAATAGAACTACCATATGAGCCAGTGATCCCACTCCTTGGCATGTATCCAGAGGAAACCATAATTTGAAAAGATACGTGCACCCCAGTGTTCACTGCAGCACAATTTACAACAGCCAAGACACGGAAGCAACCTAAATGTCCATCGACAGAGGAATGGATAAAGATGTGGTACATATATACAATGGAATATTACTCAGCCATAAAACAGAACAAAATAATGCCATTTGTAGCAACATGGGTGGACCTAGAGATTATCATGCTAAGTGAAGTAAGTCAGATAAATATCATATGATATCACTCATATGTGGAATATTTAAAAAATGATTTACAAAACAGAAACAAACTCACAGATTTTTAAAACAAACTTTTGGAGACCAAAGGGGAAATGTGGTGGGGGGGAGGGATAAATTAGGAGCTTGGGATGAACATACACACACTACTATATACAAAATGGATAACCAACATGGATCTACTGTATAGCACAGGAAACTCTACTCAATGTGGGAAAAGAATCTGAAAAAGAATGAATAACCTATAATAACCTATATGGGAAAAGAACCTGAGAAAGAATGAATATATGTATGTGTATAACTGAATCACTATGCTGTACACCTGAAACTAACACAACATTGGAAATCAACTATACTCCAATAAAATTTAAAAAAATAAAAATAAAAAAAAATTTAAAAACACATATTATGCTAAGTGAAAGAGGCCAGACAGATTGAATAGAATATTGTATGATTCTATTAATATGAAAAGCCCAGAAAAGGCAAATCTGTAGAGACAGAATGTTGATTAGTAGTTGCCATTTAGTGGGGGAGGAGAATGGGAAGTGATCGCCTAATGGCTTTGAGGTTTCCTTTTGGGAGCAATGAAAATGTTGTACAACTTTGTGAATATACTAATGCACTGTATTGTATACTTTAAAAGGGTGAATTTTATGGTGTGTGAATTATATAGAAATGGAAAAAACTCACACATAACAAAATGACTTCAAGGTGATTTCCTATATGAAGTGGCTTCTGAAAAGGCACCATTATTTTCATAGCGGCCTTTCAAATATTGTTGGAATTTTTACGTTGCAGCCTAATTTTAACATGGCTCAGAACTTGGCTAACGGTTAAATAACAAATCAGAGAAATTGTAATAAAAATATTTACCTATACAACAGATTTTTAAAAACACTCTCAACCTCTTTGGACTTCTAACTGTAAAAAAAAAAAGGGACTTCCCTGGTGGCACAGTGGTTAAGTATCTGCCTGCCAATGTAGGGGACACAGGTTCGATCCCTGGTCCGGGAAGATCCCACATGCCGTGGAGCAACTAAGCCTATGCACTACAACTACTGAGCCTGAGTGCCACAACTACTGAAGCCCGCGTGCCTAGAGCCCGTGCTCTGCAACAAGAGAAGCCACTGCAATAAGAAGCCCACGCACTGCAATGAAGAGTAGCCCCTGCTCACCGCAACTAGAGAAAGCCTGCACGCAGTAACGAAGACCCAATGCAGCCAAAAATAATAAATAAATAAATAAATAAATATTTTAAAAAACAAAATTTAAAAATTATATCAGCCATTTAAACTTATGCAAGAATAGAAAAACTAGCAAAATAAATTAAATGTACATAACAAATTTATACTTTAAAAAATAAGAAAATTATCAATTTGCAAACTAATGGAAACAGGTAATAATCATCGGTGGATGTGCTAAACCATTAGGTAGAAGTTTTCTAGTAAACTTTATGATGGGTGGATCAAGCTAACAACTCCTCAGCTGAACACTCATAACATCATTATAAATGGAACAAAGCAGATATTATGTCCCTCTTGATGGGTATGAAGAACTAAGATTATTTCATCACCACTTATGAAGCATTTTGCTAATATATACATTCATGTATACATACATATTTAAGTCTCTAACTACCAGTGTACGTACGATATTGGTGACAGAGGAACAAGTTAAGCAAGTGTGCACAGCCAAATCCAGAATGTGAGAAATTTTACAAAGCAAGTCATACAGTCTCTTTAACAAATAAATTCATAAAAAAGAGAAGGGAAACTATAATAAAGTAAAAGAGCCTTGTGAATCATATACTTTATCTTACAAACTGGGACACTTTTGAGAGTAAAAGGAAGTTCTATCAATAACTATACTAGACAATAGGCATGAACTGGGACCTACTCAAAACCCTCAATCAAATGTAAGATATGGACTTTCTTTTTGTCAATATTGTTTTACTTTATATATATGTATATCTAATATGTATATGTGTATATATGTGTACATTGGAAACAGTATCCAATTAGGGAATTTGAACATGGTCGGAACGTAAAATGATATTAAAGAATCACTCAATTTTGAGATGAATGATAATGACACTGTGACTAGGTTTTGCTTACAAAAAAAAAAAAAAAGTCCTTGGGCATATACCCTGAGAAAACCATGATTCAAAAAGACACACGCACCCCAATATTCATTGCAGCACTGTTTACAATAGCCAGGTCATGGAAGCAACCTAAATGCCCATCAACAGAGAAATGGATGGAGAAGATGTGGTACATATATACAATGGAATATTAGCCATAAGAGGGAACAAAATTGTGCCATTTGCAGCAACATGGATGGACCTAGAGACTGTCATACAGAGTGAAGTAAGTCAGAAAGAGAAAAAGAAATATCGTGTATTAATGCATATATGTGGAATCTAGAAAAATGGTACAGATGAACCTGTTTGCAAGGCGGAAATAGAGACACTGACATAGAGAAAAAAACGTATGGACACCAAGGGGGGGAAAGAATGGGTGGGATGAATTGGGAGATTGGGATTGACTTATATACACTAATATGTATAAAACAGATAACTAATGAGAACCTACTGTATAGCACAGGGAACTCTACTCAGTGCTCTGTGGTGGCCTAAACGGGAAGTAAATCCAAAAAAGAGGGAATATATGTATACATATAGCTGATTCACTTTGCTGTACAGTAGAAACTAACACAACATTGTAAAACACCAAGTCCTTATCTGTTAATGATACACACTGAAGTGAACATAGCTTAGATGATATGGCCTCTGTTTTGCTTTAAAACACTGGTGGGGATGGGGTTAGGAAGTGGGGGGGGGGCACACAGAATATATGGAATAGTATTGGCAAAATGTGATAAATATACTGCATTCCTCCATTTACGTATATTTGAAAATTTTTATAATATAAAGTTTCTTTAAAAGTTTAATATCACCCAGCATGGCAGAGACATTTCTGGCTTTGACTTCCTTATAATGACAGATACACTCCCACAACTCTTACTTGCCAAAAAATTATTGGTTAGGCTTAGTCATAAAATAAAAATCTCAAAGGGAAATCTTTAAAGGAGAAACAGCTGGCTGGGCTCAAAGGAAATGTAAAAATCCGTTTTGACTTTCCCACTGGAAGATGCTCTCGGAGTTCTTTTCTGGACTCACAGTGGGTGGTTATGGTGCCTGCGGGCACTGGGATTTATAAGAACTCAGTGATGAGGGTCCCACAGCTTTGAATATTAAAATGAGTCAGCAGCCCCAATTTGAGATTACACTCCATTCTTCACAAAAAAATCGTAATTTTAACTTTTGCCAGACATAAAATAAAACTTATTTTATAGGGTAGAAGAAACTTCAAAAGCTATATCAGAGTGAAGTCTCTATTGCCATTGGTTAAGTGTCTATTTGAATCATGTACCTCAAGTATATTTTTTGTTTTTGGAAACTCGCTCTAAGTACAGGTAGCCCAAAGCTAGAACATCATCTAAATCACTACTCATCTTTACCTTGAAATGACAGACGAAGTTAAGCAAAAGTATACAGATTGGCCTTTAAAATGTCAATTTTTTTTTTTTTTAATTTATTTTTGGCTGTGTTAGGTCTTCGTTTCTGTGCGAGGGCTTTCTCCAGTTGCGGCAAGTGGGGGCCACTCTTCATCGCGGTGCGCGGGCCACTCACTGTCGCGGCCTCTCCCGTTGCGGAGCACAGGCTCCAGACGCGCAGGCTCAGTAGTTGTGGCACACGGGCTTAGTTGCTCCGTGGCATGTGGGATCCTCCCAGACCAGGGCTCGAACCTGTGTCCCCTGCATTGGCAGGCAGATTCTTAACCACTGCGCCACCAGGGAAGCCCCAAATGTCAATATTTGAAGCACATCTTTTAATAGTTTTGTTCTTGTCCCTATTTAGACCAGTTAAACAAATTAAGTTTTTCTTAGACCCTGGCCCAATCATCATTCATGGTTTTCAAATGCAAAATAACATAATTTAGGAAAGTTCTTAACATAGACTCTGACATATAGAAAGAAATTCTATTTCAGACAATGGCATTTATAGGAATCAAAGAAAAGCCTTCAGGGGAAAAATAACAGAGATGTATAATATTAATAAAAACTAAATCAATTACAAAGAATGTGAAATGTAGTTTGCAAGAAACTTCAAGAAATTTAAATAAAACAAATGTCATTTTCACAAGAACTTCTTTGGTGGTTTAGAAGTTCCAGCTACCAAGTCTAAGAGGAAGTCTGCTTTACAAAAACAAGGCAGTGTCGCTGAATTCCTGAGAAAAATGCTATCACCAACATCAGCTCAAGATGCCTTAACTTTCATTTTCTTTCTGATTAAAGACACCTAAATACATTTTTTTAAAGGAGAAACAAGGGATGTTAGGGTAAATGGAATATTACTTTATACCTAAAGCAGTCAGTCACAAGTTTGAGTCATGTCTTATGAATCAGCAACTTCTACCTTCCAACCTATCATTTGTAAAAGTGGGTTGATGGCCTTGAGGTACACACCATGACACTTTGGGATCATGACTGTCATAGAAAGCCAAGCCACACTTTCATACAGGAAAAGTAACTTTCCTAAACAGATTATTTATAGTTGATTTGCAACCCTCCCTACCCACCCCCAATGACCCAGAGGGAGAACCTATGTTAACATACAGTAAAACCATACCAGTTAGAGTAATAGCAAAAGGACAAATTTGGTTAGCAATGCATTGTTGCAATGAGCAGCACAATATTTCCATAAGCTCAGTAAACTCTTTTGTAGTTTGGTGGATGCAGAAGAAAGGTGACTAAAGGAAGAAGTGCAGGGACTTCCCTGGTGGTCCAGTGGTAAAGAATCTGCCTTCCAATGTAGGGGATGTGGGTTTGATCCCTGGTCAGGGAACTAAGATCCCACGTGCCGCGGGGTGACTGAGCCCGTGCGCCGTGACTACTGAGCTCGCGCGCCTCAGCGGGAGACCCTGCGTGCCGCGAACTACAGAGCCCACGTGCCCTAGAGCCCGTGCACCACAACTAGAGAAGAGAAAACCTGCACGCCACAACTAGAGGGAAGCCCGCGCCACAACGAAAGATCCTGCATGCCTCAACTAAGACCCGACGCAGCCAAAAAAATTTTAAAAACTAAGAAAAAAGTGCAATATTAAAATTATTTTAGTACTGACTGTGAGTAAAATAGCTACATAAGATTTCAGTGCAGCACTGTGAATTTTCCTGTATTCTTTTAATGATATACAAGAATAGCATAGCAGAAGGAAAATAAAAAATTAAGCTTTCTCCAAGTGAAGATGTAAACTTCCTGCAAGTAGATAAGGTTAAAAAACAAAAAACACAAACAAAACCATACCAGCACTTGGATGCATTAAATATATTTAACTGCATACCTTGCTCTCCTATTCCAAATTTTTATATTCCTTGAAAATAATGCCCATCCATAGCCACTAATTTCTTGATTATTTAGTAGCAGTAAAAGTGGAAGTGATTTTGATTATTATTATGGAAATAATGGACTAGATTGCAGTGAAGTCAAAATCAGTTTGTTTCTACAGAACTTCTATAGATAAGCCTTGTATTTTTATGTTTGCTACATATAAAGTCCTTGACCTGGGAATCCTAAAGTTTCTCACCTGTGTCAGATACTGCGACACAGAAGTGGTGTCAATACTTACTAACGTGGTGACTAGGCACACAAAACAGTTGTCACTTGCGTAAGCGGACACACAAATATTTTCAGGTTTATGGTACGGTTGAGTTTGTGGGTACAGACACGCAGATTTCCAGCAAGCTGCTTCTAACTCATAGCTACGCTGTCTGAAGGTACAAAATATTAGTAAATGAAATTGCTTCGAAGTATCCATGTTAGCACTGGCAAGTGCAAGTTCCTACTGCATGGCTGTGAAGCAGGCATTTTGATCCCTGTTTTGTAAATGTGAAAACGCAGGTTCAACTCTCTGCCCTCAAACCGACAATTAAGCTCTCCTAGCAGTGGAAAGAGAGGAGAGGCCTGGGATGCACTTACTCTTCATTCAGGGCACACCGACGATTGGTGAGCGTGCCGTATTTCCTCAGTGTCTCGGTGAGCTCGGAGTACAGTTTGTCAGCCAGAGAGAGTGGGATTCCTTCCCACACCAGGATGAGAATCACAATCACCGCAGCCTCGCAGGTGTGGCCAGCTCGCTCCCGCACCAAGCACAGTAGCTTCTCCTCGCTGCAGCTTCTGCGAACCACCTGTTCGGGTCACCATTCCACCCCAACACCCACCACCCCAACCAAAACAAAACAAGGGTCACTTGCAGCAGATGAGAGCATTGATTGACGTCTGTATATTTTCTCAAGTCTGGGTCACAATTTGGGCGACATTTACCGGCACCTGCAACTTGCCTTTTGCTGCCCATTATAACGTCAGGGCCTACCCTGGGGTCAGAACTGGGAGAGATGCAAAAGCACTCGGGGTGTAGCAGACTCGACCCAGTACAGTGGGGACAATGCTCCCTGCACTAAAGCCAGAGCTAGATGGAAGACAATCAAGACCTCAAAGTTCAAGGTCTTCAAAAATGACAAGATAAAGATTAACTGCAGGTACTTAAAGGATTAAGGACCTCTTCCTCACATGCCGGGAAGAATTACACTTCTAGCAGGCACTTGAACAGACCTCTTCCTCACTATTAAATTCTTTCAATTAAATACAGTTTGTACATGATTTTATACTAATCTGCCCTTTTCTTAGGAGATGACACATGATAAATATAAGCAATATTCCTTTCAACTGGCATAAATGATTCTCTGATCTGATAACCCAATTCCCAGGGTTAGATGAATGAATCAAAATGCCCAAGACTGAAGACCAAAGGCCTTGTCAAGTCACACTTACCCATTTGGCAATAGGACATCCCTGAGAACTTTTGCCTTCTTTACCAGTATAGATGACTCTTTCAATCCTAATAGCTTTACCCTTCTGTCCAAACCTTAAAGAAATCCACAGAAAAACACACACACATAAAATTAGCAAATGAATCTAAGAGGCAATCAAAATATTGAACATTTGAGCATAATTTTACTCTATGGCCACATCCTGAGAAATGAATAGTTTATTTTTGAAAAACAGAACTAAGCCAAGCAAACTGGATAATAGACTTTAAGCCTTGTATTTCTTCAGTATCAAAATATACTGATAATTGTAATGAACTATTTTGAAATTATATGATGGGTAAAAATAATGGGAAAGCTTATTTTTATACATAATTTCACCAAGCACAAAACTTTTTAAAGTTTGTTAAATTCAGTCTTCTAAGATACGTACTATTTGTCCTTTACTAAATTTAGTTATTTTAAAACTTGGGGAATCATAAGATTTTAGTTAGAACTGTTTCTCTAAGAATCTCTCATTTTTTAAAAGGCTGGCAAATAACTAGTATCCAGCAATTTTGAAAATATAGGATAATTCTAGAAATAGATTATATTTTCCCTTATGACCAAAGCACTACTTACTCCTTGCTAATAAAAGAGGGCACTTAGGGAAATTCACTATTTCTGCCAGGCTACTAGATGATTATTTAGTGAATTTCTATGTGCTAATTTAGAAATGAATAATTTGAATTTGGGGCAACAATGATATAGAATATGTCCTTGCTGCCCAGAATGTCTCCTAATGTATTTTAATGATAAAAACTCCTATCTCTTAAAGAAAAGGCACCCTAGCGTAATAACAGCTCAGAGCTGTGGATACCTATATGAAAGTCTCTCTCTGCATTGGTTATCTTGCTCATAACAGTCTTCAAGTCTGCAAGATGACATGCAGGAGTAACTGTGTAGATTCAGGTAAGTACTTGCATACCTATGACTGACAGTTAAAAAAAAATGCAGCTATAAATAGAGTCTGTCTCTATTTCTATTCAGTGTATCACTCTTGCCCTCTGCTCATACTAACGGACAACTTCCTTGGAGATAACTACTCATTTACAACTCCAGGTGAATTTAACTCAATGGTTCCTTTCTTATACCACCTTTCCCCCCTTTTCCTTTTTTATCATCAAGTGGGAAAACCAGAGTGGGCGCTCTCTTTGCAGCCTGTGCCAGCACCCTTGCGCCTGGCAGGCTGGCTGGCTGGTTGGTTCTTGTTCATGCCTGGGTTTTTCTGGCATCCATCTCAAAGTGGGCAGCCTATGCCAGCTTGCAGACTATTAGTCCTGTCAAATATTGTGACTCTCTGGTGAATAGCACAGTGTGTAGTGCTGGCAACCCTGGAATAGCTAAGCCTACTAATAATTACTCAATTTACAATTGTTGACTGCTTTGTATGTGAAAGCTGGAAAAATTCTGACATATACAAAAGGATAAACGTTAATCTGCCCTGTGCCTTTGCGTTAATTACCTTTCTTCCATGATTTCTCTAATAGCTGCCACATTAGGACCTGCTCCTAGATGGGTATAAAAAGGACCTTCATCTTTTTCAATAATTTGCTCTGTTGAGATAATAGAAGATTATTATTTTAGACCTCAATTATACTAAATATAAAGGCTACATCCACAAAGCTTATCCCCCACCTGTACATTAAAGGTCCTAAATGTGACTTTAAACATTTTTTTCCTTTAAAATGAGTAAACTGATGGACTAATCTATTAGAAAATGTGCCAAATAATTAAGTATATGTCCATTCTGCCTGTTGGATAAAAATATATTAAATTACATTTCAGATATGGGATAAGGAATTATTTTAAATCAAGTAAGTGGAACTAAATAAACAGGGAGGGAATTAGACTATATTATATGTAATATCAACTACAATCCAATTTTTTAAACTGAAGAAAAAAAAAGTTACAGCTTACTAGAAGCCTGCCTGTTACTTGGATGTTAAAAGATTAAAAATAAAATTTCCTGTCCTATCTCACCCCCAGGATTTTGTTCAGTTTATTGTCAAGATACCTTTTTCTCCTCTCGTTTCCCCACCATATTCGATCACTTTGTTTTGAAAATAAGAACATTCAATCCAGACCCATATTGTATGTACTACTTTAGAACAACTTATGATGCGAGAAAATATTGAAGAGAGGGTCAGATAAAAGGAAGAGGCTCTTGTAAACTATCAAAGATGAAAAGTGGGGAAAAAAGGTTTGTGTGATAGGAGAAGGGTGTGAAGATGAGTATAACTTACCCAATGTTGTCTATGACATGTGTGGCACATTAGGTCAGTGAGGCAATAATATTACCCACACACAAAGGGGCAGTATGGGTCTTCCCTCCATCCTTCTATAAAATGTGGAGTGTCCCATTTTAAGAGGAATGACATAAAGTGGGTGGACCATTAGCCACATTAGCTGAACGCTGGTTTTTACAAATGTCTTCTACTGTATCCAAGCTGAGTAGCTATAATTAAGATCTCCATATATATATATATATATATATATATATATATTTATATATTTATATATATATACATATATATCTGCATCAATCAGCAAAAAGTTTCCCTATTCCAACAGACCTATCATGCATCTTGAATTTTAACAAAAAGATGCTTGTTTAAAAAAAGAAAGAGAAATACCATATTTTCTATCAAAAAGATGAAACTTTTAAAGAGAAAATATCAAATATAAATCACACAATGTTTCAAATGTATACACGGAGAAAGGGCAACTTTATGAATATTCAGAACTTTGGCATTAAAATTTCCCCTAAGTCACCAAGACAGAAGATGATAATGTCCCCTTATCGATTATAAAAGTTAATCTTGTAAAACTACTAATACACTCAATCTTGAATTAAAAAATATTAAAAGCTCCTACATTAGTTTGCATATGGCAGTTAGTTTCTCATTTTAACAAGGTGTTTTTACTGCCTGGCTATCTGTCCAGGAGATGATATACAAAGAGTTAACTAGACTGATTAGGCTAAAACAGATACCTTTATATTTTAAACGGTTTGAAGGGAGGGACAAATGAGCATGCACAATTTTTTAATTTTTTTGAAAAACTGAATGTAAGTGAAGTTCTGTCTTGCACAGCACAAGCATCTGTAATTTAAAGACAAGAAATGTAAGCTTCAGGTTTTTATGAGCCTTCACAAATTGCTGCCAGACTCAAAATTTTTAAAAAGAAAGAAAAATCCCATATCTGAAGATAAATTTGCTAATTCTGGATAAACACCATGTGTCTCAGTACATTTCTGGCACTTACCTACACATCTGCATGATGGGAAATCATACTGAGTCTTGACAGGTGTATCCAATAAATTTTTTATAGGAGTATCTAGTAATTTGGAAGGTGACTCTAAAAAATTATTGAGAACAGAACCAGCTGTTCTTTTGGTTGGTGTCTTTTCTGAGGAAGGCATTGCTTGCTGCTCTAAAGCTGGGGTGTGGCTATCAAGTTCTGCAGCAGTGGTTTGTCTAGTTAAAACTGTGACTGGCCCTGACATTTCTATTTTTACTTGCTTCTGTGATTTTAGAGCAAGAGCCTTATGGTCAAATAATGATTTGACCTGAAATTGCTTCAGATGCTGCTCCATGGTCTCAAGGATGCTCCGCTGCTGCATGTTATCACAGCTCGGAGGTGGAATCTCTTGCTTGGGTATCTTTTTCCACATTGTGTTTTCTGGCTGTGCTGACATGAGGCGCATACAGGCGTGGGGCTTGGATCCAGGTTCGACCTTAATTGGCCTTTGCATCTGACTATGGCAAGACTCGGCTTGGAGTTGTTGTGTTTGCTGCTGTTCTTGCTTCTGCAAAAGGTGCCACCTTAGAGCAGCATGCTTTTGGATGTCCTTCTGGGGCAGGGTCTGAATGTGACTTCCTGCCTGATTGGGCAAAGGGAACGCATTTGCTTGGTTTTGCATCAGGTACCTTTGCTGAGCGAGCTGTACAGCTTGTTGACTAGACATATCTTGGTTTCTATTTTTATATCCCTGTAGAACTGAAGCTTGTTGAGACTTCTGTTCTTGTTCTTGAAAGCACCTGTGAAGAACATCTTGCTTTGGGGTCACATTATTTGGAAAATATTGCATGTGATGCAAGTTTGGGATCTTGTTTCCCGCAAAGAGTTCAGAATTTACAGTCTGTTCTTTATTTTCTGCAACTACGTGTATATTGTTTGAACAAGAAATCTGCACTTTGCTTGCATTTGACTTCAAGATCTGACCATAGGGGGAATTTATACTATTCATATTCAGTACTTGCTCCAGTCCCACTTGGGGATTATGAGTCTGGAACTCACTTGATTTTGAATGTTGATCTTCACCACGAAAGCATTCTTCTACTTTAATCTGGCTAAAGAATGATCCTTCTCTTTGCTGATCACTGTTGCCTTGGGGATGAGAAAAGGTCTGGGGCATTTGTTCTTTATTCTTCATCTGTAATTTTTGCTGCTGTTGCTGGTTTTGAGAGAGATGTGAAGTCTGGGATGGTTGTGTTTGTGCTGCCTGTTTCTGAGGCTTATGTTGCGAAAGGTGTGAGTTTGAGAATGGGTCAGTCTCGGAAGCCTGTTGATTCAAGTGCCGTTTTAATGTTGGGGGCATGAGTTTCTCAGTTTGGGGATCTGGTCTTTGCTGGAAATGACACCTCAGGGCACAGACTGACTGTCTGTGAGCTTCGGGTGAAGGGTCTGTCTTGGAGAAGTGCACCTGGAGTGAGGGTTTCTGGAACTGGAGATGCTGGTCCACTGTACCTTGAGACTGCCCTTGATTCATCTCAGCTTGGTACCTTGGTGGCCTCTGCTCCGGCTGCATTATTTTCTGGGTGTAAGCTTGCCCTGGGAGCCCCCCAGGCACGTTGGAATTTCCAGTGTATTGTTTGGAGGTCATTTGATGGGAGGGGTTGGACTGATGATACTGAAGAATTGACCGCAGGGTTGCCTCATTACATTTTAGATGGGATTCTGCCTGACGATAGTGAGGGGCCTTCAATTCAATCCATCCTGGTTTCAGATAGGGCTGTGTTGGGAGCACAGGGTCTCGTGTTTGTTCCTTGTCTTGACTCTTGAAGAGCTCTTGCTCTTTGTGTCCCATCAACTGCTGGCAGTGATCCTGTGCATCTCCACTGCTACCAAGAATTGGTGGGTTATGTTTGAGATGTTCTGAGAGTTGTCTTGTTTTCTCAGAACACAATGGAACCGTCACTGTCCCTGGAGTCCGTATGCCATTCTTGTTAACACAATAATTCTGAGGCCTTTCTGGAAGCATCGGAGAGGGGTTGGATACTTGTGTAGAGGGAGTAGGACTCTGGGATGGCGGTGCCTCGTGTTGACCCTCTATTTTCACTTCCCTTAAAAGAGCTGTGTTACTTTGGTTGGGGTAGTGATGGTGTTCTTCCAAAACTCCATCATTCAGAGTGCTTTTTCCTTCAGAAGGAAGCTGAGGAACCTGCGGAAGAGGAGGAGGGGGAGGAAGAAGCAATTGTGATGGTGGTGGTGTGGTAGTGGCAGAAAAGGAATCCTTAGTGAACACTGAGCTTTGCTTGAAGTAAGCACCATTCATTTCATTTTGCTTTAAATACCGTTCAGAGCTGCCACCAGGAGCCTGCAAATTGCTGCTGGAACCTGAACAGAATTCTTCACCAGATACTAGCTTTGTGGTTCCTTGGATGTTACTGTTTTCTGCCGGAGATGGGCGTATCTCAAAAACTGACTTTCGTTGTTCTGGTTTCTGAAAGGGACAGGTCCCTAGCATTGCAGCTGGTTTACTGGCACTATTGGCATCACAGGCCTCGGTCACCACTGCAGCTGGCTCTGGAGGCAGCTCAGAGTTCGAGGTCTGTGGGAAATTGATCTGCCCTGAGGTATGCGATGGGTGAGTGATCTCACAGGACAACTCATTAGTAGCCTGACTGTTAATGGCATGTATGTGAGATGTGGTTTTCTGCACCGCGATGGAAACACAATCTGGATAATATTGAGACAGTGTTTTTTCCAGGAGTTCACCACGTGTGTTTTCCATGGAAGAGGCAGAAACTGTAGCACCATTAGGCATTAGCACTGCCTTATTTTTAAGAAGTAATACAATGTTCTTGTCGTGGTACTTAGCATTTTTCCCCTCCTGTTGGTTCAGAATCTGAAGCTCTGGATTTTCAGATCCACTGCAGTTATGCGATGAAAAACCAGTGAAATCTTTAACTTCATTTTCTTGGGCTGCAGAGCTAACAGATCCTCTCTTATCACTCACATCGGAGACATTTGGTTGACTGCTGCCTTTGCCTGGATTTCTTTCTTGGCTTTCCCCGAAGTTCTTTCTTTCTCCATTGGCCTTTTGGTCTTGTTTCAGTTTCTTGTTCTGATGGAGCCCAGAGAGAGAAGGTTCACTGACTGTGCGTTTTATCCCTCCGTTTTGCAAACATCTGGAATACCCTCTACTTTCTTGTATAAAGTCCGGACTCACGCGACTATTCTGGCTTCCTTTCATGTGGGGTATTCCATAATAACTCTTGAAAGACTGCCACTTGGTGTCTCCATTTACTTCTGGATAAGGTCTCTTCGTTAATGGGCTTCCATTCTGGAGCTTTATAGCCAGAGGTTCTGTCTGGCAAATGGGAGAAGAAGACGGTATCAGGAATGGACTCAGTCTGTTGCCCTCAACATGGTTCGTTCTATCCTGTTCCATCAGGCTTGCTTCGGGGCCATCCACAAGGCTGCCCTTTGAATGAATTCTAAAGCGTATGGAAACAAAAATTAAAGTACATTAATATATATCTAACACTAACAGTACACCTTAGAGAAGAATCGTGGCATTAATAATACTGGAATTCCTAGACATAGTAAACTGTGATACTCTTTTTCATGTCTCGGAGTGACAACCAAGAGCTACTCAGGAAATGATTATTCTTGTCTTACCAGCAACTCTGAAATATTTACGGTCACAGTAAACAAAGATCAAAATCACCAGCTAATGTGGGAAGTTCATACTGTATTAGTAAATAGTATCAACTTCCTTCCCAAATAATTTTTTTTTGTCAAAATGCTAAAAATAGAGAAAGACAACCTCCTTTCTTTCTTCTCTAGCACCTTCAATATCCAATCATTTGCTAAGTTCTATCAATTCCATTTCCTATGTATTCCTTGAATTATCTTCACTGCCACTTGGTAGCCAGATCTACATTATCTTGCTTCATTATCTACTGTAATAGCTTTTTAAAGATTTCTCCCGAGCCCAGCCTGTCCTCTCCCCAGTCCTTCAAGGATCCTTCAAACTGTTATCAAAGGGAATGTTCTAAAAGGCAAATCTGATGTCATACCCTTCTTAACACACTTTATTGACTCCATATTGCCTGCATTAGTAGTTCTCAAACTCTACCCAAATACACCTGGAAGATAAGGCACAGTCTCTGCAGAGTTGACATTCCAGGGGAGGGGGGAGGGGTGCAAGTGTAGTTTATAAAATGCCTTTTCTAAGTGATTCTATATTTTCCTCTACAATATCTGGCCACCTACTTCTTTTGAGAATTCCTGCCTAATATAAATGGTTTTTCATATGCAGGTGTCTATTTTTCTGTCCTCCTACTTCCTCCCACAGATTATACTCCAACTATAACAACAGCTTATAAATACCCAAACATTGTAAGCTGTTTCAGACCTCCATGCTGTTGTATTATCTGCCTAGAAGGCCTTCTTAGTCCTCTTACTGTGCCCTGTGACTCCTGTGTCTGGCTACAACTGTCTCAGATCACCTCCCCTAGAATTTTTTCCTTGATTTTCCAAAAGAATTACTCACTCCCAGTTTTATCCTGTTTTTTGATCTTGTATATGGTCTACTGCTGAGCATATCACATTCAACTGTATTTTGTTTACTCTCTCTCACTGGACTGTGAATTCCTTAAAAATATCCTACTCTGGGACTTCCCTGGTGGCGCAGTGGTTGAGAATCTGCCTGCCAATGCAGGGGACACGGGTTCGAGCTCTGGTCTGGGAAGATCCCACATGCCGCGGAGCAACTAGGCCCGTGAGCCACAATTACTGAGCCTGCACGTCTGGAGCCTGTGCTCCGCAACAGGAGAGGCCGCGATAGTGAGAGGCCCGCGCACCGCGATGAAGAGTGGCCCCCGCTTGCCGCAACTGGAGAAAGCCCTCGCACAGAAATGAAGACTCAACACAGCCAAAAATAAATAAATAAATAAAATAAATAAAAAATAAAAATAAAGGAATTCCTTTAAAAAAGAAAAAGTAAAATATCCTACTCTGTTTATTTTTGTGCTTAGACTGAGTATCCAATCAGTTTCACCAGATTGATATAAATTTGCTCATCTTGTGATCATTTCTTTATTCAGTCATTCATTCAAACATTTTTGAGATCAATACTGATGGAGATTTCAAAGTCCAAATGATAGGGAAAGCAGGAAGAAATGGGCACTAAAAAAGCAAAAATAATCCATTATATAAAGTGAATGCTGCCCCATTCATTATAGAGTCCTGCTTTATTTTCCCACAGTTTTTCTCATTAAATTTATTTTAAGGCTATAAGTAGAAAAAAAAAATCAAGACTATTTTCCCTTTGGGCTATAAAAAAGCTCTATTAAAATAGCCATTGCTTACTAACCAAGAAAAATGAAACAGAGGAAGAAACAAACACTGGGAAGCAACACTAAAGTTATCATTTGCAGAGAATAAGATTGTATACTGGCCAACTAAGAGAATCAACTGAAAAACTGTTACAGATGACAGTAAAGTAGCTAGAATAAAAATCAACAGCCAGTCAGAAGCTATGGTGGAATAAAAAACTGTAATAGAAAAAATATTTTAAAAATACTAAGAATAAACTTAAAAAGAAATGTGAAAGACCTATCTGAATAAAACGTTAAAACAATACTGAGGGATACACAAACACGAAAACAAAACAAGTAGAAAGATATAATATGTTCTTGTATAGTTGTCAAATTAATCTATTCATTTAATGTATTTTCATAAAAATACTATAAGAATGGGTTGAGGAATTAAGAAGCTGACTCTAAAGTTCATGTGGAAAAATAAACAAACTGGATAACCAGGAATAATCTGAAAGAGAATCATAATGGGGCTTGGGCAGGGCGGGAGCCAAATGGAAAGATAATAAAAAGCAACAAAAGCTCTACTGTACTTAAAACAGCTTGTACTTGCACATAAATAGATAATAGAGTGTTTATAAGACCAATGGAATAGAATAGAATGTCCAGAAATAGATTCAAACACACATAGAAATATAGTATGAGGTAATGATGGCATTTCAAATAAATATATTAGAACAATGGAATAGTTTTCTGAAAAAATGATACAGTTGGATCGGTCCCTTACATCTTATACCAAAATGTATTCTAGATGGATTTAAATTCTGAATATGGAAAACAAAACCCTAAAAAAATTAAAAACAGCCTGAGAAAACTTAAAAAAAACAATCTAATGACTGGACAAGTTCTTTGTGACACAAAATCTAGAAGCCATAAAAGATGAGGAAGTTCAATAAAATTTGTGCATGTAAAAATAAACCCATAGCAAAGTTAAAAGTTACATAATACTTAATATATAGGACTCATACAAATTGACAGGGAAAAGACCAACCATCAAACAGGAAAAATGAGCCAAGGACATGGACAGTTCACAGAAAATGAAATGCAAGTGGCTGTTAAATATTTTTAAAATGTCCATCATAACTTATAAAAAGAAATGCAAATTAAGACTGCAACAAGATACAGTTTTTTTTTTCAAATTGGCAACGAACAAAAACTTTAATAATACACTACATTGGCAAGCATATGGGGGAAACAGACATGCTGTCGCATGGTTCTCAGGAGCCAAAACTAATACAAATACCATACAGGAGGATTTAGCAATATCTACAGAATTTCGTAGAAACTTCCTTTGATCCTTCAGTTTTAAACTCTCATCTAACAAATATGCACATATTTGTTAAGCCATGTATGCACAGTGTTTTGCACTAGCAAAGTTTGGAAACAACCTATATTTTCAGATGAAGTATTTCCAAGTAATTAAATGAAATAAAGAAAGCTGCAGAACAGTATGTTTAAGAATGCCACAACCTGTACCTTTACAAAAATAAAAATAAAATCAGCTCTGGGAGAATATACAACAAACTGGTTATAATACTTTGCCTCCAGGAAAAGGAATGGAGAGGCTGGAGAATAGCACTGAGAGGGAGATTGTTTTTAACTGTGTCATTTTGGAACTTTTAGGCATGTATATTAATAAATAAAACTTAAATCAAAAGGTCACAATTCCTAATGACAAATAAAAATAACAGAACAAAGTGATATCTTTATTTCTGCTAGACCTACCTCCTCTCAAATGTTAAGAGATGGGCTAGATGTGCACAGTCACTAGTCACAAATGGCCAGTGAGCCTTTGAAACGTGCTTAGTCCAAACTGAGATGTTCTGTAAGTATATATACATACTGGATTTCAAAGACCTTAGTGTGGACCAAAAAACATAAAATAACTCAATTTTTAAAAATGTTTATTACATGCTGAATCAATGCTATATTGGACATAATAAGTAAAAAATATATCATTAAATTTCATGTGTTTCTTTTTACTTGTTTTAATGTCAGTACTGGAAAATTTTAAATGCGGTATGTGGCTTATGTTGTATTTCTATTGGGTAGCTCTGAGCTAAACTAATACTCTTAATTATCAATAACCTTTCATAAAAAAAACCTTTGGTTTCCAGAATCATGAAAATTGATTTGTAGTCTTTGATGTAAGGAGCTTCTCCAAAATCAGGGGCATTACCACTTTTCAAAAATTAAGAAGCATAGGAGAGTGGCCAAGATGGTGAAACAGAAGGACCCTAACATCACCTCCTCTTAAGAGCACACCAAAATCACAACAATCTGCAGAAAAACCATCCTTGAAAAAGACTGAAACCTACCAGAAAAGATCCTCTACAGCTAAAGACATAAAGACGGAGCCACAAAGAGACTGGTAGAAGAGGCGAACTTCCAATGTAATCAAATCCCATACCCCCCCCCAAGGTGAATGACCCACAAACTGGAGAATAATTATATTACAGAGGTTCTCCCACAGGAGTGAGAGTTCTGAGCCCCTCAGCCTGGGGGTCCAGCACAGGGAAGAGGAGCCCCCCAGAGCATTTGGTTTTGAAGGCCAGCAGGGCTTGACTGCAGGAGCTCCCCAGGATTGGGGGAAATAGAGGCTTCACTCTTAAAGGGTGCACACAAAATCTCATGTGCACCGGGACCCAGGGCAAAAGCAGCAATTTGATAGGAGCCTGGGACAGACCTATCTGCTGGTCTTGAAGGAACTCCTGGGGACTGGTGGTGGATAGAGAGGGGGGAATTCATCTGCATGAGCTCTCCCAGAGACTGACATTTTGGCACCAAGACCCTGCCCCACTCAATAGCCTTCAGGCTCCAGTGCTGGGACGCCTCAGGCCAAACAACTAACTGGGTGGGAACACAGCCCCACCCATCAGCAGACAGGCTGCCTAAAGACTTCCTTAGCCCACAGCCTAGAGAATGGGGGAAAATATTTGCAAAGGATGCAACAAGGGTTTAATTTCCAAAATGTACAAACAGCTCATATAGCTTAATTAAAAAAAAAAAAAAAAATCTCAAGCAACCCAATAAAAAAGTGGGCAGAAGACCTAAATAGACATTTCTCCAAAGAGGATATACAAATGGTCAATAGGCACATGCAAAAATGCTCAACATCGCTAATTATTAGAGAAATGCAAATCAAAACTACAATGAAGTTTCACCTCACACAGGTCAGAATGGCCATCATCAAAAAGTCTACAAATAATAAATGCTAGAGGGGGTGTGGAGAAAAGGGAACCCTTCTACACTGTTGGTGGGAATGTAAATTGGTATAGCCACTATGGAGAACAGTATGCAGGGTCCTTAAAAAACTAAAAATAGAAGAACTACCACATGATACAGCAGTCCCACTCCTGGGCATATATCCAGAGAAAACTCTAATTCGAAAAGATACGTGCACCCCAATGTTAACAGCAGCACTATTTACAATAGCCAAGACATGGAAGCAACCTAAATGTCCATCGACAGATGAATGGATAAAGAAGATGTGGTACATATATACAATGGAATACTACTCAGGCATTAAAAAAGAATGAAATAATGTCAGCAACATGGATGGGACCTAGAGATTATCATATACTAAGTGAAGTAAGTCAGACAGAGAAAGACAAATATCATATGGTGTTACTTATAAGTGGAATCTTAAAAAATGATACAAATGAACTTATTTACAAAACAGAAATAGGCTCACAAACTTATGGCTACCAAAGGGAATAGCAGGGGGGTGGGGGTGGAAGGGTGGGGTAGGGGAGATTGGGATGTACACACTACTATATATAAAATAGGTAAACAAGGACCTAACATATAGTACGAGGAACTAGACTCACTGTCCTAGAATAACCTATAGTGGAAAAGCATCTGAAAAAGAATATATATATATGTATGTATGTGTATAACTTAATCACTTTGCTGTACATTTGACACTAACACAACACTGTAAAATAACTATACTTCAATTTAAATAATTAAGTAAGAAGCATAGACATAAGCTTAGATAATTCTTCATAGACTAGGTCAATTAGCTTTCTAAACACTACAGCAAAAAATGCTTCCCTTTGGCAACTGTAAAATTGATTTACACATATACCAAACAAAATGTATTTACTTGTACATTATGTTGTTATATATTATATAAAACTTGTAGTCTCTGTATACAATATATATTGTCCTACTTAATTTTTTAGATAAAAATATTTATATATAAAGTATTTAACATATTACTCTCTATTATGATCCATACCACATAATTTGGACATTCTTCAAAGTGTCAAGGGCAGAATTACAATGGAAGGAGTTTGCAAATCTTTTATGAGCATAATAATAGCTTCTAAGAAGAATGAAGGTGACTTAAATGAAATTTTTTTCAATATGGAGTTTTAAACACAATAGCCATTTTTAAACACTAATTTAATTCTATTATTAGAACTATTCTGTCCATGACAGCAATTCCTTTACTGAATACAACCATCAGATGTAAAAAGTTACATGGTTAACTTTTTCAGGGAGGACAGGAAAATTGTATATTATCTTTCCATTTTTGGATGAGGATAACTTGTTATTTGAGGATTATTTGTTATTGGTCTATGAATCTAATTCAGAATATTTAAACCAATAAAGTGCCATTTTAGAGCGAGAAAAAAGAAATATTTTCTTTGACTTCAGTATGGCCAAACCACACTTTTTGTGTATACGCCCCAGAATATTACACAATCCAGTAACCTTCTTGCAACAGCACTCTTATAATCACCTAGTGCTTTTATACTGATATTGGAAGCATTATGTATTTTTAATGAAAAAAGAAAGAAATGAGACCTGTTCATTTTGATCACTGTAGAAATACTGAAAAAGCTTTCATGCTATAAGTTTTACAGTGTCTATAAATAGACAAAGTTTTTTCAAGCTTACAAAAGTCAATAATTTACATATAAGACAAAAAAATCTTCCAAGATAATTTTTTGTAGATATCTACCTGCTAATCTGTGAAAATAGAGTTAACAGGCTATTTTTACAAATTGAGGGGAATAGGGAAACTTTCTCCATAGTTTAACTACGTTTTTTTTTTTTTGAATGAATGTACATTTTTGCTATAGAGATATTTTTGTGTGGCATTCCTTTTGCTCCTCAGAGACTAAGAACAGAAATAGAGTTTTTATTCATTCATATCTGCTCTTTTACATGACTGATATCAGAAATATTTTGAATTCTCATAATTGATTTGAGATTCAAATGAAATATCCTTCATTTTTTCCTACACTAGAGAACATATAATTAATATGATGTATAGTACTAATCAGGATACTATTCCATTGTGAAACTGTTCAATTTTTTTTTTATTGGAGTATAATTACTTTAGAATGTTGTGTTGGTTTCTGCTGTACCACAAAGTGATACAGCTATATGTGTACATATATCCCCTCCCTCTTGGACCTCCCTCCCCCCCATCCCACCCATCTAGGTTATCACAGAGCACCAAGCTGAGCTCCCTGTGCTATAGAGCAGATTCCCACTAGCTACCTATTTTACACATGGTAGGGTATGTCAATCCTAATCTCCCAGTTCGTCCTACCCTCCCCTTCCCCACCATGTCCACATGTCAGTTCTCTACATCTGCGTCTCTATTCCTGCCTTGCAAACAGGTTCATCTGTAGCATTTTTCTAGATTCCACATATATGCACTGATGTACGATATTTGTTTTTCTCTTTCTGACTTACTTCACTCTGCATGACAGGCTCTAGGCCCATCCACATTTCTACAAATGACCCAATTTCCTTCCTTTTTATGGCTGAGTAATATTGCATTGTATATATGTACCATACCTTCTTTATCCATTCACCTGTCGTTGGACATTTAGGTTGTTTCCAACCTGGCTACTGTAAATAGTGCTGCAATGAACATTGTGGTACATGTGTCTTTTTGAATTATGGTTTTCTCAGGGTATATGCCCAGTAGTGGGATTGCTGGGTCATATGGTAATTATATTTTTAGTGTTTTAAGGAACCTCCATACTGTTAACAGTATTCAAATGTTTTTAAAGTAATGCCAGCTCTTGGAGGTTTGTATATGGTAATTTATACCAAATAAAATTGTAATATAGTTAATGCCAAATAAATTTATATCTCTAAAAATCAGGAGAGAGAATTTTCATTTTAGAACAAGACTCAATTTTTACAATAGGGACAATGACTCACCTACAAGGACACTGGCCAATCAAAACTAAGGCACTAATATTTTCTTAAAACTGTTATGAAATTTCTATGCAAGGGCATAGGCAGAAGAGCCTTTGGTAAACCTGGAAAGGATGCTTGGTTAAGCTTACCCGGTGATGTTTTTCATGGTGTCAACACTTGATGTTATAGCATTTAGTTACAGTTTTAAAGTGAACAGCGAGCTTTTAACATATTCCTTCAGAGATGTTCTTACAGATGATGGCTGATTTCAAGCTATCAACCGCCAGCTCACAAAATTCCTGAAAACTTCACAATCTGCTCTTGCAAACTGTTAAGAGCTGGTTCTAGGTACACTACTGTTAGGGCTACCAAAATATTAACAAATCATATTTCTTTCTTTTCTTCTTTTTTGGAAATAGAATGAAAGCTCCCCAGGAACAAATACATGCCATACTAGTTGGGTAGTCTTCCTTGTTTCCAGAATAGTAGTGGACAAAGCGCTCTTGCCCATAGAATTACTGAACAGCATTTTAAACTTTTGGGAGGCTAAGAAATTTTAAAATTACTTATTCAAAATGAGTGATAAATGTGAAGTTCATGGTTGTAACAATGTACAAAACATTTCAGAGCATAAGAAAGTATCTAGTTTCACTCTCTCATTTTACAGATGTAAAAACTGAGCAATTTGCTCAAGTTAGGCATCAAAATAATTGCTCCCACAGGGTCTAGACTGGCAGCTGCACAGAAGCTCTTCCTGCCACATAATATTAAGAAAAATGCATAATTCAAGGAGTAGGTTTTATTTTGTTAATAAATTCACATTTTGCCAACATTTTAGTTTTTTTCAGGCTTAGATAAAAAAATAAAGTATTCTTTTTACATATCTGTAGGATTGTATTTATTAGCATGATTAAAGGCATTGTGCATGTATTTCATCAAGGTATTGTTTCTTTGTGTGAATTGGAATAGAACAAAAAAGAAGATGTAAACATTTAGTACATGGAAGTTGCCACAGAGTTACTCTGATTCCTTCCTTGCTACCTTTCTAGATTACCTTTTTAATTGACGCTGGGATGCTGATGATTTTTCTCTAAAATATCCGAGCACACTTTATAAATTTTCCCTAGTAATGTCATTGAGAGAACTGGAGCTCAACTTGCATTAGTTCATTTGTGTATTCAGTCTAGCATCAGTTGAATCCCCACTCAGTGCAAGTGCTTTGGGGTGGAGCAAAGACAAAGAGGCACAGGTTCTGCACTGCCCCGGACTGTGGTTACGGTGACACATTGTGACTGTTCAAGTGCCACAGGAGTACAGGAGAGGGGAAAAGCACTTCCAGCTGTCAGGGTCTGCATGACATCAACCCAGATTTCTCTCATGAAATTTAACTTCATTTCCCTCTTACCATAACAAGAGAGAAATACATGTCCCACTAAGTTTTAAAAGAATGACAATGAGTGTTCGCCAAACATATTTATCGACATCAGTGAGGCAGAAGAACTAGTGTCCTAAGTAGAATGCATATATATCAGTAGTTACCAGGTACAGAGGAGACTATGTAAAAAACTCAAAGCGTTTTTAAAAAAACTAGTAATGTTCAATAAATGACTTATGGAAACTTTTCTGGCTATTGATTCCTTAATTTAGGAAAAGACATGGCATATATTCATCTGCTTTAACTGCTCTGTTATCTTCCCTAATCAAAATGTAATAAGTAACTCATTACTTAAATTGTATACACACACACATACACGCACTGTTTTTGATTATGTGGTAAAGCATGAAGTTTCTTTATAGGTTTACCTAAAAGGCTTAAACTTAAACTTTAAGAATGTGACTTAAACTTTAAGAATGGACTAAATATAACACTCAAATTCTAAAACCAGCTTTGGCATTTTGTCAAAGCCTAAAGAGGCAGTTTTAGAAATTATTTACCTAAACGGCAGGTGTTAATTAAATCACAGTTCAAAATGTCATAATTTAGATCTTACTAGTCATATTATTTATGTTTATCCCTTTATTCTAACAGTCTAATATACCCCATGAAGTATGGCCTTCTAAGGAACCAAAAAGAGTAGTTTTGTCTGCTATAAATACCACCAATTTTTTTTTTTTTTCTGGAAATTCTAAAGGTCAAATTATAACCAGGTAATAGAAATGTGCAAGAATATGTTATGGTCACTCTGTGATTTCAGCTAATGCTCCTGAATGATTTTTCATAAGCTATTAGGGAGAGGGAGAGAAAGAAATATATTGAGACAGAGCTTGAGAACTTTAAGTAAAAATGCCAAGTATGTCAACCTGCATCCTCAGTGTCAGAGGTACACGTTTATGAAGTCTGTTTATCTCAGTCGGAAATACTAGCCTTTTGACTAGTAGCTAACATTTTGGTTTCCTAAGACCAAAACAGGTTTTAGCCACAGCAGTTTTCCTTTGGTATTTGATTTTGTTCCTTCTCCCGCCTCTCTGACAATAATTTATTATGAATTCAAGTCACATCGGCAGCATCTGTGAAACAATTACTGCATCTAGGACTGACTCTGCAGTCTAATCCATCATAATTATGACAGGCCTCTTTGAAGATGCTGTGATGCATGACTTAAAAATAGCACATTAGTGTGCAAGTGGATCAGCATCTCATTTCACCAATACGCATGTAGGGTTATAATTTAGCTCAACACCATTTGACTCTGAATCACTTGAGAATGGTGGCTGCATCTCTCACCGCATAAAGCTGTAGACGATGCTCAGAATTTGTGAAGCGGGCTTTTACTTTTTGGTTTATTGATTTTGTTGGTGGTGCACTAGGAGAAAAAAAAATACACATCATTTAAATCTCATGTCAGCTTTTTCCAAGGAGACAAAAGAGTCAATTTATAGATCTGTATAGCTGCCATAAGGCAATAATTGTTTTATAAAAAATCTTTGACTTCATGTTCTAATACTGAAAGTATATAAAATACTCTGCCATCATCAGATGAGTCCTGTTTACTGATACATGCACACTGTTGGGGATAAATTCTTAAGACTAGTTACTTGCGAGGACTGTATCTACTAAAGTACAGGTGTCTCAACGTCAACCTTAGGAGATTACTATATATGTCTCTATCACCTCCATGACAGGCTTTGCCCCTACTGTAATTCTGGTGTTAGGAATTAATTAGTTCCTGACATGGAAAACACTGAGTAAAGATGATATATTTGACTACACTTCCTGCGTAGATGGCACTATTTTCCAAAACTATTATAGATTCTTCCTACCAAAATGGGAGATAATTTGTGTCAACTACACATTTATTTCAAGATATGTGTAGGACAATGGGCCTGTTTTGTCTATTGAATGTCCCTGTGGGTAGTGCTCTAAAATCCTGACAAATTTCAATACTTATCTTCTGCATCTGTCAAATTCCCTCCACTTAGTTTGACTTTCTTTCTTAATATATAATATTAGTATGGTTAAGTCCCACTCTGGAAGTAAGCAAAGTGTTTGTTATAGGGCCTAACTTATGAAGTTCAAAATTATTTAATTTAATATTAACATTAGTTTAATATTAGAGCTAAAATTTTTAAGGAAAACAATCTATCCAAAACATATTTTCAACAGCTAACTTTATGTATCCAAACTACATGTTAAGCATGGAACATAATGCATTATGTATGCATTAAATATGGAGACTATAAGGTGAATTAATATTTTTACTGCAAAACTGACTTTTCTATTTCTCATCTTGTAAGAGCTTTCAATTTTATTATTAAGAAATCTCTTAAGATGTACTTATCTTGGAAGAAAAAAAAAACCAGTGAACACACAAGCCTGTCAAAATCTCAAAGAAAGTTCCTGCATTTCCAGAAGTTCATTAATAAGTAGCTACACACACGACAAGCACTTGCTTTGCTCCTGCTGTGTGTTGCACATGGTTATAGGAGAGACCTTGTCCGGTTTTTCATAATCCTCAGTAGAAACTATATAATTCCAATGCTTGAAGTTTTAAAATGTGTTTCTTATCTTAAAATAACAGTATAGACACAATTTAATAACAAATAGATTATTTAAGGGAGGAAAGTCAGGAGAAATGTCACTGAAGATTAGAGAGGAGGCGTACAGACAGAAGTCTGCATGTAAGATGTGGACAACTGACAGTTTAGAAATAAATCTGCTTGCAGTTTGCAACTCTAGTCAACTAGTTTCCCAGCTGGTAAGATGGGCACGCTCTTTTGTCAGTTTTCAATTATCCACGTATCTGTTAATCCTGGGATTGTTTCTAGAACTGGGCTTATTCCTGGTCTCTAACTCTCACCAAACTAATATGTGCTGAGGGAAAAGATCATCAAACATAATCATAAATATCATTTGTCACAAGCGTTGTTTCTCATAAATTATAAAAGTTATTCACACTTTTCAGTTTCAGTCCACTCATAATTAGAATGGTTAATTGTGAGCTGGTTACTCTTACTAGGACACTAGTGTACTCTTATTAGAATACACTCTATACAATGCTTGACATTTTCAATTAAAAAAATGTATTACAGGGCTTCCCTGGTGGCTCAGTGGTTAAGAATCCGCCTGCCAATGCAGAGAACACGGGTTCAAGCCCTGGTTGGGGAAGATCGCACATGCCACGGAGCAACTAAGCCCGTGCGCCACAACTACTGAGCTTGTGCTCTAGAGTCCGTGAGCCACAACTACCAAAGCCCGCGTGCCTAGAGCCCGTGCTCCGCAACAAGAGAAGCCACCGCAATGAGAAGCCCACGCACCACAACAAAGAGTAGCCCCCGCTCGCGGCAACTAGAGAAAGCCTGCGCGCAGCAACGAAGACCCAACGCAGACAAAAATAAATAAATATAATTTAAAAATAAAATAAAGTAAAATAAAATAGAAAAAAAAATGTATTACAGAAACTGTAGTTGTTTGTGTTTGATCCTGCTGGTATCCTATCTGAGAATCTGTCCAGTGGACAAGCATACTCCAGCACAAAGAGGCTGTAGGGTGGACTCTCTGTAGGCAAAGCTGAAGTGGGTGTGGCGATAAAAGACACAAAGAGAAGACAGACTTCCTGGTCAGGGAGCAGTGCAGCAAGAGCCCCTGCAGGCCCCTTTGAAGAACCCATGTGTGCCAAGAGAGAGCCAGTACTTGGATGCCTGCCCCATAGAGGGCATCCAATGGCTAGTCAATGTCAACCACCAAAGTAGCAACATTCAAAGTCCTGCAGCCTTGTTCAGGTGAATAAGGAACCTTAAGCTTTTTTCATCCTTCCTCCTAGTGGCTGGTGTTTAAAAGAGAGGGGGCAGGGGCAGAGATATTCAGAGTGAGACTCTCCAAGTGTTGGAGCCAGAGGTTAAGACTGTGTTGGGGGAAGAAGAGTACTGAATCAGGCTTCACTGGAGACTTTGAAGATGAATAGGGCTGAGTTTCAAAGACTAGAATAAAACTGTTCTAATTACCAGAAAATGCTGTAAAAAGTACAGAGTCTAGTCAAGAAGACACCATAGGGATAGTAGGGCAGGAAGGACAATATCATAGTATGTTTGGGTAAATTACAGGGAAAAATGCTTTCATTTTTATACCCTGGAGTATGACTTTTCCAATAAAACTGTCACATAAATCCAACAAAACAATTTCTAGTAATATAAAAGAACTTTATGTAATTTCTGACAGGGTTCATAATCATGCAATGTTTTTATATAATGACAGGCAGAGGCATAAAAATAAAATGTCGATTCTTTCATTTTTCTTTCATTCAAATGTATTCATTCTTTGATTCAACAAATAGTTATTGAACGTATCCTATGCCTATGTGCTAGGCACTGTTGTAGACAATAGCAGTACACCACTGAGCAAAAGAAACAAACAGCCCTGCCCTCTTGGATCTGATATTCTACTGGGGAGAGAAACAATAATAAGGAATAAACTGTATGGTACAGTAAGAAGATGTTGAGTGCTAAAGGAAAAATAAAGAAATAATAGGGCAGGGGACGGAGGCATCAGGAGTACCAGGGAGGGTCTGCAGTTTGCTGTATTAGATACTACAGTCAGAGCAAGTCTCATTGAGACAGTGAGATCTGAACATAGTCTTGGAGCCAAATTATATAAGAAACATCCAATTCACCAAGATGATCTTAACTAATCATTGTGTGAAACTGTATTATTGGATACACTAGCCCGTGTCTTGAGCCCTAAAATCAAGAATGGAAAAAGAAACAAAACTACCAAGATGTAGAAGATAACTATATTAGAGTCACCTAAGTTGTCACAACCCCAGGGGACTTTAAAGTATTATTGTGAAACGAATTAATAACATACCTAACATTTATAGAAAAACTTCATACTAGGGATCTTTGCAACACAGGCATTTTGGCATTTGTGCACTGTGTTGTATTCATGAAATCTGCTCCTTCTCAAAGGTGTTTTGTTCCCTAACAGTGCCTCAGAAGGCATGCCATCTGTGTTTCTGAGAAGTTTTATACAACTTTGAACAGCTCCATCCTCATAGCAATCTAGTCCTAATCTGCTACAGTTACTATGACAACCTAGTCATTTGTTTTCTTTCTATTTTGAAACAATCTGATTATTTTGGTTCAGTTAACTTGTAGGGGGTTACAAAGTTATACTTGAGGGTAAAATGAATATTCTATGAAAAGATTAATACTGGAGATGCTATTAAACCCATTACCCATCAATGGGCTATCGATTTAAGATACTTCAATAGTCCTAAAGAAAACCGCCAACATTATTTCATAATATAAGTAAAATAATTTTTGTCCATCAGGAAAAAAAAGTAAAAGAGATTTTCTAGTGGGTAAAGCATTTGGAAAATGAGAAACATCAACTATTTGATGTTATTTTAAAAGATTATATTTTAAAAGATTATATAACCATGTGTTCACCAGAAACATGTTCCCATATGTTAAGAAGGTTACTCTCATCTTCTTTGATCTTCTGTGTTCTGTTAGAAGATCTGATGAACACTTTATATTGCCCAAAATTATAGTGTACATTTTAACTGGTATCAGAATAGAAATAAAAAGACTATAAATGTTTTTCCTCAAAAAGGTTCTTACTTCTGGAAACACAATCTAAGGGATCCAAAAGTAGTATTAAATATATTCTCTATCATTAAGAATTTTTAATTACTAAATTGGCTGGAGAAGACCTACACATACAAGACCAGCTATTCAGATCTAGTCCTGGATATAGATTTTTGAGCAAGTCACAACCTCTGTGTATCACAATTAAAGAAAAAACAAAAACAAAACCAAAAACAACCTCAATTATAATCTGAGGAAAATGAAAATGATTATGTCTAAGATCTTTCTGAGTGCTAAAATGATACGATTCTCTAAAATTGGCAATGATAAATATCTACTGGGGTCTCACTGAAATAAGTCATCACAAAGACTACTCTTGGCCTGGAAAGTATACTTTTCACCTCATTTTACCAATAAGTAAGTAGAAGCTAAGAGCAAAGAAGCCTGGCATAGCTAACACAGGGCAGATGTAGGTATGAAACACAGACCTGTCAACCTCTGAGCCAAAGTGTGGCTAGATGGGGGTGGTAGTCCAGGGCAGAGAAGCAGGTTTAGCATGCTTATGGTTATATAAGCACTCCATATACTGGGAAGAGAAAGTTTGGATTGGCCAATATGAGTACAGTCACTAGGCGAGCAAATTCTTCTACAGGCGATGATGGCTAAGCTTTCTTCATTGAGGTCTAGTTAAAAAAATATTCCTTAAACTCTCCAAGTCCAAGAAACACTGGGCACCCTGAATGCAAATATCAATACTTTGGACAATGCACGTAAATCATATTTTGATCACTAGAAATGTGAATTTCTGATTATGAATTGAGAAATACATAAATTTGTTTAAACATCAACCTCATGTGCATTTGATTAAAACAAATCACTTTCCCTCAATCCAATCAACTCTGAGAGAAAGATAAAATTGGGTTTCTGGATTTTCAAATTAAGGAGCAGAATCTGGGCAGTGGTGTCCATCCCAAAATGATACCTTCTTCACATCTCTATCAAGTCTCTTTATAAGTGCATTGCTAAATACGCTAGAGATTAGTCCGTACATATAGGTGGAAGAACACAAATAAACAACCACATTATAGCAACCAGGTCACATCATATGTGATATATAAAGCACTAGTTCTATTGGCTATTAATATGTATTTTTTTTAAAAGGAAAGACCAGGCTGAGAGAGAATAAGTAAGGAAAACTGGGTTACAAATAAATTTCAAACTTTAATGAAAGCCCTCAAAGCCTTTAATATGATTCTGGGATCCCTAAAAAGGTAATGTGTGTGTATGGCATTTCCCAGACATACCTTGAGTACAGAATCACAGTTTACAGAGTAACCTGCGAAACCAACATCCCATGGAATAGCACACACTGGAAAACCCTAATTCAGATATATATGATGATTTTATGCAGTTTTAATATGTACATGGATCTTGAGGCATTGATGAGAACTTGTGGTCTAGCAGAATATAAATTCATATCCACAACTTAGGTGTAAAGAGCTCTGTGTCCATCTCTGAAAGCCAAAGACATGCACATATGCAAGTCTTGCTTTAACTTCAAATTAAACATGTAAAAACTATTTTCCCTGTCTAATTTCTTCCAATAACATTACCATTCTAATATTTAAACTCTTCCTTAGAAAGGGCTCTTGGCTTTAGCTCAAAATCTCTTCTATCCTGATGAAAATATTCAGAAATGGCTACAAAATCTCAAAACAAAATGTTTTGAAACAGTGACTCAAAACTCTGTAACTAATGGCAACAAATCTTTCTTTGTAATTTTAAGACTAGCAGTCATTTAATTAATGCCAAAAGTGATTTACATCATACATACATATTTTAAGAGATGAATACTTGGTTTTAAGATTAAATCTTATAAACATAGCCTTTGTGATGTCTGTGCTCCCACCTGCCACATCAAGAAAGCCACTCCTAATTGTCCATCACATAAAAATGTAGTGGAAGCATGCAGACTGACACAAGGCAAGTTTTTATGTACTAAGTTTAAATAATAGAAATAAAATCAGATTAGAGTTGAGAAACTACAGTAATATAAAGAATCCAATTAAGGGTAATATTGAATAAAATAGGAATAGGAAACTTAGGTTTTCATATTATCTTCTAAACATCAAAAGTGCCAATATGCTCATATATTAAAGAGAAATAATTCTCCTATCAAAGATTTCTTCAGCCTTGAAATGAACAATTAAACTTTTGATAACATGACCACAAAACTCCTGTTTCTTTCTAAATGCTTCCAAATATGCTGTGTATTAGACAGAGTACAGTCTTTAGCACTAGTGTTGAATACAGTATAAAACAATCTTGAAGCATAATTTTAAAAATAAAATAAAGACAAACAGGAAAATTCAGATTCCCGGCAGAAATTTTACTTATATTAAACTATCCTACTTTGCTCTAATACTCAGAAATTGCTAATTGTTTTGTGTGTGAGCTAAATAGACCATTTAAGTTATGTCTATAAAGTTAAGAGAAAGGTTGCTCTCAGGGTGTAATGTAGCATTGCACTGATGTAAATCTTCATAGGGCATGTGGGAAAGATAAGAAGAAAAAAAAATTAAAAAAAAAAAAAAAGGATTGTAAACTCACTAAATCTAAACATTGAGAAAAACTAAAAATATACTTCCACTATGTCTGTATCAAAAATGCTATTTGAATTCAAAATAAGACCTAATTACCTACAAAGTAATTTCCATACAACCAGAGCATTATTTAGGGGATATCACAAATTCACATGTCACACCAAAGGATGCATTAAAGGTTGATTTGGCTAATGATGTGCACAATAAACATAGTTATATCTGTTATCATGACTATAACTAAATCTGCTAAAAGATGAATTAGCTTTTTGTTTGAAAATAATTTCAAATTAATAGATCAGTGAATAATCCAAGTTCACGGCATTTTCATAGGAAAAAAATAGAATTTTCTAGAGAAAAAATCTAATAGAAAATATCATACATTTTCTGCCTTAGCTTGTATCAAATTGTCATGTTTATACTTCAACTATATTTGAATATGGTATATGCAATATAAATCTGAAGCAACGTACATTTAAAATGTCACCAACCCTCTAAAAGTTGTAGCTTTTCCTTGTTCCCTTTCCATCTTTCAGTGGGAATAAGCACTCTGACTTTGTCATCTTATAAACATGGTACCATAAGATAAGTCTCCAGTTAAAATACACACTGAATTAGGATGAAGAAAAAGAACTTCTCAGATTAATTTATAAAGGTTACAGAATTGTAGTAACCAGAAGTACCAACATTTCCGTGAGAATTATAGAGAAATAAACACATTTGAAACATCCATTTGTTTTAGTCTTTGGTTTTAAAAATACTGATTTCCACTCTACTTGTCCTCTTTCATCTCCCCCAGAAACTCTAACGAAACTCCAAGTCCACTAATTCTTATATTCAAAGTGTACAAATGTTTTACACAGTCTTCTAAACCCATGGTTAGCAATAAGATCATAAAATACTCTGAAGCAAAATTAATTTTATTTGAGGGGAGAACAATGAGTAGAAAGAAACAATGGTTAGTCTCCTAATGGGAAAATTACTTTAGTCACATATGGAGAAAACAGAACTCTGAATTGTCAGACTTCTCTATTCAAAGGTATTGACTTATAGTTAAAATGTTCCTCAGGCCACCCATTTATGGCATTGCATAAAAATTCTACACCGTTCTGCTGAAAGAGGTTATGGGTTAGAATCCCAGAACTGAGTTGGCATTCTGGTCCCCTTTCAGTTTCTTACAATTCAAGGCAAACTCTTTCCCATGTTTAAATGTTCTCTTTGTGGCAAGAGGCAGCATGAAGAGATGGTGAAATCATTGCAGCCAAGAAAAAAAGAAAACTGGCTGATCTCATCTTAACTGCTGTTAATGCTTTGAGATGATGCTTAAAATGGCATTATTGAAGCAATGCTGGGAAAATGTTGTATTCCTTTCTGTTTCTTCATTCAGAATACTTTCAAAACTCTAAATCTTTCCTCAGAACCCACTCTGGCATTTCCACCTTTGGAAGACTGCCACAGAGCTACCAATCAAAGATGTTAAGTATCTCCAAGCTAATTTAAGCTTTAAATAATTGAAATTAAAATGTGCTGCATAAGAATTCAGGCTTTTTGGTAATAAATATAAGTCAAGAGTCACAAAGTTTAAAAAGCTCTTTCATTAATTTTCTTGAACATATATTTCATGATCTGGCAAGTGACCACAAGATGTTAGTATAGAGAGGAACTGAAATAACCCATTCAGTTTAAATGCTACTTACTTGAAGAATATTAGACTTTATTAAAAGGTCTCATGTGGCATTTTCTGTAAAAGTAAGCATTATATCTATATATTACTATACATGACAAACTTTTATGGTATACTTTTTGACACATACTTTCAAATCTGTAGTTCAACTCACCATTTATTGAGCCTGTGAGCTGAGTACGTGCTAGGTGCCATGAGAAACAAAATGATTGGTGACAGTGTTCTCAGGGAGCTTATACCTAATTTAGAGGTGGATCATAGAGTTATAAGAAGATACATGCAGGAATTCCCCAGCAGTCCAATGGTTAGGACTTGGCACTTTCACTGCCAGGGGCCTGGGTTCAATCCCTCGTCAGGGAACTAAGATCCTGCAAGCCACATGGCGTGGCCAAAAAATAAATAAATAAAAAAAGAAGATAAATGTCATCAGGTTCATACGAACATGGAACTATGGAACATAGATCAAAATGGAGATGATTTTCATAGAGGCCCTAAATAATTTTTAGGATTTCTTCAGTTGCAGTGAAAGAAGTGCATCCTAGGTGGAGGGAAATGCTTAAGAAAATTTCTAGAAAGAAGACTTGAAACAGAGGTCTTAAAATAACAAGAAATCTATTTGGTCAAGCAAAAGTATATGCAAAACCTTAAAATGAGAAGGGTATAGATGTGATAGTAATTAGGGTGTCATTTTGAGTAAGGCTACTTGTGATTATCACTACAAGCTTTGATGCATAATCACTCAACTTGATTAAAATTGGCTAAAAAATTTAGTATGCTTCTTCTGACTTTACTTCTTCTGAGTATACCTGAAGGGCTGAGACTCTCCCTGAATTCTACCTTTATAACCTTATGATAACCAAGTAAGTATACTGTCAAATTTCAGCATAGATAATGAATTCTAGTCCTAAAAATAGTCACTGTAGGCTATTTCATACTTCAGCTGTACATTTCCATCTCAGAAGAAAGGTTGAGAAGTTGAGTCAAGAATTAAGCTCAGACTTGATGCAGTTAAAAAGAAAACAGAGAAGCAGATGCATTTGCAAAATAAAACTTCCATGGAGTCTTTTGGTGGGGGAAGGGTGGGGTGGAAAATGAATGCATTTTTTTTAAATAATGGAAAGTTAAAAAATTGAGACTAATAACACGAATTCAATTTTCAATGTATTTAAGAACAGCACTAGAAAATATAGACAGACTTCACAACTTCAGTTTCCAAAATTTGTGGTATCTTAACTTTCATTTAGTGTGCACAAAGTGAATAATTTGACTCTAGCTTAAAATATAGGTATGCAAACTAAACTTAAAGCAGAAAGAAGGAAATAATAAGGATTAGAGCAGAAATAAATAAAATAGAGACTGGAAAACAATAGAAAAGATTTACAAAACTAAGAGTTGGTTCTTTGAAAAGATAAAGAAAATTGACACACTTTTAGCTAGACTAACCATGAAAAAAGAGAGAGGACTCAAATTTTAAAAAGAGGAGACATTACAACTGATACTGCAGAAATACAAAGGATCATAAGAGACTACTATGAACAACTATACACCAACAAACTTGGATACCCTAAAATAAATGTATAAATTCCTAGAAACATACAAACTACCAAGATTGAATCATGAAAGAATAGAACATCTGAACAGAACAATAATGAGTAAGGAGATTAAATCAATAATCAAAAACCTCCCAGGACAAGATGGCTTCACTGGTGTATTTTAATAAACATTTAAAGAAAAAGTAATGCCAATCCTTCTCTAACTTTTCCAGAGAATAGAAGAGAAGGGAACACTCCCAAATGAGGTTAGCATTACCCTGATACCAAAACCAGATAAGGGTACTACAAGAAAACTATAGGCCAATATCCCTAATGAATATAGATGCAAAAACTCTCAACAAAATACCAGCAAATTGAATTCACCAACACATTAAAAGAATCACACAGTATGATCAAGTGGATTCATCCCTGAAATGCAAGGACATTTCAACATACCCAAATCAATAAATGTGACACATCACATTAATAGGATGAAAGATAAAAATCGTATTATCATCTCAATAGATGCAGAAATAGCATTTGACAAAATTCAACATTCATGATAAAAAAAAAAAAAAAAAGACTCTCAACAAACTAAGTATAGAGTGAATGTACCTCAACATAATAAAGACCATATATGACAAGCCCACAGCTAATATCACACTCAATGGTAAAAGGTTGAAAACTTTTTCTCTATGATCAGGAACAAGACAAGGGTGCCTACTCTCACCACCCCTATTCAACATAGTACTGGAAGTCCTAGCCAGAAAAGTCAGGCAAGAAAAAGAAATAAAAGGCATCAGAACCAGAAAGAAAGAGGTAAAATTTCTCTATTGGCAGATAACATGATTTTGTATATAGAAAATCTTAAAGCCGTAATCAAAAACTTCAGTGAAGCTGCAGGATACAAACTTAACATACAAAAACCAGTAGTGTTTCTACACACTAGCAATGAATTAGCTGAAAAGAAATAAAGAAAATGATTCCATTCACAATAGCATCAAAAACAATAAAATACTCAGGAATAAATTTAACCAAGGAGATGAACAATTGCTAAACTGAAAACTACAAAATATTGATGAAAAAAACCAAAGAAGACACAAAAAAATGGAAAGGTATTCCATGTTCATGGATTAGGAGAATTAAATATTGTTAAAATGCCCATACTCCCCGAAGTCATCTATAAATTCAATGCAATCTCTATTAAAATTCCAATGGCATTTTTTTCAGAAGAAAAAAAAATCTAAAATTTATACGGAACCGTAAAAGTCCCCAAATATCCGAAGCAATTCTGAGAAAAAAGAACAAAGTGGGAGGCATCCACAGCCTGATTTCAAGCAATATTATAAAGCTATAGTAATCCATGCCAGTATGGTACTGGCATTAAAAACAAACACATAGACCAATGGAACAGAATCAACAGCCCAGAAGTAAACTGATGCATATGTGGTCAACTAACATTTGACAAGGAAGCCAAGAATACTCAATGGAGAAAAGACAGTTTCTTCACTATATGGTGCTGGGAAACTGAATATTCACATGCAAAGGAATAAAACTAGATTCTTAACTTATACCATTCACAAAAATTAATTCAAAATGGATTAAAGACTTAATGTTTAAGACCTGAAACAATAAAACTCCTAGAAGAAAGCATAGGAAAAGAAGCTCCTTGACACAGGTCTTGCTAATGATTTTTTGGATATAACACCTAAAGCACAAGCAACAAAATAAAAAATAAACAAGTGGGTCTACATTAAACTAAAATGTTTCTGCACAGCAAAAGAAACAATCAACAAAATGTAAAGACAACATATGGAATGTGAAAAAAATATTTGCAAATCAAATATCTGAAACTAGGTTAACATCCAATGTATATAAAGAATTTATACAACTCAGTAGCAAAAACCTCAAATAATCCAATTTAAAAATGGACAAAGGACCTGAACAGACATTTTTCCAAAGAAGATATAGGAATGGCCAATGGGTACATCAAAGGTGCTCAATATCACTAATCATTAGGGAAATGCAAATTAAAACCACAATGAGATATCACCTCATGACTTTTAGAATAGCTATCATCAACAGGACAAGAGATAACAAATTCTGGTGAGGATGTGGAGAAAAGGGAACACTTGTACACTGTTCTTAGGTTGTAAGTTGGTGCAGCAACTATGGAAAACAGTATGGAGGATCCTCAAAAAATTAAAAATAGAACTACCATGTGATCCAGAAATTCCACTTCCGGGTTTATATCCAAAGAAAATAAAAGCACTAGGTTGAAGAAGAATCTGCACCCCCATGTTCATAGCAGCATTATTTACATTAGCCAAGACATGGAAATAACCTAAGTGTCCCTTAATGAATGAACAGATAAAGAAATGTGAGAATGTGAGAAATGTAAGGTAAAGAAATGTGTGTGTATGTGTGTGTGTGTGTGTATATACACACACACACACACACACATACATATCTATATATGAATATTATTCGGCCATACAGAAGAAGGAAAGCCCACATGTGCAACAACATGGATGGACCTTGAGGGTATTATGCTAAATGACATAAGTCAGACAGAGAAAGACAAATACCATATGATCTCAATTATATGGAATCTTAAACAAACCAAGACAAGCCCTAACCCCTACTTACGGAGAATAGACTGGTGGTTGCCAGAGGCAGGGGTGGGGATGGCAAAATGGGTGAGGGTGGTCAAAAGGTACAAACTTACAGTTATAAAATAAGTAAGCCACAGGAATATAATGTACAGCATGGTGACTATAGTTAACAGTACTGCACTGTATGTTTGAAAGTCGCTAAGAGAATAGATCTTAAAAGTTCTCATCACAAGACAAAAATATTTTTAACTATATGAGGTGATGGATATTAACTGAACTAAGCGTGGTGATCATTTTGCAATAAATACATATATCAAATCATTATGTTGTGTACATTAAATTTATACAATGTTGTGTGCCAGTTATATCTCAAAACTGGAAAAATAAAAAACAAAATACAGAGGGGTGTGTGTGTGTGTGTGTATATAGACCTACAAATACAGGCACACATACATAAACAATCCACTATAAAATTCTAAGTTGCCAATCTTTAGAAGTAATTGATTTTGAATACACAAGAAAAATAATTCAACACTTGAAACTATCATAAGCTTATTCATTTAATAGTGTTTTGTGATTAAATATAACCTTTGGAAAGTCTGCTGTTCCTCTCAATCTGAGAGGGGCTTCAAGTGAACTGTACAGGTCATTTTGCAAAACAGAACAGTAGGGAATAAAGAAGAGGTTCTCTTCATTATGAGTAAACTGGACTTGTTAACCCTCTGACAAGACAGAAACTGCATGGTTCAAACATTTAAATTTTCTCCTATTTGGGGGACAGAAAAAGTGCTAAAATGAGAATAGTTAATTTTTTCCTCAGCCTCAATTTCTCTTGAGGCTATAATGGGAATAGTCAAAGTTAAGAGTATCTGTCTTCACTGCCACCTACTTGTTCACACCTTATTCCATCACTGGCATACTGCTATTTGCAGGGTAAATATGAGGTACCTGTAGAGAATCTCAATGACGTAAGTTGGAATAAAAAAGCAGGCTTTGCAGTCAGGTAGATCTACATTTAAATCTTCATTCTTCCACTTACTGTGTGATTCTAATGGAGCCTTTGTTTTTTAATCTAGTGACAACACTAACACTAAAAGGGTTACTAACTATTAAGTGAGATAGATATATGAAAGACTAATGGGATGACTTTCTGTTCCCCACCAAGGCATGTATATCCTGCTTCTCTGTCTTTGTGCCTCCATTACCTCCTTCTTACAAAATTTCCCTACCTATCTGCCAAGGTTCAATAAAAATTCACTTCCTCCATACAGCTTTTCCTGTTCCCTTCCAGCCAGAAGAGCTGCCCTTTTCTGAACTCTCTTTTCCTGAGACCTGTATTAGGATACTCTCACTTCAGTGACATCTTGCCTTATTTACTGTCTATCTCTCATTGTTCCTCCTCACTGTCCTATCAAGCTCTTCTTCCTCTGCTTATTGCTTAAATGCTGGTGTCCTTGGAATTCTAGTCTAGAACTTCTTCAACATTCATTCATATATTTATTCATTCTATTTAACAGGTAGTTATATTCAAGGTATTGCTCTGAGTTCTAGGGATGTAGGGATGAACAAGATAGTCTAGATTCTTCATTAGTGAAGTTTATTTAGACAAGTAAACAAAACAATTGCAGATTGCTAAATACTAGGAAGGAAATAAATCTGAATGATGGGATAGAGAGGGATTAAAATGGAACTATTTAATAGAGAAGTTAGGGAAAGACTCTGAGTTGCTGACATCTATCTGAGCTGAATGAAAAAGCCAGTGGTAGGAAAAGTTGGGGGAAGAATGTTCCAGTCAGAAGGAACAAAGTACAAAAGCACTGAAGCATAAATGAGCTTGGCTTATCTGAGGAACAGAGAATCTGGTCTGGTTGGTTCTAAGTAAGCGAGACAGAGAGAGAGAGAGAGAGGGAGGGAGGGAGGGAGGGAGGGAAGGAGAGAGGTGGGGGAGGGAGGGAGAGGGAGAGAGAGAGAGAGCGAGAGAGAGAGAGAGAGCGAGAGAGAGAGAGAGAGAGAGAGAGAGAGAGAGAGAGAGAGAGAGAGAGAGAGAGAGAGAGGTTTTAAGATGAGGTTAGAGGTATGTAAAGGCCAGGTAGGGGTGAGGCACTTAGATTACTATTTAAATCCAACGGGAAGCCATCTGAGCATTATATGAAGAATGGTTGCATACTTTGATTTGGACTTTTAAAAGATCACTCTGGTAGTTTGTGGAGAATGAATTGAAGGCATTAACAGTAGATGCATCAAGCTGGGAGAATGCAGTAATCCGAGAGATAGGATATGATATCCTGGACTAGGGTGACAGCAGTGGAAATACAGAGAAGTGAATGGATTCGGGATGCATTTTGGAGGCAGAAATGAAACTACCTGGTGATGGATTAGATGTGAGGGAATGAATAAAAGGGAAGAAGAAACCAGGATATGCCTAGAGTGTTATTCTGAGCCACAAGGTTGATGATGGTGCCATTTGTTGAGACAGGGGTGAATGGGAGGAACAAGATTGTTGGGAAAATTATGAGTTCGGTCTTGAACAAGCTAAGTTTGAAATGCATATTGTCATTCAAACGGGTATACTAGGCAGGCAGTTAGGTATAAAAGTCAAGAACTAAGTAAGAGGTCTCAGCTGCAGTTAACTCTGAGCTGTGTCAGCCTATCAGTGGTATTTAAAGCCATGGGACTCCATGAGATTATCTTGAGAGTACAGTTAGAGAAGGCGGCCTAAGATGGGGGCCGAGAAATCTTTAGAATTTAGAGATCCCAACGAGAAAGAAAAGACAGCAAGATGACCCAAGAGATGGCCAGAAAGATAGTGACACAACCATTTCCTGAGTGACCTATTTAACTCCCATTCTCTCAAGTTGCAGATCGATCTCAGATCTCTATTTCTAGTCCTCAGCAGAGTTGCTAATTTAAATTTGCAATTGTCTCCTAGTCATCTACATACTCCAAACCGAATTCATTGTCATTTGCTCCAAATTTGTCCTCTTTTTTATGTATTCCCTATCGGAGTGAGTGGTAATATCATCTACCCAGTTATTTAAGAAGAAACCGTGATGTTCAATTCTTTCTTTCCTTTTACAAACATCCCAACAAATACCAAGTATTATTGTCTCTACCTTTTCATTGTCCCTGGAATCCATAAATTATCCACAACCTCATTCTTAATATCATGGTTCTTACTGTCACCATCTCATTCCTAGATTACTACAACAGGCCATTAAATGGCCTTCTTGCCTCTGGTCTTCCCCTTTTGCCTATTGTCTACACTAAAGCCCAATGCTGAACACCATTGCTTCTCCACTTACTCCCATCCTTCAGTAGATCCTCTTAGCCTTGATACTCCTTAATCCCCTTAATATGACCCTAAAGCTATCAGGATCTGGCTGTGACCTCTCTCTAAACTTTTCTCTCATGGCCATTTGCCCCAGCCTCTTATTGATGTATTTATAATTTATAGTTCCTTTAACCCAGCAGCTTCTCTCTGGCCCCTGTGCGTTTGCACATGTGGTCTTGTCCTTCTCACTGTAACAAATCTTCCCCATCTCCTTCTTCTTCACCCTTCCCATTCTGAACAAATTAATTCTCATTTATTCCATTTAGATATTAGTGTAGACAGTACTTCCTCTAGGAAACTAAATGACTTTCTAAGGGAGTGTTAGATGCTCTCCAGGATGTTCCAAGGACACCTTGTATTTCTCCTCATCATAGCACTTAACACACTATGTATCTGCCTATTTCCTTCTCTGCATTCTCCACCAGGCTTAAGCTTCATGCAGAGAAGAAGCTGTCTACTGGTTTCATAGTCATAATCATAATACTTAACCCAATATCTGGCAGAAAGTAGGCACTCAATATTTGTTGAATGAATGATTGTGTATACATATTCTCTCTCTTACTGTTTTATAGGAATCTTAATATTTTCATTTAGCAATTAGTCCTTTTAACACAGAAATTTATTTTAGTGACTAAATGCATTAAAAACTAGAACACACAGTACTCTATAAAGAGAAAAAGTACAGTCAGGTGTAGATAAGATACTACCTGAAAAAAAAATAACACCTAGTTATTGAATTAGCAATTGAGGAAAAATAAGTTTAAAATCTCTTCCCCTACATGTTTATTTTCAACCCAGGTCCCAACACACACACACACACATACACACACACACACACACATCCTCAAAAAAACTACTTTGACTACAATATAAATTGTTTAGCTTTTAGCACATTAGATAAAAGTGCAAGGGCCTCAGTAGGGGTTTGGAGTCCTAAATTCCCTTGGTGACTCCTCTGGTTATCACTAACAAGGTTTGTCCTTCTTTGACTCAGTTATTTTGGACTCCCTAGGGGCAAATTCCATGTCTTATCTACGTTCCCTCCCAACCTGAAAGCCTAGCACAGGTATGCAGAAGGCACTCAAAAACTGCGTGTTCACTGAATGAAAATAGAAGAGATATGATTATTCTTGATAGGCTCCACTATAAACAAACCAACCAACCAAACTGAAATATCAGTAAAATATCTATAACTAAATATTTCATGCCACATGGGGAAAATATTAGCATTTTGGTGTTCCCAGATAATTGGAAATAAACTCTTTAGTTTTCTGCATCTGTTTAAAATAGTAATTTTATAGCTACACATTGAAGATTTCTCAATTTTCTTAAAGACATCTTTTATCAATAAAATATCTTCACTGTGGAAGAGTAAAATCACGTATTTAATTCCATTAAGAAATGCAAAAACATATGTGAGACATCTGCTGTCAGATTTCTATTCTGTTCCCATTGTGACAAACCAACCTGGCATGTATTCTATTTTAGTTAAAAGAAAGTTCAGTCATGAACCTGTATCAAAGGGCACAAAGGATTTAGACCTCTAAGTTGAAAAGTCAATTCAGCTGACTATTTAATGTAAAGATCAAAAGGCAATGAGTTCTGTGTCCAGGATCATTCAGAGCATCTCAGGGTAAGGACAAATATTTCAAATTTCCTCCCAGATAAGGCTGAAGGCTTGTTTTGATTCAGAAACCTCTATTACACTTGACTCATCCTAGAGCAAATTCAAACTTCAAATACTGCTACTCAGATTAATTTGGAGTTATATTGGTACAAACAATCACCCTTGTGGGATAACACATACTTGGAATGAATGCCAAAGGTGAATGCATAAACAATATTCACACAGACATTCATCCCAGTGTATTCAGTTCTGCTGGAAGCGGCCTCCGCCCCAACATATACACCATGCATCAGGCATCTATTTGTATTTCTGCTGTGCAAGTTGTAACGTATTAAATACCAAACTTAATTAAACTGGCATGCATTTTAATTGTTTTCCAGTAGATGTTGAAATTTAATAGCTTTGTCCTTATTCTGTTTCACCTAGAACACTTATCACTATTTGAATTTGAGATTACATTTGCTGACAGTTCAGTTCTTTGGTGGAAGGAGACTGGTTTTAATTGGTACCAAGTTTCCTGCTGTTTCCTCTTCCTTATGACAGGTCACTATGTCAAAAAAACAGGAAGACACCAAAGAATAGAATTAATGCTAAATTAATCCCAAACACTGAGATTAATTGGAAACACTATCTACTCACCATTGTGCCTTTACACACTCCTGTTTTACTTTTCTTCATCTTATAAGCTAGTAAACAAAGTTGGGCTTGCTCAGCAACTTTTCTATGATTGGAAAAGATGCAAGGAATATAAAAGGGTTAAGTGGTTAAATAAAGATGCCCTAATTAGCTTTTTAAAATTGCTGCACATAAAAATAAATCAAGTCTCTCTGTATCCCTTATACTTAATGGCAAGAAAAATAATTAGATGATAAAAATAAATGAGAAAACCAGAGTTTCCCAATTTGGGAAGTTGACTCCTCAGAGGACTCAAAATGTAATTCAGAGGAAGATGCTGGCGAGTCCTGCTCAATGCTGGCCAGTTGGATTGTTCACAAATTGAACGATTTGTTTAATTTTTGCTGAAAATTGTTCTACCAGCTCCCACCAAACCAAAAAAGCATAGGAAAATATTCTGATACATTAGAAGGAGGAGCTTTACTCATTCTGCTAATGACTAACAACATAACGAAGGTTGCCTTCCACAGCAGAAAAAAAAAAAAAAGCTGGGCTCTTTCGCCCTCAGAAACCATAGACATGCAGAATTGCTATCTTGACCAATCACTTCAGTTCCCTCTTATGTTCCCTTTATACAGACACTGAAACTGAAGTCATGGCCAAAACAAACTGAATGTGCTCTCCACTTGTCTTTTAAAACTCCCTCCTCTTTCTTCTTCAGCATACCAAAGAACTATGCAATACAGGATCTTGTTTAAAATCTGTTGGTTATTCTGGATACACTTCAAATGGTAGCAAATCCAGTTTTCTGCACTCCAGTTTCAGCTCTTCACTCTCCTTTTAGGTAGTAAAACTAGAAACTCATAAGATGGTAAATTTTTGCCTTAATTTTCTTATGTATTTAAGAAAATTAGTTCCAACATTAGTTCCTAAGCACTGAGATCCTATTGAGGATCTTAAGAAAGCAACTTGGTCCCCTCTTTCTAGCAAAATTTATGGAAAACTTCCAGTGAGCTTATAGATTCTCATAAGCGAATGCTTAGGATCCTTATCAGTTAGAGTTTAGCTCTTTGGTTTCATCTGAACAGTTCAACTTGAATTAGAAATGTTAAAAAAAAAAAAATTACTCCAAAAAATTTGGCTTATTTTTATCCTTGTGAGACTGGCTGATAATTTATTCTCTCTTCTTGAAAGCTTGCTTTCTATTTTGAATTTCCTTGAAAGCAGCATCCAATATTAAATTCATTTAAGGAACTAATTTTCATCATGTTCACGAACAAATTAGGCTGGAGGACTTGTAGAAATGGTAACATAAGAGCAGATATCCAAGCCTTCTTCCCATTAAATGACTGAAATAATTTTTTTTTAATTTGGAAAATATCCTATATGAGCACTAAAGTCACTAGGGAATAGTGACAGCTGAGAGGCAGAAGGTTTGAGGAATTTCTGGCTAAAATGCAGACAAATCCACATTAAAGGACATCTCTAAGAGTCTAATCACAGCCCCTCTTCCTAAGGCAGCTGTGGAATGTACAAAACCCCAGCCAACTGCCCCAATGCCCCTTCCTTGGAGGCATGGGTTGTGGTAGTCAGGGCTAACAGGAGACAGGGAGACTTTGCAATGGAAGCCCTCCACCCCTGTACCATAGCTGAGAAGGAACTGGAAACACAAACAGAAACCCAGCAGTGCTGTGGTATCTCTCCCAGTTACGTACTCAAGTGGCCGGCTCACACTGATATAGGGAAGTTTCTTTTCAACCAAAGTTTCCTCCCTAATATATAGCAGGAAGAGCTAAAGGTGAGGGAGGCTTTGGAGAAACAGGTATGTCTTCTTTAAACATAAAGCAGCCAAAGACAGCAGTGTTGAGGAAAGGAAATACATACAAACTCACCAGACAGAGACCACCTATGGGTGGCAGGACTCTTCTCTAACCCAGCCTCTCACTTAGAGTGGGCTTACCTTGGCAAGAGTGTTCAATTTCCTAAACTGGTAGGGTTTACTGGAGGAGGAAGGCCCCAAAGGGACAGAGCTCTTCTCCAAGTTGGCTGAAGTTGCAAAAAAGAAAATCAGACAAACTCAAATTATGAACCTGGACTAGTGGCCATGACAAATGAAAGACAGATACAAAGGGGAGTAGGAGGGAGGGAGCTGATCTCTTAAGCAATATTTTCAACAAATAGAACTTTTACCATGATAATGTTCTAAATGTCCCACTAAAACAGTCTAAGACGATTCTATCACACTTTTGTGGTAGTAGATGAATCAGCCCTGCTGATTCAGATGAATCATTGAGATGAATCAGCTAAATAGAGGAAACAAATCCAGAATGGTACCTATAAAAATATACTTCAACTAAAAGAAAAAATAAGCATATTACTCAACAGTAGAAGAAGAGCATGCTTAAAGAAATGATTTGCTAGAATCATTTGTGTTCTAGAAATTAATCTTAGACCTCACGTGCCTTGTGCTGCCAAAGGAAGTTTTCATAGGTACTCTTTGAAACAGATTAATGACTAAATTAGAAAACAGGCTGAAATTAAGAAGGAAATTAAGAAGTTAAGAAAAATAATGCCAGGTAACATAATTCCACGGCAAAATATAAAACAGAATTAAGCTCTGAGACTTCATACTATACTACAAAGCTACAATAATCAAAACAGTATGGTACTGGCACAAAAACAGACACAGATTAATGGAACAGGATACAAAGTCCAGAAACAAACCCACGTATCTATGGTCAATTAATCTATGACAAAAGAGGCAAGAATATACAATGGAGAAAAGACGGTCTCTTCAATAAGTGGTACTGTGGAAACTGGACAGCTACATGTAAAAGAAGGAAATTAGAACATTCTCTAACACCATATACAAAAACAAACTCAAAATGGATTAAAGACCTAAATGTAAGACCGGATACTATAAAACTAGAGGAAAACAAAGGCAGAACACATTTTGTTATAAATCACAGCAATATTATTTTGGATCTGTCTCCTAGAGTAATGGAAACAAAAGCAAAAAGAAACAAATGGGATCAAATTAAACTTAAGAGCTTTTGCACAGCAAAGGAAATCATAAGTGAAATTAAAATACAACTTAGGGAATGGGAGAAAATATTTGCAAATGATGTTACTGACAGGGACTAATTTCCTCCAAAAGATACAAACAGCTCATACAGCTCAGTATTTAAAAAACAAACTGGGAGGAAGACCTAAATAGACATTTCTCCAAAGAAGACATACAGATGGCCAAGAGGCACATGAAAAGATGCTCAACATCACTAATTATTAGAGCAATGCAAATCAAAACTACAATGAGGTATCACCTGACATCAGTTAGAATGGCCATCATTAAAAAGTCTACAAATAATAAATGCTGGAGAGGGTGTGGAAAAAAGGGAACTCTCCTATACACTTGGTGGGAATGTAAATTGGTGTAGCCACTATGGAGAACAGTATGGAGCTTCCTTAAAAAGCTAAAATACGTTACCATATGAACCAGCAATCCCACTCCCGGGCATATATCCAGAGAAAACTAATTTGAAAAGATACATGCACCCCAATATTCATTGCAGCATTATTTACAGTAGCCAAGATGTGGAAGCAACCTAAGTATCCATTGACAGATGAATGGATAAAGAAGATGTGGTACATATATACAATGGAATATTACTCAGCCATAAAAAGTAATGAAATTGGGTCATTTGTAGAGACGTGGATGGATGTAGAGACTGTCATACAGAGTGAAGTAAGTCAGAAAGAGCAAAAGAAATATCGTATATTAACACATATATGTGCAACCTAGAAAAATGGTACAGATGAACCGGTTTGCAGGGCCGAAATAGAGACACAGATGTAGAGAACAAACGTATGGACACCAAGAGGGGAAAGCGGCGGGTTGAGGGGGGGTGGTGTGATGAATTGGGAGATTGGAATTGACATATATACACTAATATGTATAAAATAGATAACTAATAAGAACCTGCTGTATAAAAAAATAAATAAAATTCTAAAACTAAAAAAATAATAATAAATAAATAAATTTATCCCTACTAAAAAAAAAAAAAAATTATTGTCCCTGAGGAAGAGAGTTTCTTTAAACATCTTAAGGAAACAGTGTGATTAGTTTTCTAATAGATTATATGCAACATGCTTTGGAGACAAAGAAAAGAAAGGGGCTAAGTTTACCTCAAGGAGTTGGGATGACTTCACAGAGGTTGTATATTCCTTATTATATCGAAAACTTAACTCTTGCCAAAGACATTTCCTCAACAGCCTTAATCATGGTTCTGACTCTTTTTGGTATTACCTACTGCTCAGCAGCATCAGTACGGTAATTAAGAGCTAACGTATACGTGCTTCCCAAAGCCAGGCACTCCCTTCTGTGTGATGAAAAAGGCCTTTCTCGGACACAAGCACATTCAATTCCCAACTGTTCACAGTGTTGTTCAGGATATTTTTAAAAACTGGAAATACAATTATTTTCCAGTAAATCCAAAGCCTAAAACCCTCTCCTACCACTCCTTTCTGGACAATCATCTCCTAAACAAATCTGATATTTTGTGTATTCTGGTGAAATTATATAAGCCAAATAAGAATGTATATGATCTATGTAAGAATGAAAGTAGTTCTTAACTTAGTATAGCATAATCATATGGCACTATTTTTATCCCATAAACTTATATAAAATGTTTCAAAGTAACTAACTGGATATTGATAGATAGCACTTTTCCAACTCTCCTCGTTTAATAAGTCAATGATAATCATTATTCATCCACAAAACATTTATTACCTAACATATGCCAAGCACAGTGTTAGGAATCCTAATAGGATAGGAATAAGAGGGAAGTCTAAGTACTTCGTGAGCTCAAACTCCATTAGGTCATTTTCAGTTTACATGGATGACTATGAAATTCAAATGTTTTCACTTACATTTCTTAAGACACTGAAAAATATTTGGCCAGGTATCCCACTGTACTTGATACTTTTACTTACTCATGTTCTGTTTTGTTTCAGAAAATGTTTGTATTTACTATTTTCATTTTGCCTGCTATAGTTAACTGTTCCATGTCTTCACAATAAAATCTTTATGGCGTTAACCTAGTATCTGCTACTTTGTTGACAGCAACCCTATTACAAAACTATGGACCCTAAAGAGAAAGTACTCTTCAATAAATTATAAATGATAATAATAAAAACCCAAGCCTTGTTATAAAAAGTAAGATAATATCGTTCAAAATAAGGGCTTAACGTGGCCATTCATTAAAGTTATGATGTTACTAAAAATACTAAATGTTATTTAGAAGAGGCCAAAAAACTATTGCCTTTGAGAAAACCAGAATTTCAGAGAAGAAAAATACTCACTAAGGTAACTGAAAACAATGATTAATTTAAAAATCTATCCTGTAATTTCTTTAAGAATAATACAGTAGTTTATGGAAAATATTAAAAAAAATAAAGTACAAATTACAGATATTTTTATAGAGGTAGTCTGTAGCAGTGGGTAGAGAACCACTATGTGTTCAGAGGACTTGAGAGGCAGCGGTGCCAAGTAATTCATCGCTCCACGCTGAAGCAGTCACCTCGCCTCTCAGAAGACTCAGGCTGCTCAAAGGCAAGGGCTAGGAAAACAGAATTAATCATTTGATTTTCATATTAGTTTCAGCATCAGCTATCCATTAAGTAAGATTAACATATGTTATGTATCCACAGTTTTTGCAAGCTTTCTGTAAAAATGAAGTTTGAAGAGATAGCTATGTAGGGACTTATTCATTTATATTTATGAGTCAGGGAACCAGTTCACTGGACATTTACCTACGTTTACAAAAGGTCAAGGAAGAAAGAAGTTGGGGGTGGATGTTATCTCACAAAATATGCAGTAATTTCTATGGTCACATAAATCTGGAGGGCAGGAGATGGTAATCTATAGATTCTGGATGAAAATGCCCTGTTCATGATACCATATGTAACTATATTGGCAGGAATTCAACTCTAGCCCCAACTTGGAGGTGACCTTCCATTGCTTTATAGTTTGCTTTGTAAAATCCGTAAGTAGCTCTAAAATCCTCACAGTGAAATGAAGTTTTTCTTAAAAAAAGCTCACAAATAAGAAATACCCCCACTTTAAGTGCCTGGTTTAATTATCAACTGATAATTTTATTTACTAAAAGCTACTGAGCACTACAATGGGAACAAAAATAAGCATTGCACCAATGCACCCACAATTTATCATTTAAGAAACACCTTTTTGCCTCACATCTATTGTGTTGTTTACTGTCAATGCATGAAAATATAGTCTTAGACTTTCCATAACATTTTTAGGAAATACTTTACATTAAACAATAGGGCAAATAAGATGTATAAGTGTGACCACTTCAATAGGAAAATATTTCTTCTCAATTACATATTTGAAGGGAAAATGGTGCCTTTTTCGAGGAAGAGATAATTTTATTTTCAAGGGTAGTTCATACAACTTTTAAAAATATATCAAATATAATGTTCTAAATTAAACTCTTGATTTGCAAGTAGTTAAATAATTGAACTAAATAACTGAATTTAAAGAAGAATTTAATTCTTCTCACTCTCCTGGGGTAGAAGGATTCAACAACAAAGGTCTTAATCATAGTATTATCAAGTGTCTCAAGTCATAATTATCTCATTAACATAAAACTTAGAGCCTGAACATAAAACAAAACATAAGCAACTGAGTAAAGTCAAACTTCTTTTTCATTTTGATGAAAAGTATGACCTAGGTATTATATATTTATATTCATATCAGACACATGGTTTCTGACCTACTGACCAGGAGGAAGCAGTGTGTCCAGACAGGGAGGAAAATGGAAAATGGTTAAAGAGTAGGAGGGAGGAAATGAGAATTAAGTGGAAAGGTAATTAGGGGTTGAATGAACATATAACAAGTAGAGACACAGCAGATTTTTTTTATTACTATACCTTTTCCTACATTCACAAAATAAAACTCTTGAAGGAATTTTCAAAATAGAAATAACTGATGAACTGAGGCTCAGAGAAACAACAGTGGAAGTTTAAACCTTACTTTTTTTTTCCTGATGTCCTCTAAAAACAAATTCACAGTTTTTCATATCAATGTCCACTGTGCTATCACTCTGACCTTTGTATTCTAATGTGATTTAAACCAAACCACCTTGGGTTTAAATGATCTATTATCAAGAGTATTATCTGCTATACCTGATAAACTAGCTAAATGGAAAATCAGTCTACCAATGGGTCAAAGATGATAAATACATTATCTGCAGAACCAACAGGAAAGTGTTTTCTCTCTCCTTAAGTAAAGGCAAAAGTAACCACAAATTCAGGAGTGAGACAATTGCTTCTACATGTTCAAGCCTACCTTCTAATATGGGGTCCCCAATCCCCAGGCCTCACAGCAGGAGGTGAGCAGCGGGTGAGTGAGCAAAGCTTCATCATCTGCAGCTCCCCATCACTCCCCATTGCTCCCCATCGCTCGCATTACCGCCTGAACCACTCCCCCACCACCCCATCAGTGGAAAAACTGTCTTCCACGAAACTGGTCCCTGGTGCCAAAAAGGTTGGGGACTGCTGTTCTAATACACCCTTAAGTTCATGGTTCACCACTGTGTCCAACTCACTTAAAATGATTCCAGTAAGGCCTTAAGGCCTGCCAGTTCAGAGTTGCCCCCTTTTGGGGGAGCAGGGTAGAGTGAATCTTAATCTTCTTCAGCTGCCTATCTTGATCCAGAACCTCCAGTCCATGGGAACCATCTAATTATACCGCCAGTTGTAAATATAAAAAGCTAGCTTTCAAAGTTTTAAAAGTATGGTGTTATGTAATGAAAGTAGATTCTTTTCTCCTATCAAGTAAGATGTACAATGCCTCTACTTTCCAGAGGAGAAAGTTAAAAACAGAGAAAATAAAGGACATCACAAATGAGAGTTGTTCTAAGTTTTAGGTAAGACTTAAAAAATATATATAGGGGCTTCCCCGGTGGCGCAGTGGTTAAGAATCTGCCTGCCAATGCAGGGGACACGGGTTCTTTCACTGGTCTGGGAAGATCCCACATGCCATGGAGCAACTAAGCCTGTGCACCACAACTACTGAGCCTGCGTGCCACAACTACTGAAGCCCATGCGCCTAGAGCCCGTGCTCCACAAGAGAAGCCACCGTAATGAGAAGCCCGCGCATCGCAATGAAGAGTAGCCCCCACTTGCCACAACTACAGAAAGCCCGCACAGAGCAACAAAGACCCAATGTGGCCAAAAATAAAAAAAATAAACTTATAAAAAAAAATATATATATACACACACACACACATAAATATATATGACTTGTTCTCTCAATGATCATCCAATTTTTAAAAAGAAATTTTATCAACATTATAATCAGTAATATCAAAGAAAACACAGAGGTCATGCTTATAAAAGTTACAGAGAAAATGAAAGAGAGAAGAAAGCATAAACATAAACAGAATAAAAAATAAATAGAATGAAAAAAGATTTTCATAAACTTGCCTAGGTTTAAAGGAAGGACTAAAAATAACAAGACGGAATTTACTAAGTTAAATGTTAAAATTTTCAACATTGATTTAGAAAATCACAGTCCCAAAGTAAGGATGAAAGAGATTTGGTTTATCAGCTGCTTGTGTGAAAAAAAAAGACAAGGAACCTTACACTGCAACTTTAATGTGTGGCCTTGTGGCAAGAAAGCCAAGTGTGCTTTGGGGCCATATTAATGGATGTGCAGTGTCCAGAAAACTAGGAGAGAGATGTATGATGACCTGATCACAACTATTTAAAATACTGAACACCAAACTTTAATATTTAAGGGACCATTACATAACACAGGGATCCGACATTTTTCAATAAATGCTGATTTTACCTTAACAGGATACGAAACAGTTAGAACATTCCAAAAATGTACTCAATCACTGCATTCCCCATTATTAGAAAAATCCAATCTAGAATAGTCTTTTGTAGAAAGGTAGTAAAGAAGATTCCAGCATGACATGAAAAGGGAATAATTTTTTTTTTTAAGTTTTAAAATATATAATTTTCTTCAGTTATAGCAATTATCTAAACATTTATTTTCTCATAAAATATGGAAACTGTTCCTTTTAACTCCTGGCCACTTTTCTCCCCATTATCTCCACCTTCTACCTTCGTTACAGCCCTCAATAAACGTTTGAAGTAGGCATTTTATGATATATTCCAGTTGTATGACACATATTAATGAAGAGAAGTATCTTCTACAGCATTAATAAAAATTCAACTAAGTTTTAAAAAATATTTTGATATTAAGTTATCTTCCTTTCTATAGGATGACAACCCCTTCACTCAATCAAAACATATTTTTTATTAAATACTTACTATGCACTAGGCATTCAGATGTGCTTTCCTCCCTTGCTACTGCAGGAAAATTACTAACTGAATAATAATTATACTAATTTCTATTTTTAAAATGTCTTAAAAAGACTCATTTTGAGAATGTAGAACTTTTAAAAAAATGGAAAGGGACAACTAAAATACAAACTAAAATACAACTAAAATACAAAAAAACATAAAAATAAAACCCCACCAATCTCTTAACCTTAAAAAAGTGTATAACAACAAAACAAAAAGACAACCTACAGATGGGAGAAGATATTTGCAAATGATGCTACCAACAATGGACTAATTTCCAAAATATACAAACAGCTCATACAGCTTAATATATTAAAAGAAAAATCAAAGACAACTTACGGAAGGGGAGAAAATATTTGCAAACGATGTTACTGACAGGCATTAATTTCCTCCAAAATATACAAATAGCTCATACAGCTCAGTGTCAAAAATAAATAAATAAATAAATAAATAACTGGGCAGAAGACTTAAATAGACATTTCTCCAAAGAAGACATACAGATGGCCAAGAGGCACACGAAAAGATGCTCAAAATCACTAATTATCAGAGCAATGCAAATCAAAACTACAGTGAGGTATCACCTGACATCAGTCATAATGACCATCATTAAAAAGTCTACAAATAATAAATGCTGGAGAGGGTGTGGAGAAAAGAGAACCCTCCTACACTGTTTGTGGGAATATAAATTGGTATAGCCACTATGAAGAACAGTATGGAGCTTCCTTAAAGCTAAAAATGGTTACCATATGAACCAGCAATCCCAATCCTGGGCATATATCCAGAGAAAACTCTACTTCCAAAAGATACATGCATCCCAATGTTCATTTTTTTTTTTATGGGAAAACAATCATTTTTTTTTTTAACATCTTTATTGGGGTATAATTGCTTTACAATGTAGTGTCAGTTTCTGCTGTATAACAAAGTGAATCAGCTATATGTATACATGTATCCCCCATCTCCTCGCTCCTGCGCCTCCCTCCCATCCCTCTAGGTGGTCAAAAAGCACCGAGCTGATCTCCCTGTGCTATGTACTGCTTCCCACTAGCTATCTATTTTACATTTGGTAGTGTATATATGTCCATGCCACTCTCTCACTTCGTCCCAGCTTACACCCTTCCCCTTCCCCATGTCCTCAAGTCCATTCTCTACCTGTGTCTTTATTTCTGTCCTGCCCCTAGGTTCATCAAAACCATTTTTTTTTAGATTCCATATATATGAGTAGAGTCTGTCATACAGAGTGAAGTCAGAAAAAGAAAAACAAACACATCCTAATGTTCATTGCAGCACTATTTACAATAGCCAAGATGTGGAAGCAACTTAAGTATTCATCAACAGATGAATGGATAAAGAAAATGTGGTACATATTGGGTTGGCCAAAGAGTTCGTTTGGTTTTACGTAAAAATAAAAGACACGTTTTTCATTTTCACCAAGAATTCTACTGAACACTGTATTCACTAACCCAACAAACTTTTTGGCTAACCCAATATATACAATGGAATACTACTTAGCTATAAAAAAAAGGAATGAAATAATCCTATTTGCAGCAACATGGATGGACCCAGAGATTGAGAAGGACAAATATATAGGATATCTTGTGGAATCTAAAAAAATGACACAAATGAACTTATTTACAAAACAGAAATAGACTCACAGACATAGAAAACAAACTTATGCTTACCAAAGGGGAAGGGGGGGTGATAAATTAGAAATTTGGGATTAACAGATATACACAACTATATATAAAATAAACAACAAGGACCTACTGTACAGCACAGGGGATTATATTCAATATCTTCTAATAACCTATAATGGAAAAGAATTTGAAAAATAATATATATGTGTGTTTGTGTGTGTGTAACTGAATCACTTTGCTGTACACCTGAAACTAACTATACTTCAAATTTTAAAATGGTTTTTTAAATAGTATGAAACTGAATAAAGGAAAAAAATATTTTTGAGACCATCTGGTTTTATACTTTAAAGAAATATATATATCAAAAGGCTAAACATTTTTTTGTTCTACATGAAATACATTTAAAATTCCGAAGTATTCAATCCTGCATTTGATGTGGGAAGTTTATTTACCCTCCTCTGAAGCTATGGATTTTAATAATCACGTCACTGTTTGGTTAGGGAACCTGGAGCTCAGAGGTCTTTCCTGAAATGCTCTCTAGAGATCCAGCATATTGATTTAGCCCTGTAAGCTTGCATACACTCCCAGCTATGTCCTCATAACATCACAAGGCACCTAGACAGCACTGCCAAACACATGGCTTCCCACAAGGGCCTACATTCTAAAGTACACTGACCAATCTTTCTCCTTTCACCTGAGAGTGAAAAACAGAACAAAACAAAAAATTGCTAGGTCAGAAAAATCTATCGTCAACTAAACTTTCTGGAATTTTCAAAACATTTCCTGCATTCATGTCTCAACAAACAAGGTCTTGAGTGTGTTTATTCATTAAAATTATCACCCAATAGACACCATATATTATCCATAACAGCTTTCAAATTTCTCTTCCTATAGTGAAGCATTTATGTTCACCAATACTACTGGAATTAGAATATCCCTAAAGTCTCCCAAAACAGCCAACAAAAGCACAAATCCCAATTGTAATCAATTTATTTGGGGCAGGACACTTTAGGGGAAAAAAATATAAGCATCAAATATTACTTTTACAAATGTTAGTTACAACTGAGTATCTCTGAAATTCAAACTCTGAAATAAGGTAATTTTGTATACAAGATTACCGTGTCTAGACACTGTAAGTTCCAACTTCTTACTCTCTCAGTTCCTCCCACACCCCACCCCCACTTAATGGGCAGGTGCTGAATCTATTTTAAGAAGGAGCCAGAGGGGACAAGGAAGAATAGAAGATTTGATCACAAAGTGAATTCCTTCTTTTGAAGAGTGTGATTAAGTGCCTACTATGTAACCAAACACTGTGCAAGATGTTAGGAATGGAAGATAAGATACAGCCTTTGTCCTAGGGATTTCAGAGAAGACAGGCAAACAGGACTACAGTAAGTGTGATATTTGAGGGACAATAAATGCCACAAATATGAGGTTTTGCTGATGAGAGACCTGAGCTGGGGCTCTACGGCAAAAGGACATTTAACCAGGAGAGGAACAAGTACAAAGACTTGAATGTGTGAAATATAATGTTATGTTCAAGGCCTATAGGTAGGAATAATTATACCACACGATCTGAGGGACAGTCAATATGGTGACAAGGAGGTTGAAGAGTAATCAAGAGCCAGATCAGGAATATTAAATACAGAGTTTGATCTACTTCCTATAGGCCAATGGTTTTCCAAACTGAGTTCTTTAGATAGCAAGAGTTCACAGAGCTGTTCAGGGCCACACTGGCTGAAAAGGGGGTAGGTAGGTGGCCCTATGAGTCCCCACATTGTATCCATTTCTGCCCTGACCAGATGAACTTCATTTTAATTGTAAAAACTTTGCAAGGAAGGTGGGGTAGGGGTGGTGCTTCCACTGCTTTAACAAAGTTCAACAATAGGTATCCATCAAAGGGTATTAAGAAGGGAGTATACACGGTTATATTTGCATTTAAGAATGAGCACACTAGAGCACTTTAAATTGACCAGCAGGTGGAAAAAAGAATAAAAGAACAGAAGCAGAGGGAACAATGAGGAAATGATTAATTCATGGAGAAAGGAAATTAAGAGTGGTAAGAATGAGTAGAGGTGTGGACAAGCTGGATTTGGGGGTGTGGGTAGAAGTTCCTGCCCAGCAAGTTCAATGTTCTCAATGAAGTAAGAAGCAAGCTGGCTGGAAGAATTTAAGGAAAGACAGGTGTGTACATGTGCAAGTGTGGGAGGGGGCATTCAAGATCTGGAAAAGATGGCCAAGGTTGTTTTTTGTTTGTTTGTTTTATTTGTTTATTTTTTTGGCTGCACTGCGTGGCATGTGGGATCTTAGTTCCCTGACCAAGGATTGAACCCATGCCCCTTGCAGTGGAAGCGCAGAATCTTAAGCACTGGACCGCCAGGGAAGTCCCTTGTTTTTGCTTTTTAAAGTCCCTTTAAAACCACCACTGGGACTTCCCTGGTGGCGCAGTGGTTAAGAATCCGCCTGCCAATGCAGGTGACACGGGTTCGAACCCTGGTCCGGGAAGATCCCACATGCCGTGGAGCAACTAAGCCCATGCACCACAAATACTGAGCCCACAAGCCACAACTACTGAAGCCCGCACACCTAGAGACCATGGTCCGCAACAAGAGAAGCCACCGCAGTGAGAAGCCCGCTCACCGCAACAAAGAGTAGCCCCCGCTCACCGCAACTAGAGAAAGCCCATGCACAGCAGCGAAGACCCAATGCAGCCAAAAATAAATAAATAAAATAAATAAATTTAAAAAAAAACCCACCACTAAGATTCAAGGACTGTATGTGTTCTTGGTTGAAAATTACAAAATTGTTATACACATATACAACATTAACTGTACGATCATAGATTCTCCCAGAAACCCATTACTTGTTCTCTTAATCTTTTCAACATTAAAAAAGCCAAGAGTACGTAGCAGAGCAGCTCCCTCGCTGCGATCTATTGAAAGTCAGCCCTCGACACAAGGGTTTGAATAAATAAGAAAATAAAGTAAAAACAAATATAAATAAACAAACAAACAAACAAAAAAAGCCAAGAGAACAAATTAATTTCACACTTTGAGGAAAAGGTTTAGTTAGAGTAACATCTGTAAAGATGGGTAAACGTTTCTAGTGCCTGTAGTTGCACTGCAACTTTCTTTCAGAACACAAAGTGTTTTCACCAAGACTCTTTCCTTTATGCTTAAAATATCCTATGAGATCAATAGAGGCAACTGATACTTCACCTTTTGATAGGGAAACTGAAACACAAGAATGGTGAAAATAACTTTCATAGGGTGCAGTCTATTTTAGCATGGCTGACTCGTTCCAAATTCAAATATGTGTCATATGTGGACAGGCACTGATGCCAAAAGTGTTATAGTGCTATTTGTGAATTTAGGGACTGCCGAAGTTCTCAGCAGAATCCCATGAGAATGTCAATAGTCTTCTATAATTCACTCTCTTGGGACATAGAGACTATGAGACCCATCTGGGCCTTCTATGCATATAAGACAAGATACCACAGGTAACAAAGATTTTGCTTTCATATGGTTCAGTCATGACTTGTATTATAATGAGGCATGTATAATGGCGAGAGTAAAGAAATGTATAAAGAAAGAATTGTAGCACTGTTGTTAATAGAAAAATAAAATTTTCTCTTTTAAGTATACTTCTAATAATTTAGAAAATTACATTTTATTAAAAATAAGAAAATATTTAATAACAAATAGATGGGTAGCAAAAATAATAGTTTGAAGAGTGCAGTTTGAAGAGCACTGGCTTGGATGATTTCTAGGGTCTTTTTTTGTTTAAAGTCTTATGACTCAAAGGATAAACTGATCAGGCTTGTTAGAACAATGACGATGGATTTCAGTTTATAAGACTGGCCTATAAGGAAGGGATGATTGAAGTCTTAATTTTAAAATGTAGGTGGTGATTTAAATTTGAGATGACAAAAGGCATTTTTCTTCTGAAAAATAAACAGAAAATAGGTACAATGATAGAAATAACTGTTCCATCTCAAACTATTGAAGAGACAGAAAGATGACATTTAAAATCAGGAAACATCAATAATCACTATAGGTGGGAGAATCTAAGCGTATAGAATGACCCTCTTCCAGTTTTACCAATGCTTCTTTGACCCTTTCTAAACAACTTAGATCTGTTTCATGAGAGAGGGTAAAAATGTCCACATTAATTAGAAAAATGGCTACAAGACAGTGGGAATGGGCAAATCCAAACTTCTAACTGTATTCTCCCCAAGCAATCTGGCAAAATACAAATCAGTAATATTTCCTACAGATGGCATGGGGAGCGGGGGATGGGGAGCTGTCAATATGGAGACGTGGAGCTAGTCCAGGTTCTGCCAATAACTAATGACATGAACTTAGGGAAGTCATGCATCATCTCTGGGTACCCTATTTCCTATAATTTCTTATAATGCCAACACTTCATTGGTCAATTTAAAACTTGAAAACTTTGACATTTCTTCTTAATCTCCTATGTGCAATTAGCAGTTAAATCATCATTTTTCTTTAAAATATATGAAATCTCTCTTCCCTTTTCTGCCTTATCTTTATTATCATAATCCATGTTCTCAACCTCACTCTGAAATTACTCCAACCACTTCCACCATCTCCCTACTCTTCTCAACTTGTCAAAATAATAATATCGCTAGAGACCTGAATTTACCTTGTTACTTACCTGCTCCAGTTGTTCCTCAATATGTATACAATAGCATGTAATAATCTTTAGACTGGCCTTAGGGTTTTATAAAAATTGACCTCAGCTATTTTTCCATCTCCTTTCCCACTACTTGCCAACTCTGTACAAGGTTGCCTGCTCTTGCCCTTTTCCTAGTGCACCCCCTGCACTTAAAGCCAACATCCTTATTTTATTCCATCTCATGCTGTTTCTCCTCCACTTCTGTCACTGGGATGTCATTCCTTATTGTTTATTTGTTTTATGGCTGATGGTGTGAGGCTACGTGATTGTGAACTATATAAAAATAACTTTAGAACTTTTTCTTTGGAGCTTTTTTTTTTTCCTTTCAGCTTCATTGAGGTATAATGACAAATAAAACTAAAATATATAAAGTATACAATATGATGATTTGATATATACACTGTGAAAGAATTCCCCCCATCAAGTTAATTACCACATCCATCACTTGACACATTTAGGGTTGTTTTTGTTTTGTTTTGTTTTTGTTTTTTGGTGAGAACATTTAAGTTGTGCTCTCTTAGCAAATTTTAATTATACAACACAGTATTATCAACTATAGTCATCATGTTATTTATTAGATTTTCAGACTTTATTCATCTTGTAACTGAAGGTTTGTACCCTTTTACCAACTATCCAAATTCTTCCTCTCCTTCAAGATCCAGACCACAAGCTGCAACCTTCCTTCATGAAGTCTTCTCTACCTGTTTTAGTCTAGATGGGCCTTGCCATTCTTTGAACTTCCAAAGTTCTTATCTGTATCACTCACTTGGGTACCTGGGTAAATGTTTATTCGTGATACGTGATCAAGCCATACACGATGTTCTGATTCTCTCTGAATCACTCTGAAAAAACTACTCTAGGGCTCTGTGGTATTTCTCATCTACCTGAAATGCTCTTCCCCCCATGTAACTTTATGGTATGTGTGTATTCCTTTTTCATATTTTTACTTAAAAAATAATTTTACCCTGAGGTCTTTTCTGACTACTCTATCTTCAATTACTAACTCACCATGCCTCTAATTTCCTTTTTCTGCCAAAAGTTTTATGCTTAGCATTTCTTGGTATTCTACATACTATGCATTTTTATTTATGTCTGTCTCCCACTCTATAAATAAGAGAGATTTTGTTTTCCTCATTAATGCAGCCCAGTTCCTAAAGAGTGCCTGGTATTTGACAGGTGGTCAAGAAATACTTTTGGAATGAATTCATTATTAAAAAACTAAAAGCAAGATTAGTAACAGTGATTAATAATAATAAACAAATGCTAATATAAAATAGAGAACTTATTATGTGCTAGGCCCTGCACGTATTATCCATATAACATTACATAATTCCATTATTATTTAACTCTGACATATTTTCCTCCTTGCCAAATAAAACAAGGTTTAAAGAGGTTAAATAATTTTCCCAAGAACACACAGCTAATAGACATTATTAAAAATGAGCCCCCAGCTTATTTAGTACTGAAAATAAGTCCTAGGCTGAGCTTATCCAACTGTAAAAAGCTAAATACAAAATTAGATTCTTTTTTGGATATGAGGGAAGGACTCCTTCAGTAGTTACTTGAAAAAAAATTTTTTTTTAATAACAGCTAATATTTTAATTTCCTGTCCTCTTTTCTTGTTAGTAATTTATCTTATACTTTTCCCTAAACTTTTATTCTTCCTTACTTACGCACCCTTCACCACCAAGAAGAGAAAATCTTCTGACTAATGTTATGACTTCACTAAAGAGATAACAATTCTATCTTAAAAATGTGTCTCAGTTCTCATGTTAAGGCCAAGTACAGAATGAGTAGCCACAGTCCCCACAGTGAGAGGTAAAGCAACCACTAAGGCAGGAGGGGAAAAGCAAAGAATGCTTTATTCATAATTACCTAAGATTTTCCAGCATGAGAGGGGAAAGAGGAAGTCTATTTTCAGTGACAATGATTACTCTAAAAACATTAACATGTAAGGGGAAAATTTTCATTCTGAGAGTTACTACTGTGCTGAGATCTCTTTCCCTTACACAGTGACTTAAAATTCCCAGGGCAGAGAGGTAATCTAGGCAGATACACTTGCCCTATGTCTTGAAAATGGCAACATCCAGGGATCATGGGAGTTTAACTGAGGACACACTGGAAAGGATTTCTCAGCACCAGGTCAGTCTCTAAGAAGTATCAAGTGGCAGAGTGGATACTTATATCCTCAGGCATCTGGAATGAGGGCAGAGATTACAGCTACACAGGCTTTTTAGAAGAGTTGCTATGCTGAATGTATAAACAAGATTCAGTGAAACTAAAGCTAAATTACCTGCTAAAGAGTTATAGATGGAAAAAAAAAAAACCCTCATTCTTCCTTTTCTCTAGCTAACCTGCATTTTCTTTTCTACAATGCATCCACAATTTAAACTGGTTTACAGTACAGGCAAAGGTATACATAGTAGAATTCATTCTAGTGTTCATCTTAAATATCTTGGGGAAAAAAAATACATCAGTTCTCTACTTCTATATGTCTATATAAATGATAGTGATCTGATAAAAAAAACAAAAACAAAAAAAACCCTTAAAAAAAACCAAAGAAACCCTTTAGGTTGGGACACTAATTAGCAAAACAAATTGATCTTTATTAAGATCAACTATGAGAACATAATGAAAAAAGTGTCTTTCTGTCGGTACCTCTATTTGTATTTTCAGAAAAATCACGTGAAAAAAATCACATAGGCTCTCCTGAGATCTGTCGTTCTAAACTTTAGTTCTCTGTTAGTTCTATGAAGCCAAACTGTCATGAAACCCAGCTGCCTAGGTTCAAGAGGTACTCACTTTCAAACCAGCAAATAAACACAAAATAGCATTTTTTTTGGTCCTCAACAAGATTGAGACAAAGTGGCCATAGGTGATGTAAGAATGGAGAAGAGAAATGCTGTGACAAGTGGTTAGAGATAGCACCTTCCTCCGTGCTTATTATTATATTTGAATGGCTCTTATCTCTCTTTTATTAAAATAGCAAACATTAAGAATCTGATGAAAATCTACCTTTTCTTCAGAGGAAAAAAAAAATGTATGTATCAATACTTAAAAGTCAGCACACAACTTTAGGGGATTCATAGACCTTAAAATCTAAGCCATGCATCCTAAGCATAGATAATAGAGGTATTTGAGACAGTACAGAGTAACTTAGCGTTGGAGGTTGGAAGAGAGATTGACCATTAAATTGAGAATAAACTTATACTCGCAAACAAGAACCAACTGTCCCCAGTGTCTTACCAGCAGCTCTATCCCTCACTGCGCCTCCTGGGTCATGGCCTGTTGGCTGCTGCTGAGCCCATCTCCTGCTTCCATCCGTGGTAACTCAACAGGAGCAAGGGCAAGTAGACAATCTTGAGAGGGTCTGCTGCTGAATGGTGGCCAGCCTGGAAAAGATACAGTTTGAATATTTTTAAGTTAGCAAAAAGGAACACAGCATGTACATCTGGTATGAAAGCTATTGCATAGCATTTAAAGGTTTTAGATGCCTATAATTGGATATTTGCACTATGCCATTGGCTGTGAAAAATACGGGGTTGGAGGATCTTTCTCAAAGCAATGATAGTCCCAACTGCATAATATTTGTCTAATATTTGTAGAGCAGTTTGTAATATCCAAAGCATCTCTGCTCACATCAGTTTGTGATCACATCTTGATTGTGATAATCAATTAGGTTTGAGACCCACTGGCTTGTCTTACTTCATCTGTTGAATACAATAGTTCTCAGCCTTGGTTATAGTTATCACCTTGGGTGTAAAGCTGAGGCCTCACGCTCAGAGGTTCTGATTTGTTGGCCTAAAATGAAGCCTTGCTCCCCAGGTGTTTCTAAGGTGCAGCCAGGATAGAGAATCATTAGCATAACTCCTTCTACTTGATAGCAAATGTCTATTCTAAATATACCACATCAAGACAATGTGCTAAGTGCTGTGGAAAAGGTAAAGCATTATAACATGTGACCCTGTGCTCAGGGGCTTTAATTTAGCTGGACACATACTTTCAAAAGATCACATAATAAGGTAAATACTTTAAAAATATAACCAAAGTAAGCCTTCACTGGTCAAAGATGTAGTGAAAATCCTGAAATAAGAGAAAAAGTTTAATGCATGAGGAAAGGCTTCTTCTGAGCTTTAAGGGCAGGATGAAATTCAGAGAAAGAGAGAGGCATAGAGAGAGAGCACTGTTTTCAAGAAAAGACACAGCTGCAAGAATATGCAAAGCAAACTGAATGACACAAAACAGCCCATTCTGATGGAAGGGTTACTATAAAGAGCATTAAGAGAATTTGGAGAGGTAGTTTTGACCTGGAATGTAAAGAGTATTGGTAAAATGGCAAAAGAGTAGAGCCATTTTCCAGAATATCTGGAAATAGTATCTGAAATAGTACTGGAAGCTGTTGAAGGCTCATGTCCCAAGAGGTCTTAGTAAATTTACTGGGTTCTTAGTAAATGCCAGACACCATGCTAAAGCACTACATATGTTAGCTCATTTAACACAAACATCTGGAGAGGTAATTATTATTATCCCTATTTTACAGAGTCAGAAGGGGGGGGTCACTTAATTTTCTCAGTTACATAGCTAGAAATAGTAAGCTGAGACTGGGGCATGCCATTTTTTTTAGCAACATGGCATCATAAAAGTCATGTATTAAGATTTAGGGTTTTTAAAAATTGAGATATAATTCACATACCATAGAATTCATCATTCTGAAGCATATAATTCTGTGGGTTCAGTATATTCAAAAAGTTGTGCCATTATTGCCACTATCAAATTCCAGAACAATTTCATCACTCATGAAATAATTCCAGTACCCATTAGGAGTCAGTCCTCATTCATCTCTCCTCTACCTAATTGATCTTCTGTCTCTAGGGATTTGCCTATTCTGGATATTTCAGATATATTAAATCATGAAAAATTTGGCTTTTTGTTTCTGATTTCTTTCACTGAGCATAATGTTTCCAAAGTTCATCTATGTCTTAGTGTGTATCAGTACTTCCTTTTTATGTCTAATATCACACTGTATAGATGTACCACACTCTATTCATGATAAATATTTGGGTTATTTCTACATTTTGGGTATTATAAATAATGCTACTATGAACATTCATTTACAAGTCTTTTTCTATTGTGGTAAAATATATGTAACATAAAATTTACTAATTTAACCATATTTTAAATGTATAACTCTGTGGCATTAAGCACATTCACATTGTTGTGCAAACATCACCACCAACTATCTCTAGAACTTTTTCATTTTCTGAAACAAAACTCCATACCCATTAAACAACTCCCAATTCTCCCCTCTCCCAAGCCCCTGGCAAACACAATTCTACTTTTGTTCTCTATGAATTTGACATTCGAGGTACCTCGTACAGAATCATATTTGTTCTTTTGTGACTGGTTTATTTCACCTAGCATAACGTCTTCAAGATTCACCCATGCTGTAACATGTGTCAGAATTTCCTTCCTTTTTAAGGAAGAATAGTATTCCATTATATGTATATACCACATTTTGGTTTTCCATTTATCTGTTGATAGACATGGGTTGCTTCCACCTTAAGGCTACTGTGAATAATGCTGCTTTGAACATGTGTGTTCATTGTTTATACGTTTTTGTATGGACATATATTTTCAATTCTCTTAGGAGGAAAATTCCTGGGAGTAGAATTGCAAGGTCATATGATAATTCTATGTTTAACCTTTTGAAGACTGCCAAACTGTTTTTACAAAGTCTCTGTGCCATTTTACATTCCCATCAGCAACTGTGTAGAGAGTTCCAATTTTTCCACACCCTCATGAACACTTGTTATTGTCTCTTTTTTTAAAGCCATCCTAGTGGGTGTGACGTAGGAGAAGATTTAGGGGTTCTAAATCATTACATATAAGATATTGGCTTGGGACGTCCCTGGTGGTCCAGCAGTAAAGAATCCACCTTACAGGAGATTGGTTCAAGATGGTGGAGTAGAAGGATGTGCGCTCACTTCCTCTTGAGAGAACACTGGAATCACAACTAACTGCTGAACAATCATCGACAGGAAGACACTGGAACTCACCAAAAAATATACCCTACATCCAAAGACAAAGGAAAAGCCGCAAGGAGATGGTAGGGGGGTGCAATCACAATAAAATCAAATCCCGTAACCACTGAGTGGGTGAATCACAAACTGGAGAACAATTATACCAAAGAAGTCCACCCACTGCAGTGAAGGTTCTGAGCCCCACGTCAGGCTTCCCAACCTGAGGGTCCAGCAACGGGAGGAGGAATTCCCAGAGAATCAGACTTTGAAACCTAGCGGGATTTGATTGCAGGACTTTGGCAGGACTGGGGGAAACAGATACTCTACTCTTGGAGGGCACAAACAATGTAGTGTGTGCATCAGGACACAGGGGGAAGGAGCAGTGACCCCATGAGACTGAAAAAGGCCTACTGCCAGTGTTAGAGGGTCTCCTGTACAGGTGGGGGCTGGCTGTGGCTCACCGCAGGGCCAAGGACACTGGCAGCAGAAGTTCTGGGAAGTACTCCTTGGCATGAGCCCTCCCAGAGTCACCATTAGCCCCACCAAAGAGCCTGTAGCCTCCAGTGCTGCATTGCCTCAGGCCAAACAACCAACAGGGAGGGAACTCAGCCCCACCCATCAGCAGACAAGCAGATTAAAGTTTTACTGAGCTCTGCCCATTAGAGCAACACCCAGCTCTACCCACCACCACTCCTCCCATCAAGAAGCTTGCACAAGTCTCTTAGATAGCCTCATCCACCAGAGGGCAGATAGCAGAAGCAAGAAGAACTACAATCCTGCAGCCTGTGGGATGTAAACCACATTCACGGAAGGATAGACAAAATGAAAAGACAGAGGACTATGTACCAGATGAAGGAACAAGATAAAACCCCAGAAAATCAATTACATCAAGTGGAGACAGGCAACCTTTCAGAAAAAGAATTCATAATAATGAGAGCAAAGATGATCCAGGCCCTCAGAAGAAGAATGGAGGCAAAGATTGAGAAGATGCAAGAAATGTTTAAGAAAGACCTAGAAGAATTAAAGGACAAACAAACAGAGATGAACAATTCAATAACTGAAATGAAAAATACACTAGAAGGAATCAATAGCAGAATAACTGAGGCAGAAGAACAGATAAGTGACCTGGAAGACAGAATGGTGGAATTCACTGCTGCGGAACAGAATGAACAAAAAAGAATGAAAAGAAACGAAGACAGCCTAAGAGACCTCTGGGACAACATTAAACACACCAAGATTTGCATTATAGGGGTCCCAGAAGGAGAAGAGAGAGAGAAAGGACCCGAGAAAATATTTGAAGAGATTATAGTCAAAAACTTCCCCCAAATGGGAAAGGAAATAGCGACCCAAGTCGAGGAAGCACAGAGAGTCCCAGGAAGGATAAACCAAAGGAGAAACATGCCAAGGCACATAGTAATCAAGCTGACAAAAATTAAAGACAAAGAAAAATTATTAAAAGCAACAAGGGAAAAATGACAACATACAAGGGAATTCCTACAAGGTTAACAGCTGATTTCTCAGCAGCAGCTCTACAAGCCACAAGGGAGTGGCATGACATATTTAAAGGGAAGATTCTACCACCAACATTACTCTACTCGGCAAGGATCTCATTCAGATTCAACAAAAAATCAAAAGCTTTACAGACAAACAAAAGCTAAGAGAATTCAGCACCACCAAACCAGCTTTACAACAAATGCTAAAGGAATTTCTCTAAGTGAGAAACACAAGAGAAGAAAAGGACCTACAAAAACAAACCCAAAACAATTAAGAAAATGGTAATAGGAATATACATATAAATGATCACTTTAAATGGGAATGGATTAAACGCTCCAACCAAAAGACACAGACTGGCTGAATTGACACAAAAAGAAGACTCATATATACGCTGTCTACAAAAGACCCACTTCAGACCTAGGGACACAAACAGAGTGAAAGTGAGGGGATGGAAAAAGATATTCCATGTAAATGAAAATCAAAAGAAAGCTGGAGTAGCAATACTCATATCAGATAAAATAGACTTTAAAATAAAGAATGTTACAAGAGACAAGGAAGGACACTACATAATGATCAAGGGATCAATCCAAGAAGAAGATATAACAATTATAAATATATATGCACCCAACATAGGAGCACCTCAATACATAAGACAACTGCTAACAGCTATAAAAGAGGAAATCAACAGTAACACAGTAATAGTGGGGGAATTAACACTTCACTTACACCAACAGACAGATCATCCACACAGGAAATTAATAAGGAAACACAAGCTTTAAATGACACAATAGACCAGATAGATTTAATTGATATTTATAGGACATTCCATCCAAAAACAGCAGATTACACTTTCTTCTCAAGTGCACATGGAACATTCTCCAGGATAGATCACATCTTGGGTCACAAATCAAGCCTCAGTAAATTTAAGAACGTTGAAATCATATCAAGCAACTTTTCCGACCACAACGCTATGAGGTTAGAAATCAATTACAGGGGAAAAAACATAAAAAACACAAACACATGGAGGCTAAACAATACGTTACTAAATAACCAAGAAATCACTGAAGAAATCAAAGAGGAAATCAAAAAAATACCTAGAGACAAATGACAATGAAAACACGAAGATCCAAAACCTATAGGATGCAGCAAAAGCAGTTCAAAGAGGGAAGTTTATAGCAGTACAATCCTACCTCAAGAAAGACGAAAAATCTCAAATAAACAATCTAACCTTAAACCTAAAGGAACTAGAGAAAGAAGAATAAAACTCAAAGTTAGTAGAGGGAAAGAAATCATAAAGATCAGAGCCGAAATAAATGAAACAGAAACAAAGAAAACAATAGCAAAGATCAATAAAATTGAAAGCTGGTTCATTGAGAAGATAAACAAAATTGATAAACCTTTAGCCAGACTCATCAAGAAAAAGAGGGAGAGGACTCAAATCAATAAAATTAGAAATGAAAATGGAGAAGTTACAACAGACACCGCAGAAATACAAAGCATCCTAAGAGACTACTACAAGCAACTCTATGCCAATAAAATGGACAACCTGGAAGAAATGGACAAATTCTTAGAAAGGTATAAGCTTCCAAGACTGAATCAGTAAGAAGTAAATTGAAACTGTGATTAAAAATCTTCCAACAAACAAAAGTCCATGGACCAGATGGCATCACAGGTGAATTCTATCAAACATTTAGACAAGAGCTAACACCCATCATTCTCAAACTCTTCCAAAAAATTGCAGAGGAAGGAACACTCCCAAACTCATTCCACGAGGCCACCATCACCCTGATACCAAAACCAGACAAATATACTACAAAAAAAGAAAACTACAGACCAGTATCACTGATGAATATAGATGCAAAAATCCTCAACAAAATACTAGCAAACAGAACCCAACAACACATTAAAGGATCATACACCATGATCAAGTGGGATTTATCCCAGGGATGCAAGGATTCTTCAGTAAATGCAAATCAATCAATGTGATACACATATTAACAAACTGAAGAAAAAAACAATGTGATCATCTCAATAGATGCAGCAAAGGCTTTAGACAAAATTCAACACCCATTTATGATAAAAACTCTCCAGAAAGTGGGCATAGAGGGAACCTACCTCAACATAATAAAGGCCTTATATGACAAACCTACAGCAAACATCATTCTCAATGGTGAAAAACTGAAACCATTTCCTCTAAAATCACGAACAAGACAAGGATGTCCATTCTCACCACTATTATTCAACATAGTTTTGGAAGTCCTAGGCACAGCAATCAGAGAAGAAAAAGAAATAATAGTAATACAAATTGGAAAAGAAGAGGTAAAACTGTCACTGTTTGCAGATGACATGACACTATATGTAGAAAATCCTAAAGATGCTACAGAAAACTACTAGAGCTCATCAATGAATTTGGTAAAGTAGCAGGATACAAAACTAATGCACAGAAATCTCTTGCATTCCTATACACTAACAACAAAAGATAAGAAAGAGAAATTAAGGAAACAATCCCATTCACCATTGCAACAAAAAGAATAAAATACCTAGGAATAAACCTACCTAAGGTGGTAAAACACCTGTATTCAGAAAACTGTAAGACACTGATGAAAGAAATAAAGATGTCATAAACAGATGGAGAGATATACCATGTTCTTGGAGTGGAAGAATCAATATTGTGAAAATGACTATACTACCCAAGGCAATCTACAGATTCAATGCAATCCCTATCAAACTACCAATGGCATTTTTTACAGAACTAGAACAAAAAAATCTTAAAATTTGTATGGAGACACAAAAGACCCCAAATAGCCAAAGCAACGTTGAGGGAAAAAAACAGAGCTGGAGGAACCGGACTCCCTGACTTCAGACTATACTACAAAGCTACAGTAATCAAGACAGTATGGTACTGGTACAAAAACAGAAACATAGATCAATGGAACAAGATAGAAAGCCCAGAGATAAACCCACACACCTATGGTCAACTAATCTATGACAAAGGAGGCAAGGAGACACAATGGAGAAAAGACAGTCTCTTCAATAAGTGGTGCTGGGAAAACTGGACAGCTACATGTAAAAGAATGAAATTAGAACACTCCCTAACACCATACACAAAAATAAACTCAAAATGGATTAAAGACCTAAATGTAAGGCCAAACACTATAAAACCCTTAGAGGAAAACATAGGAAGAACACTCTTTGACATAAATCACAGCAAGATATTTTTTGACCCACCTCCTAGAGTAATGAAATTAAAAACAAAAATAAACAAATGGGACCTAATGAAACTTAAAAGCTTTTGCACAGCAAAGGAAACTATAAACAAGATGAAAAAACAACCCTCAGAATGGGAGAAAATATTTGCAAACGAATCAACAGACAAAGGATTAATCTCCAAAATATATAAACACCTGATGCAGCTCAATATTAAAACAAACAACCCAATCACAAAATGGGCAGAAGACCTAAATAGACATTTCTCCAAAGAAGACATACAGATGGCCAAGAGGCACATGAAAAGCTGCTCAACGTCACTAATTATTAGAGAGATGTAAATCAAAACTACAATGAGGTATCACCTCACACCAGTTAGAATGGGCATCATCAGAAAAGTCTACAAACAACAAATGCTGGAGAGGGTGTGGAGAAAAGGGAACCCTCTTGCACTGTTGGTGGGTATGTAAATTGATACAGCCACTATGGAGAACAGTATGGAGGTTCCTTAAAAAACTAAAAATAGAATTACCATATGACCCAGCAATCCCACTACTGGGCATATACCCTGAGAAAACCATAGTTTAAAAAGACACATGCAGCCCAATGTTCACTGCAGCACTATTTACCATAGCCAGGTCATGGAAGCAACCTAAATGCCCATCGACAGACGAATGGATAAAGAAGATGTGGTACATATATACAACGGAATATTACTCAGCAATAAAAAGGAACGAATTGGGTCATTTGTAGAAACGTGGATGGACCTAGAGACTGTCATACAGAGTGAAGTAAGAAAGAGAAAAACAAATATTGTATATTAACGCATATGTGTGGAATCTAGAAAAATGGTACAGATGAACCGGTTTGCACGGCATAAATAGAGACACAGATGTAGAGAACAAACATATGGACACCAAGGGGGGAAAGCAGGTGGTGGGGTGCGTGTGTCGTGGTGTGATGAATTGGGAGATTGGGATTGACATATATAGACTAATATGTATAAAATAGATAACTAATAAGAACCTGCTGTATAAAAAAAATTAAAAGAGAAGATCTAAAAACTTAAAAAAAAAATGCAAAGAATCTGCCTTACAATGCAATGGACATGGGTTCGATCTCTGGTCAGGGATCTAAGATCCCACGTGCCGCGGAGTAACTAAGCCCTTGACCCGCAACCACTGAGCTCGAGCGCCTCAACTAGAGCCCACATGTCGTGAACTAGAGCCCATGCACCACAACTAGAGAAGAGAAAACCCGCACACCAGAACTAGAGAGAAGCCCACGCGCTGCAACAAAAGATCCTGCATGCCTCAATGAAGATCCCGTGTGCAGCAACCAAGCCCTGACGCAGCCAAAAATAAATTAAATAATAATAAATCTTAAAAAAAAAAAGATATTGGCTTGTTGCCGCAGTTCAGATGTTAAGTGATAAATCTGAACAAGACGGTGGCAGAGGAAATGAAATAAAATGATCAAGCACGGAAATATTACTGATTGAGAAATGGGTGGATATTAGTAACACTCTAGATGTAGGGAGAAAAAGAAAGACTCAATTATAGTAATAAAGCTTTGAGCTTGGTTGCCTGGAAGAATGATGGTATTAATCAGAGAAAATTCTATAAAGGAATTTGAAATGACAAAATAAATTTTTGACATCATGTATTTGAGGAATCCATGCATTCCAAATAAATAATTATCAGACAGGTAAAGTTCAGGAGGTTAAGGTTGGAGACAAAAAAAACCCTCACAAGATATTTCATTAACATCTTTATTGGAGTATAATTGCTTTTACCTTGTGATTTTACAAAAGGTCAAAGAAGCATTGGTAAGACTAGAAGAGGGTCATTGCATATCCTTAGATTCCTAAGGCTGGGTTTAGCAACTTACGTACCAAACACTGAGGAAGGAAGGAAGCACTCGCCTTCCTGTTTTCTGTTTAAAATAGTAATATAAAACCTAAATGGTTAATGTATTCTTTACACTCAGAGTTTTATCAGAACTTGGTTGGTATGGGATTTTTTATCTATACTGTGGGGCATTCAGGACAGCAGTGCCCTTGGCTCAGACTGGTGTGAGCGGGCTTAGTGCAACCACCCTCTAAAGAAAGACACAAGATGGGGAGTCCTAGAGAAATGCGTGTCACTGCAAGCAGTTATCTGATTGGCTGGGAACCAAGCTGGCAAATTATCAAGGAGAACATGAAGTTCCAGTTTTCTATGCCCCAAAGAGCCCCCTTATAAACAGAGGCCATCCCAACAAATAGAATGTACACCTGTAAGAGACCACAAGACTCTTGTTAGAACACAGTTCTTCAATGGCCAGCGATGTTGGCTTTGTTCAGTTTTGGAAAGTCTCCAACATGATAACATTCAGGAGTCACTACAGTGATGACTCATATGCTTGGGTACCTGTTTTGAAAGAGAACCTTAATAATACTATTTAGGATGCTATGGTAAGTAGTCTCAAAGAAAATGTAAAACAATATCAGTCAGCTGATACACTGAGTTTTCCCTCTGACCTGATATACTGAGATTATAAAGGAAAAAACAAATCATTTAGAAGGCAAAACAGAATAACCATAAAGGGTAACTGCTGCCAAAGACAGAAGTTAAGGTAAGAGCCAGAGAAACAAACAAAAAAAAGCAAAAACAAAAACAAAAAGAGAGAAATTTAAGAATGAAAGCCTATGAGCACATTGAAAAGTTTTCACTCCCACACACATATCTACATTTTTAATTGAACGAAATAAACCTCACGGTTAATATCACTATCTTTCTGAAGATAATGTGGTTCGAAGACAGATTTTTCTTTTGTTTCCCTAAATTGAAGCTTATTCTGGTATTTTATCTTCATCAACTATTCACTGTTTAAAAAGGATAATATCTTTCTGCAATATTTTCCAGAATGTAGATGAAAAAATAACAGTGACAATAAAAATAGCTAAGATTTATTGAATGCATTCTTAGTCATTTAATCTTCAAAATACTTTCAGTCATGTTCCTTAGCACACACTTTGTAGGTGGCAGGCCTTCAGAGCCTGTGCTCTTAACTGCCATGCTTCATGGCCTCCAACAGCTTGTAGGAGATTCAATGAAGAATACATTTCATTTTGGTGATAGGTAAATTATTCTGTATTTCAAATCCTAGTAGCAGACACTTTCCTTCAAAAATGGAACAAAACTTTCCTTTACAAACCAGTCACTCTACCTATAAACATGTATACATCAATGCACACTATGTATCATGTATAGAAATCTTTTTGGGGGGTCTTAAATACATTCTCCTTTCAATAAATGGATATTTCCCTGATGAAGATATTAAATAAATACTTCCATCGTGAACAGGGCACTATGTTTATCCTGCTGGATCTAGGCCGTCCTTTCCCCTTTGTGCTAATCATCCACCATCACTGCACGTCTCTTCAAAGCTTCCCAGCAATAGGTGTTTCCTTCCTGTTGTCATGCCCCCTCAGCTGCTCCCCTGCTTGATGTGATCCTCCTCCAGGTCTAAATGGGGTCAGACTGGAAGTTCACTGAACAGCAGGTTACTGGCCTCAGCAGGATATACCCACAACTCAGTTCTCCTCCCTCTTTCCTCTCCCCACCCCACCACACCCCAACAAGTGTGCTCTCATGCTTACTCTCTCTCTGCAAGTAAATGATCCCAACTGTAAGGTGCCCAAAGGGAAATGCTATTTCAGAATGTCAGCTACTTGGCAGCAATGGCTGTTCTATTAATGCTTAAAAAAAACCCCAAAAAACAAAAAACAGGGACTTCCTTGGTGGCACAGTGGTTAAGAATCCACCTGCCAATGCAGGGGACACTGGTTCGAGCCCTGGTCTGGGGAGATCCCACATGCCGCAGAGCAACTAAGCCCATGCGCCACAACTACCGAGCCCGTGTGCCACAACTACTGAAGCCCGCGAGCCTAGAGCCTGTGCTCTGCAACAAGAGAAGCCACTGCAATGAGAAGCCCGCGCGCTGCAACGAAGTGTAGCCCCCGCTCGCCACAACTAGAGAAAGCCCGCGCACAGCAAAGAAGACCCAACACAGCCAAAAATAAAATAAATTAAATAAATTAATTAAAAAGAAAAAAGCAAAACAAAAAAAGAAAACCAAAAACAATACAGAAGTTAAAGTTCTAAGAAGAAAACTAAAGCAAATCCTCATGCATATTTACTCCCTGCTCTTCCTAACATAGAGAAAGTGGTGACTCCAAGGAAAAATTCAGTGAGCGTTTACAGAACAAATTCCACTAAGATAAAAATATATACACCAAACAAGATTGTTTCTAATGAAGTCTTTATACAACTAAAATTGCCAAACAAAGCTGAAATATTAGACAGTTATAAACTGTTTGACATAGTATTTCTATTGCACAAAGAAATTAAGAACCAAACAGAAATGTAGAGGTACAGGTATAAATTCACTTGGCATTGTGTATAGATTATCAGCTTATATACCTTCCAGAAACAAACAAGCAAATAAAAGTTATGAGGGAATAGATATTTTGAAAAAACGAGATGGAAATTCCACATTAAAAGAAAATATTGAGTAAAAATCAAGCAGAACAAGCATATATAATTTCTTGCATCTGAAATGCAAACATTTCTATGACACTCTGACACTTGCTAATACTTGACCTCTTTGGTCAGAAACTGGGCTATAATTAACCAGTGGAGGTGTGCCCAATGTCTTAACTCTGAAAAGCCAATAGAGGATATAGTTTATCTTTTATCCACTAAAATAGGAAACATAATTCTTTATAACGGAACTGCCATTCCCAATGTTTAAGCATTTTAGGGATCCCTTCTAGAAATTCTGTGTAGTGGAGGAGAGAAAAGGGGCAGAGAAGAAGAAAGAGGTGAAGAAAAATGTGTACACTGATTCTATGGTTCATCTGTTCCTTTTTCTCCACACAAGGAACTTTAGGTTTTGGCGACGGAATTTCTATAGTTGACTGCAGGACAATATTTCTATTAGGAGCTAGGCTTTGAGCTGAATCTCAGAAGAAACTTCTCACCCATCACTCTCATAAACCCACAAGCAAACTAAGGAAGTCAGAAGGTAGAAGAGATAACCAATGTACAAATCCATCTCAGGTTCTAATTCTGCCACTAATCCTCCATAGCTTCATGATCTTGAGCCAACCAATCACTTAAGGAAACAGGTTTGAGAAGTCTATAAAATGTTGAATTGTATTATCTCTGTTTCAAACCAGGTTTAAGGCGTTATGATTCTATGACTTAGATCTATCATCTAGTTTGATACAGACAGAACAAATACATGTATAAAAAAAGTGGTATTACACAATGAATAAGGTATAAAAACATGAGCAAAATTACATCGGTAGGATTATCCCAATTTAAATACCCTTATATAGTATTAAAACTTTATAATGGGGACTTCCCTGCTGGCGCACTGGTTAAGACTCCAAGTTCCCGATGCAGAGAGCCCGGGTTCGATCCCTGGTCAGGGAACTACATCCCACATGCATGCCACAACTAAGGAGCCCGAGAGCTGCAACTAAGGAGGCTGCCTGCCGTAATTCAGACCCAGAACAACCAAATAAATAAGATAAATTTTAAAAAAAGCAACTTTATAATGAATAATCCTCAAATTGTAATAGGCAACTGTAAACTCATAATCACAATGCTTACTAATCCCCCCAAAATTATTTTACAATGTATATTCTATTCCTTTGGATTTGGGAATTTCATATTATAAACTGATGTAACAGATTTTTCAGAGTAATGAGGCTACTACCATGGTTCATTTAGACTGAATTGCTAATTATATCCATTTATAATAGCCATAGATTGAGTATCGATAACTTGGTAGACTGTGAAAGCTTTATTTAAAAAAAAAAAAAAAACTGCTTCAAATCTATAACATTAACCCAGATATTTAAAAAGTGAGTTCATTTTCTTTATATTTTAGGAAAATTATTAGGTGTATATTAAACCCACCTTCCCATTTCTTTAAGACAGATGGGAAGTAAAAGAACGAATTTTTAATCATTAATTATTATATAAATTATTCATAGCCCAAAGAATATCTTCATGCACGGATGCTATAGTCATATGAGCAAAGGCTTAATGCCATTACGTTAATAACATTAATACAAACACCAAAGGATCAGTGAGAAAATTTCTAATGCTTGATGAGACAGCAAACTGTATAAAATGAAATTTTATACTACATTATAAAACTGCCAACATTTGCTATATCACTATTTTTAAAAAGCAACACTACTTCACTTATAATACTGTCATTTTTCATTCTAAAAATGTTAACAAGGAAATTTCATTAAACCTTATTTCCAATAAAAAGGCAAAGGAAAGTGACTAGAAAACTCCACCAATTTCCCAAAGTTTCTAATTTTATTGTTTTCCTTAAAATAGAAAAGTATATGAAAAAGATTTCAGAATACGTAGGAAAACTCCAGTTCTATTTACCTGGATTGTTAAAAGCAAGTTATGCATTTTACAAAATTGTAAGTGTCATTAACACGACATAAAATACTTCTATCTAAGGTACTCTTAAAAACAGTTTAGTAAACATCGTTAAGACAAATAAATGATGACTCTCTGGCTATACACATGAATGATCATCAAAATATTTAACAGCTGGCATGTCAAAGCATGGGTAATAGTGCTGGAGGAGGGTCTAAGAGGCCACCTGTTTTAGCTGCAGGACTGTGGGGCGGTTCAGGGAGTCATGGCAAGGGAGCCAGGAAGTCTTAGGGCAGCAGAATTCCCCCGCTAACTTGGAAATATTTCAGTAAACTTCAGCAGAGCCACACTCATGTACACCTCCTGTGTATAAGCTCTGGCTATTCGCATGATTCTTTTTTTTTTTTTTTCTTTAGAAATTCACATTCTTTTATTTATTTATTTATGACTGTGTTGAGTCTTCGTTTCTGTGCGAGGGCTTTCTCTAGTTGCGGCAAGCGGGCGTCACTCTTCATCGCGGTGCGCGGGCCTCTCACCATCGCGGCCTCTCCTGTTGCGGAGCACAGGCTCCAGACGCGCAGGCTCAGCAACTGTGGCTCACGGGCCCAGTCACTCCGCGGCATGTGGGATCTTCCCAGACCAGGGCTCGAACCCGTGTCCCCTGCATCGGCAGGCAGATTCTCAACCACTGCGCCACCAGGGAAGCCCTCGCATGATTCTTAAATAAGGGATTTTTTTTTTTTTAAGGCTTTAAGCAATTGTTAAAAGTCTGCAAATCACAACAGTGTAAATCAACTATACTTCAATAAAATAAATTTTTAAAAAAATCTTTGCTAATCTGTTACTTGCTACTGAAGAAAATGTAACTATTAACTTTGGCAGTAGCTAGAAAGAAACACCATGGGGGAAATTTGATGGAAGAAATGAAAAGTGAAAGATGAAAGAGTCTTTTTTTAGTTTTCAAAACTTTATGTGAAAATTATATAAAATATTTTTGTGACATTGAAGTTATTTAAAAATTAAAGTATGAGGTTAAACTTTCAAGCAATGACCAGGATGACAATGTAAATACATTTCTACCCTAAATAAATAAAACATTTAGTATAAACAGCTGTATATCCAATCACACTTAAGACTGGAGAGTCATATAAATAAATGAGAAATCCAAATAGATATTTTAATAACAAAATTTTGATATAATATTTTCATAAAATTATCATTTTCAAATTAAACTGGATTTTCAAATATTTCCTGGAGATAGCAAACACCTATTGCTGCTTATAAGTTAATTTCTTAAGAACAAGCATATCATAATGTTGAAGAAATGGCTGCATTATTAAAAAATATTTGATGCCATGTTCCAGAGATGTAAAAGGTGGTCTAGTCTACATAGAACTGCATATTTAAAAAAAAATGTTTTAAATCATTTTTTTATTTGCTAGCTCTTCTAGATGGAATATATAAATCTAAGGAGAGCAGGAATTTGTTGTTGTTGACTGTCCTCTTGTTGAAGGGATTAAAGTTACCTAGCAACCCCTGTGTTGCAGAAACCAAAATAAAAAAAGTCAGTTGTCAACTACCAGTTCTTCTAAAACAGAAGAGTGCAAGCAGGTAAGCATTATTTTGCTATAATGTTTGGTCATACATTTTAAATCACATGGCAAAGTAAAAATCATCAAAAAACTCCCAAGGAAAAAAAACTCCTCTAAAAGCATATTAATTGTGACTAAATTGAGAGTTTATAAAATCACCATTATCACCATTTTAAAATCATCATTGAGCAAAGTGGAGTTTGGAAAAAAAGGAGCCACTGACCCTGCCTTTAGAGAAGAATGTTTGAGAAAAGCCCTTCGTGCCAAGTTGACTCAGCTTCATAGGCCATGGAAATCAACACTGAATGTCTTGATTCTTCATTGACTCTGAGTGGATGAAAAGCTAAATGAAAACTGGAGCATTAACTTCTTATACTTGGAGACGTGAAAGTGTCATTTCTAAGAAAGCTCAATTGTCAGCTGACCAGAAAGGCATAACTACTCTAACCTCCAAGAATGAGTCAGTAAACGAAGAAAAGGGAAACAAACAAATGAGCAGCCATTAGTATATGCATATTATTTCAGCTCAGTAGCCATTACAAGCCAGATACTCTACATGCTAGAAAAACCTCTTTCCTTTTGAGAAAGATGAGTAATACTGAAGAAGCTAATAGTGGGATAAACTTAACCAGGCCTCACTAGGAATGCAGCTGCTTTACACAACCTCACTGTAGACAGACTTATAGTGGGAGGCCAATCTTCTCTCCAACAACTGTCACTAAAATGACTTAACACTCCAGGTTTATGCCAGGTCAGTGTACACAGGTCATCTCCAGAGCCATGAATGAAGTCATGCTTTATCAGAAAGCAGGTCAGAGGTGACATAAATCATCTAACTGTAACAGCTGACTAAAAATAACTTTCTATTATAAGCACTCATTTCCTAAATGAGAGGATAGATATCCTTCATTTTCTGAGGAGTGATGAGGGGGGAAATCCTCACATAAAACCAAACAAGACTTTTTCATCTTCAGTACTCACAGAAAAGGCATGGAGTCTGTAGGTACCTGAATTTGGCTTGTAGCCTTTGATCTATCGTGGGCACTGAATGAAGGCAAATGAATCTCGCCCACTGATCGCCTTCTGAACAACTCCTATCCCCTCCCTCACCTTTTTTATGAAGGACTGGTGCTACCTGTTCATTGCAAATAAGGTTGTGATTCAATTAAGAAGGAGATTAGGTTATTTTCTCAACCTCAGGTTGGAAAACCCAGTGTCAGTAGAGGACTTGAATAGAAACACTGTAGGTACCCGTAAGAAAAACAAAAAATATTTTTACTGCCTAGTTTATTTTCTTTTTATAAATTTAAGGTTTTTTTTTTTTAGGTTGCTTTTCATTTTTTAAATTAAACTTTTTTTTTTTTTAGAGCAGATTTTGGCTCACTCTAAAATTCAGCAGAAAGAACAGTGAGTTGTCATATACTTCTGTCCACACACATGTATAACTTCTCCCACTATGAACATCCCTTTCTCGGGTGGTGCATTTGTTACAGCTGATGAACCTATACTGACTGACACATCGTTATCACCAAGTCCATAGCTGACATTAGGGTTCACTCTTGATGTTGTACATTCTATGAGTTTTGGCAGATGTACTACAATGACATGTATCCACCATTGTAGTATATTAGAGAATAGTTTCACTACCCTAAAAACCCTCTGTATTCTGCCTATTCATCCTTGCTAACCCCTAATCCCTGGAAAAACTAATCTTTTTACTGTCTGCATAGTTTCACCTTTTCCAGAATGTCATACAATTGGAATCAAAGAGTACGGACCCTTACAGGATAGATTATTTCTCTTAGCAATACGCATGTAAGGTTCCTTCATGTCTTTTCACGGCTTGATACCTTATTTCTTTTTAGTGTTAAATAATATTCCATTGCATGCCACAGTTTATTCACCCATTTACCTACTGAAGGGCATCTTGGTTGCTACCAATTTTTGGCAATTATGAAGAAAGCTACTATAAACATCGTGTGCAGGTTTTTGTGTGGACATAAGTTTTCAACTCCTTTGGGTAAATACCCAAGAGTGCAATCACTGGATTGTATGGTAAGAGTACATTTAGTTTTGTAACTGCCAAACTATCTTCCAAAGTGGCTGTACCTTTTTGCATTCCACCATCAATGAATGAAGAATTTCTGTTGCTCCACAACCTCACCAGCATTTGATGTTGTCAGCATTCGAGATTTTGGCCATTGTAATAGGTGTGTAGGGTAATCTCATTAATTAATTTGCAATTCCCTAATGACATATGATTTTGAACATCTTTTCATATGCTACTCACCATCTGTGTATCTTCTTTGATGATGTGTCAGTTCAGGTCTTTTGCCCAATTTTTAAACAGGTTGTTCATTTTTTTTTTATTGTTTTAACAGTTTGAAGAGTTCTTTGCATATTTTGCATAATAGTCCTTTATTAAATGTGTCCTTTGCAAATATTTTTCCCAGTTTGTGGCTTGTATTCTCATTCTCTTGACATAGACTTTAGCAGAACAGAAATTTTTAATTTTTTTTAATTAATTAATTAATTAATTTTTTTTGGCTGTGTGTTGGGTCTTCGTTTCTGTGCGAGGGCTTTCTCTAGTTGCGGCAAGTGGGGGCCACTCTTCATCGCGGTGCGCAGGCCTCTCACTGTCGCAGCCTCTCTTGTTGTGGAGCACAGGCTCCAGATGCGCAGGCTCAGTAGTTGTGGCTCACGGGCCTAGTTGCTCCGCGGCATGTGGGATCTTCCCAGACCAGGGCTCGAACCCATGTCCCCTGCATTGGCAGGCAGATTCTCAACCACTGCGCCACCAGGGTGGCGCCCTTTCTTTTTTTTTTTTTTTTTTTGGCCACGCTGCTCAGCTTGTGGAATCTTAGTTCCCCAACCAGGGATCAAACCCAGGCCTTCGGCAGTGAAAGCACAGAGTCCTAACCACCAGACTGTCAGGGAATTCTCAGGAATTTTTAATTTTAATGAAGTATAGCTTAAAAATTATTTCTTTCATGAATCATGTCTTTGGTGTTATATCTAAAGAGTCATCATAAATAAATAAATAAATAGTCACCACCATACCCAATGTCATCTAGGGTTTTCTTCTATGTTATCTTTCAGGAGTTTTATAGTTGTGCATTTTACATTTAGGTCTATGATCCATTTTCAGTTAAATTTTGTAAAGAATGTAAGGTCTATGTCTTGATCTATTTTGTTGCATATAGATGTCCAGTTGTTTCAGCACCATCTGTTGGAAAGATTGTCTTTGCTCCATTAGCCTTTGTCAATTGACTATATTTGTGTGGGTCTATTTCTGGGCTCTCTATTCTGTTCTATTGATCTATCTGTCTAACCTTTCAACAATCCCACATTGTTATAGCTTTACAGTAAGATTTGAAGTCAGGTGTGTCAATCCTCCAACTCTGTTCTTCTCCAAATATTGTTTGAATATTGTGTCTTCTGTCTCTCCATATAAATTTTAGAATCCATTTGTTGATATTCACAAAATCACTTGTTCAGATTTTGACTTTGTGTTGGATCTATAGATCGAATTGGGAAGAACTGACGTGACAATACTGAGTCCTCCTATCCATGAACATGAGCTATCGCTCCATTTACTTAAGTTATATTTTGATGTCCTTCATCAGAGTTTTATAGTTTTCCTCATATATCTTTTACATACTTACATAGTTTGTAAACTTTTTTTGTATACTGTACGTATTTTATTAGATTTATACCCAAGTATCTCATTTTGAGGGGTACTAATGTAAATGGTGATGTGTTTTCAATTTCAGATTCCACTTGTTAATTTCTGTTATATAGGAAAGTGACTGACTTTTTTTCTACCACTTTTATTGAGATATAACTGACATACAGTACTGTGTAAATTTAAGGTGTACAGCATGATTTGATTTACATACATCATGAAGTGGTAATCACAATAAATTTAGTGAACATCAATCATCTCATATAGATACAAAATTAAAGAAATAGAAAAAATAATTAGCAATACTCAACATTACTAATTATTAGAGAAATGCAAATCAAAACCACAATGAGGTATCACCTCACCCTGGTCAAAATGGCTATCATCTAAAAGTCTACAAAAAAAAAAAAAAGTCTACTAATAATAAATGCTGGTGTGAGTGTGGGGAAAAGGGAACCTTCCTACACTCTTGGTAGGAATGTAAATTGGTGCAGCCACTATGGAAAACAGTATGGAGTTTCCTTAAGAAACTAAAAATAGAGCTACCATATGATCCAGCAACCCCACTCCTGAGCATATATCCTGAAAACATGAAAACTCTAATTCGAAAAGACACATGCACCCCAATGTTCATAGCAGCACTATTTACAATAGCCAAGACATAGAAACTATCCAAGTGCCCGTCAACAGACGTTTGGTTTAAGAAGATGTGGTATGAGTGGGTGTGTGTCTGTGTGTGTGTGTATATTCCACACATAATGGAATATTACTCTGTCATAAAGGGGAAAGAAAGAGAGGGATAAATTAGTAGTATGGGATTAACAGATACAAACTACTATACATAAAATAGATAAGCAACAAGAATTTACTGTATAGCACAGGGAACAATACTCAATATCTTATAATAACCTACAATGGAAAATAATCTAAAAAAAAAAAAAATATATATATATATATGGCTTCCCTGGTGGTGCAGTGGTTGGGAATCTGCCTGCCAATGCAGGGGACACAGGTTCGAGCCCTGGTCTGGGAAGAGCCCACATGCCACAGAGCAACTAAGCCTGTGCACCACAACTACTGAGCCTGTGCTCTAGAGCCCGTGAGCCACAACTACTGAGCCCGCATGCCACAACTACTGAAGCCTGTGTGCCTAGAGCCCGTGCTCCATGAAAAGAGAAGCCACTGCAACAAGAAGCCCACACACTGCAACGAAGAGTAGCCCCCGCTCACCGCAACAAAGAGTAGCCCCTGTTCACCGCAACTAGAGAAAGCCCATGTGCAGCAACGAAGGCCCAACACAGCCAAAAATAAATAAATAAAATAAATATTAAAAAAAAGAATGTTAAAAAAATAGAGAGAGATATATATATAGATAGATGAATCACTTAGCTATATACCTGAAACTAACACATTATTGCAAATCAACTACATTTCAATTTAAAAAATTTTTTTCTTGTGATGAGAATCCTTAGGATTTGCTCTCCTAACAACTTTCATATATATCATACGGCAGTGTTAATTATAGTTACCACATTGTACATTACATCCCTAGTACTTATTTATTTTATAATTGGAAGTTTGTACCTTTTGACTGCTTCATCCAATTTCCCTCCCCCCATCTCCCACCACTGGTAACCACAAATCTGATTTTTTTCTGTGAGTTTGTTGTTTGTTTGTTTGTTTTTGAAGTATAACTGACCTACAACACTATGTTAGTTCCTATTCCACAACACAGTGATTTGATATTTCTGTGCCTTTCAAACTGATCACCACAATAAGTCTAGTTATAATATATCACCATACAATGACATTACATAGTTATTGACTATATTCCCCACACTGTACATTTCATACCCATGATTCATTTTGCAACTGAAGTTTGTACCTCTTAATCTCCCTCAGGTATTTCAGAAGGTGATTGACCTTTGTATATTAACCTTGTACCCTGCAACCTTGCTACAACTGCTTATTCGTTGCAGGAGGTTTTTTTTTTTTTTTTTTGGTCAATTATTTCAGATTTTCTGAAGAAGATCATGGAATTTCATGCCTTCTGAGAACAAAGTTTTATTTCTTCCTTTTCAATCAGGATACCTTTTATTTCCTTTCCCTGACTTATTGCATTAGCTAGAACTTCCAGTACTATCTTGTAAAGCAGTAGAGACGACATCCTTGCCTTATTCCTGATCTGAGTGAGAAAACTTTGTGTCTCTCACCATTACATGTTGATATTAGCTGTAAGGTTTTTTTACATGTTCTCTAGCAAGTTGAATAAGTTCCCCTCCATTCCTAGTTTGCTAAATTTTTATCACAAATGGATGTTGGATTTTGTCAAATGCTTTTCTCCATCTATTGATATGATGATGTGGTGTTTCTTCTTTAGCCTGTTAATGTGATCAATTACATTAATTGATTTTTGAATGTTGAACCAGCCTTGCATACCTGGCATAAACCCCATTTGGTTGTGATGTATAATTCTTTTTAGACATTGTGGGATATGATTTGCTAATATTTTGTTGAGGATTTCTGGATCAATATTCATGAGATATCTTGGTCTATGGTTTTCATTTCTTGTTATATCTTTGTCTAGTTTTGGTACTAGAGTAATGCTGACCTCAAAGAATGAGTTGGAAAGTATTCTCTCTGCTTCTGTTCTCTGAAAGAGATTGTAGAGAATTGATATAATTTCTTCCTTAAATGTTTGGTAGAATTCATCAGTGAACCCATAAGAAAGGCCTGGTGTTTTCTGTTTTGGAAAATTATTAATTATTGATTCAATTTATTTAACGAATTACGCCTATTCCGATTATTTAATACTTATTGTGTGAATTTTGGCAGATTGTGTCTTTCAAGGAATTGGTTGTTTTCATCTAGGTTACCAAATTTGTGGGCACAGAATTGTTTACAGTATTCTTTTGTTATCTTTTTAATGTCCATGACATCTGTAGTGCTGTCTCCTCTACTGATTTCCTGTTTTCAATTTCATTGATTTCTCCTCTAATTTTTATTTATTTTCTTCTGCTTACTTTGGATTTAATTTGCTCTTCACTGCCTAGTTTCCTGAGATGAAAGCTTAGCTTATTGATTTTAGATTTTTCATTTCCAATTTATGTATTCAATGCTATAAATTTCCCTCTAAGCATTGTATTCACTGACTTTCCACACATTTTTATAAGTTGTATTTTCATTTACTTCAAAATATTTTTATATTTCCCTTGAGATTCCTTCCTTGACCTATGTGTCATTTAGAAGTATGTTAAATCTCCAAGTGTTTGGGGGATTTTTCAATGGTCTTTCTGTTATTGATTTTTAGTTTAATTCCCTTGTGTTCTGAGAGCAGATATTGTATGACTTCTACTATTTTAAACTTGCTAAGGTATTTTTTATGGTCCAGAATATGGTCTATCTTGGTGAATGTTCCATGAGAGCTTGAAAAGAACATGTAATCTGCTATTGTGGGATGAAACAGTCTATAGATGTCAATTATATCCAGTTGATTGATGGTGCTGTTGAGTTCAACTATGTTCTTACTGATTTTCTGCCTGCTGGAGCTGTCCATTTTTGATAGAGGATTGTTAAATTCTCCAACTATAATAGTAGATTCATCTTTTTTTTTTTTTTTTTTGCAGTTCTACTAGTCTTTGCCTCACTTATTTTGACACTGTTGTTAGATGCGTGCACATTAAAGATAATATATCCTCTTGGAGTGTTGACCTCTTTACCATTTTGCAATGCCCTTTTTAAGTCTGATAGATTTCTTTGCTCTGCAGTCAGCTCTGTTTGAAATTATTATAGTTACTCCAACTTTTTCTTTTTTTAACAAGTATATTTTATTTTATTTTTTATTTTTTTATTTCTTTTTTTTATTTTTGGCTCCATCAGGTCTTAGTTGCGGCACGTGGAATCTTTGTTGCAGCACGTGGGATCTTTGTTCCAGCAGGCAGGATCTTTCGTTGAGGTATGTGAGCTCTTCATTGCAGTGCACGGGCTCTTCATTGCAGTGCGCAACCTCTCTCTAGTTGTGGCGCATGGGCCCCAGGGCGCGTGGACTCTGTAGTTTGCGGCACGTGGGCTCTCCAGTTGAGGCGTGTGGGCTCAGTAGTTGTGGTGTGTGGGCATAGTCACCCCGCAGCATGTGGGATCTTCACCAACCAGGGATCGAACCCGCATCCCCTCTGTTGGAAGGTGGACTCTTAACCACTGGACAACTAAGGAAGTCCCTCCAGCTTTTCTTTTGATTAGTGTTAGAATGACATATCTTTTTCTATCCCTTTACTTTTAATCACTATGAGTCTTTATATATATTTAAAGTGGGTGTCTTGTACACAATATAGAGTTGGATCTTGTTTTTTGATCCACTCTGATGATCTCTGTTTTTTAATTGGTGAATTTAGACCATTGGTATTTAAGGTGATTATTGATAGAGTTGAATTAATATCTGCCATATTTATTATTGTTTTCTAATTGTAGACTTTGCTTTTTCTTCCTATTTTTGTCTTCCACACTTTTTCTTTCTTTTGTGGTTTTCATTGAGCTTTTTATGTTTCCTTTTTCTCTCCTTTCTTAACATATGAGTTATACTTCTTTTTAAACATTTTTTAGTGGTTGCCCTAGAGTTTACAATATACATTTACAACTAATTCAAATCCACTTTCAAATAAAACTATACTGCTTCATGGGTAATGCAAGTACCTTATAATAAAATATTCCTAATTTCACTCTCCTGTCCCTGTATCATTGCTGTCACTTATTTCACTTATACATGAGACTATACATTATATATTTATATATGTAATTACAACATATATACATTATATATATGCACATATTACGTATATCCATATATACGTGTGTATATATATATATATATATATATATATAGTCTTGTTATTATTTTGAACTGTTATATGTTAGACCAACTAAGAATAATAAAAATAAAAGCTTTTATTTTATTTTTATTTTTTAAACATCTTTATTGAAGTATAATTGCCTTACAATGGTGTGTTAGCTTCTGCTTTATAACAAAGTGAATCAGTTATACATATACAATATGTTCCCATATCTCTTCCCTCTTGCATCTCCCTCCCTCCCACCCTCCCCATTCCACCCCTCTAGGTGGTCACAAAGCACTGAGCTGATCTTCCTGTGCTATGCGGCTGCTTCCCACTAGCTATCTATTTTACATTTGGTAGTGTATATATGTCCATGACACTCTCTCACCCTGTCACATCTCACCCCACCCCCTCCCCATATCCTCAAGTCCATTCTTTAGTAGGTCTGTGTCTTTATTCCCATCTTGCCACTAGGTTCTTCATGGCCTTTTTTTTTTTTTTTCCTTAGATTCCGTATATATGTGTTAGCATACTGTATTTGTTTTTCTCTTTCTGACTTACTTCACTCTGTATGACAGACTCTAACTCCATCCACCTCATTACAAATACCTCCATTTCATTTCTTTTTATGGCTGAGTAATATTCCATTGTATATATGTGCCACATCTTCTTTATCCATTCATCTGTCGATGGACATTTAGGTTGCTTCCATGTCCTGGCTATTGTAAATAGAGCTGCAATGAACATTTTGGTACATGACTCTTTTTGAATTATGGTTTTCTCAGGGTATATGCCCAGTAGTGGGATTGCTGGGTCGTATGGTAGTTCTATTTGTAGTTTTTTAAGGAACCTCCATACTGTTCTCCATAGTGGCTGTATCAATTTACATTCCCACCAACAGTGCAAGAGTGTTCTCTTTCCTCCACACCCTCTCCAGCATTTATTGTTTCTAGATTTTTTGATGATGGCCATTCTGACTGGTGTGAGATGATATCTCATTGTAGTTTTGATTTGCATTTCTCTAATGATTAATGATGTTGAGCATTCTTTCATGTGTCTGTTGGCAATCTGTATATCTTCTTTGGAGAAATGTCTATTTAGGTCTTCTGCCCATTTTTGGATTGGGTTGTTCGTTTTTTTGTTATTGAGCTGCATGAGCTGCTTGTAAATCTTGGAGATTAATCCTTTGTCAGTTGCTTCATTTGCAAATATTTTCTCCCATTCTGATGGTTGTCTTTTGGTCTTGTTTATGGTTTCCTTTGCTGTGCAAAAGCTTTTAAGTTTCATTAGGTCCCATTTGTTTATTTGTGTTCTTATTTCCATTTCTCTGGGAGCTGGGTCAAAAAGAATCTTGCTGTGATTTATGTCATAGGATGTTCTGCCTATGTTTTCCTCTAAGAGTTTGATAGTGTCTGGCCTTACACTTAGGTCTTTAATCCATTTTGAGTTTATTTTTGTGCATGGTGTCAGGGAGTGTTCTAATTTCATACTTTTACATGTATCTGTCCAATTTTCCCAGCACCACTTATTGAAGAGGCTGTCTTTTCTCCACTGTATATGCTTGCCTCCTTTATCAAAGATAAGGTGACCATATGTGCGTGGGTTTATCTCTGGGCTTTCTATCCTGTTCCATTGATCTATATTTCTGTTTTTGTGCCAGTACCAAACTGTCTTGATTACTGTAGCTTTGTAATATAGCCTGAAGTCAGGGAGCCTGATTCCCCCAGCTCCATTTTTCGTTCTCAAGATTGAAAAGCTTTTATTTTATCTTCAATTATTTTATTCTCCAATGCTCTTCCTTTTTTTATGTAGATCCTGGTTTCTTATTTATGTCATTTTCCTTCTCTGTGAAGACTTCTTTTATATGGAAGACTACTCGCAACATATTCCTTCAATTTTTGTTCATCTGAGAAAGGCTTTATTTCTCCTTCACTTTTGCAGGATAATTTCACAGAGTACAGAATTCTAGGTTGGTGGGTTTTTTCTCTCAATATTTAAAATATCTCCCTCCACTTTATTCTTGCTTGCATGGTGTCTCAGGAGAAGTTGCATGTAATTTTTATCTTTGCTTCTTAATAGGAAACGTATTATTTTCTTCTGGTTTCTTTCAAGAGTTTTTCTTTTTGTTTGATTTTCTGAAGTTTGAATATGATATGTCTATGTGTAGTTTTTTGTTTTTGTTTTGTTTGTTTTTTGGCATTTATCCTGCTTGGTGTCCCTGAACTTCCTAGATATGAGGTTTGGTGTCTGACAGTAACTTGGGGAAATTCTCAGTCACTGATGCTTCAAATACTGCTTTTGTTTCTCTCTCTCTCTTCCTCCTAGTATTCCCATTTTGCCTACATTACATCATTTATAATTGTTCCACAGTTCTTGGATATTCTGTGTTTTTGTTGTTGTTTTGTTTTTTTGTTTTATTCTCCTGTGTTTTCTTCTCTTTACTTTTCCATTTTGGAAGTTTCTAATGTCATATTCTCAAGTTCTGAGATTCTTTCTTCAGTCATATGCAGCCTACTCAGGAGTCTCTCAAAGGTACTCTTCATTTCTGTTAGTGTTTTTGACCTATAGCATTTATTTTTCTTTCTAAAAATTTCCATCTAGGACTTCCCTGTGGCACAGTGGTTAGGAGTCCACCTGCCAATGCAGGGGACACAGGTTCGAGCCCTGGTCCGGGAAGATCCCACATGCCGCGGAGCAACTAAGCCTGTTGCTTAGTTGAGCCACAACTTCTAATCCTGCGCTCTAGAGCCTGCGAGCCACAACTACTAAGCCCGTGTGCCACAACTACTGAAGCCTGCGTGCCTAGAGTCTGTGCCCCACAACAAGAGAAGCCACCGCAATGAGAAGCCCACACACCACAATGAAAAAGTAGCCCCCACTCGCCGCAACTAGAGAAAGTGTGTGCACAGCAATGCAGACCCAACACAGCCAAAAAGTAAATTAATTAATTAATTAGAACCTTGAGGATATTTTAAAAATAAAAAATTAAAAATAAATTAAAATTTCCATATTTTTGCTAACATTATTTATCTGTTTTTACATGTTGTGTACTTTTTCCATTAAAAACCCTTAGGTATTAGTTTTAAAAAAATTCCTGGTCTGGTAACTCCAACATTCCTGCCATATCTGACTCTGGTTCTGATGCTTGTTTGGTTTCTTCAAATTGTGTTATGCCTTTTAGTATGCCTGGTAATTTTTTGTTGTAAGGTGGACATGATGTACTGAGGAAAAGGAACTGCAGTCAATAGGCCTTTAGTTAGTAATATAGTGGCACAGTGTGGAGGAGTGGGAAGCATTCTATAATCCTATGATTAGGTTTCATCTCAGTCTTTTGGTGAGTTTGTGCCCCTGGACTGTGAATTTCACTAGTGCTTATCAGCCCCTTCTTCCCCCTCTTAAGTAGGATAGAATAGCTGGAGGAGTCTGGAGATGCATATATCCCTTCCCCCACATGGGAGGTTGGCAGGATCTGGAGTTGGGCATTTCTCTTACCTAGATATTCTGGGCTCTGGTAAAATAGTTTCCCCTGAGGGCAGGCCTTGTCAAGAAGAACAGAATCCTCTGGCATATTAAAATTGTTCCTTTTTCCCTGCTCCTGCCAGAAGCACAAGGGAATTTTCCTCTAATATTTACTTTGTGGACCTGGTAGAGCTCCTGGAGGTAAAACTCACAAAAGTGTACAGGCCCCCCTATAGCTGGGTTCCCCTGGAGTTTTCTACTCTATGACTTTTATCTACATTGAAGCTCCAGCAATTTGTTACTTACAGTTCAGGTTTTTCCACCAGGTACTGTTTCCTGTGGACATTACTACTCACAGGTTTCTGCTCCAACAAGCTGATGATTCTCTGGATCTGCCTGTTTCTCCCTCCAATTCTGGGAGCAGTAGTTTGCCCTGTGACCTCACTTCTCGGACGGAACTAAGAACAGTTGTTGATTTTTCAGTTTGTTCAGTTTTTTACTTAGTTGGATGGCAAGCTCCTTACATGCTGGACTAGAAATTGAGACTCTCAGTATTTTTCTTTTCGGATTTTTAAAAAACTTTTTACCATATGTCATTCTAGTAATATATCAAGTCTTCCCTTCCAATATGTATTAGAAAATACTTGTGACTAAAAATTCTGTGATCACAGTGAGTTGCTTCTCAAAAAGGGTTTTTACAATGTACAAATAAAGCTTTTAGAAGAAGACACTGGTGAAATATCTTTTAAGACCTATCAAATAAGGTGTAGGCTTACTAAGGTTATATATATATATATATATATATAAACACTTGCTTTTTTCTAACTCTCTTTGATACCCCTAAGATTTTATCCACATATGTAATATAGCTATAAAACAAATTGAGGTTCTGGATGAAAATAGAATTCGCATATTAAGTTCATGTTTATAATAATTTTGTCAATGTGTATGTTTACAGAATGACCTATGGTCTTTTGAAGTCACTGCTACCTACTATTAAGTAATGACTTACATTATTTTTATTGGCATGGTACAATGTTTTATATTATTATTATTATATTTTCATGTATACATCTACCCTCAGTCAGTATTTTATAAATTGAAATCCTGAAGAAGTTTCAAGATTGTTCCTAACCAGTACTAATCTCTGTTAAATTATATCCTGTCCATACATCAGTGTGTTAAGAGGAGTTCTCCTAAGGATATTAGCCTGATTTCAAAGATGTTTTAATTTACCATGTAATTAATATCTGAGTAAATGGACTTTTGTATTCACTGAGTAGAGAAAATAAATTAGCAAATTTCTTTGAATTTCCTAGACTCATCAACTTTGCATTCTTGCAGCCAATCTGTCATTTTCAAAACTAGACTTTATTTTCTTTGCTTACTAAAATGACGCACTGCTATCTCAAGTTTTTCAATAAGCTTGAAATTTTCTTAAAAGAGTAATCCAGGAACTTATCACTTTAGTAAATTGTACACAGTAAATAGCAATTTTATGAACATTTTCCTTCAGGGATTAAAGATAGGTAAACTTTTTATCCTTTGTATTGGTGTGCAGAAGTGAACTTCATCTTAAGAACAAAATCTACATTCTTAAGAGGTCTGAAAAGCAGAATTCTTTTTTACAACATCTATTCCCTAAAGGAATATTTAAAGTTTGGTTTATGGAATTAAGACCAAAGTAACTTTGCTCTCTGCTGTTTCACTTTATGATAAATATTGCAGAAAGTAGAAAAACAATCTGTAAGAAACCCTGAATTCAACCTTCAGAGTTCTGAAATGTTTCTCATAAACATACAGGCATCTGAATGCAATACTATTGTTTTTTCCTTGAAAGGAAATAACAAGGTCGCTTACAAAATGCAATGAAACAAATCTTTATTTAATATCTGTGATACGCTGCAAGTAGTCTCTCTCACACACACACACACACACACACGCACACACACACACACAAGGTTCAGTGAAATTTCAGAAAATGCTATCTTGTCCAAGGTTTTCATGTTACAGATAAGGAAACAGTAATAAACTTCTGCCCAGCATCACAGGAAAAGCTGAAGAACTCATTTAAAGTCAATAATGCATTTTTGCAATACCAAATATGTACTAATCCTGTTTGGCCTGTCTGAGAAATGCATGCTATGAACATATGAAGATGATAAGCCTTGGAAGAAGATTAGAAAACAGGCTTCCAAAACAGGTTAAGACATGCATATGAAAATGAATAATGCAATCCAGAAGAAAGAAGCTAACCTACTTTTGTAGGTCATTGTAAATGGGCAAATGTAACATTGGCAGCAAGGACTAGCATCCTTTATCAAGAAACAGTTGTAGCTCAAGAGTTGTACCTTGGTGGCACCAGTATAGAATTTAAGGATTTCAGAAGATGCCTCAGTAAGTTACACTGTGAGGGATTACTGGTTTCTGTTACCTGGCTATATGGTCACATATCATTATGTCAAAAAAAGATATTAAGTCTTAAATCAACTCTTCTCTGATTTCAGAAAGTTCTCTATTTGGTAGAAAAGTAAAGAAAGAACTACTCTATCAATTTGTATCTCATTTCACTAGCATCAAGTAGAATATTAATCATTATGGGATTTTATGCTACTAAATCTTTGGAATTAGAATTCTCTAAAAGTATTGGTCTACATTCAACAAATAGCTATTGTGGGCTTACAGTGTTCCAGGTATTGTGCTAGACAAAGGCAGTAACCCTTTAAACAAAACAAAAATAGAACTCCCACCATGAAACTTACAAATCACACTCAAATTCTACTGGATTTTGAGCCTTTAGTAATAAAAACAATAATGAAAGAAAAATGCACTCAAAACACTATGGATTTACATAAGTTTCTCACCCCCTTTAAAGAAAAAAGAAGGTATTTCAAAACCTTTGGAAAACTTGAGTTGGAGAATCATCAATCTATAACTATTTTCCACTATGAAATAAATGTCAAGGACACTTGAACTCAGAAGTAATATTCTGAAGGATATTATCTCATCATGATAGTAGAAGTTAAGAGATATTGAAAACAGTGCCATTTCTCCTAGCTAGAAGGAAGTTGGTAACCACACAACTGAGAGAAAGGAAGCAGAAAGAAGAACATAAGCATTGCTCATCTTTTAGGAGGTTTGAGCTCCAAAAATCTATTTATAAATTAGTTGTTTAAAACTTAAGGTAGCTTTTCAAATCATGTTTATATTTTAAAGTAGCCTTTTAAACACCTAATGTAACTTAAATACTATCCAATTATAATAACATCAGAAAAGAATACAGTTGCTGATATGCATGATATTTTAGCTCCAAATGTTTCCTTGGTCCTAGAAACTCCGGGGAGATTGTCTCGGCTATGCTGTGTGGATCCAAAAGCCTAATTTCACCTATGTGTGCTAAATATATACTTTTATCTATCTTAATTTCTGATGGGGAGAAAAACACAACACTGGTAGCCTTAAAGGGAAAAGTAGTAAAAAATAAAATTATATCATGGCCCCCCTTTTTTTTTTCACCATTTCATTCACTCATACATTCACCAAATATTTATTCAATGCCTACCATGTGCCAGCCACTGTTCTAGGTGCTGAGGCTATATGTGACCCAAACAATGCCTTTGTTCTCAGAACTCACGTCTACTGGAGTGAACAGAAAACAAATTTTTTTTTTGGCCGTGCCTCACAGTATGTGGGACCTTAGTTCCTGGACCAGGGATGGAACCTGTGTCCACTGCAGTGGAAGCTCGGAGTCCTAACCACTGGACCACCAGGGAATTCCCACAAATTGTTTTTTTTTTTAAAAAGCAGCAACAAATACTCTAGTAAGTGATGATAAACCTAATGAAAGAAAATGAGGCAAGGTAAAGTGTGGCAGTTCTGTTAAATGGTTATGGATTTTATTTCTGAAAAACTAACACTCAAAGAGAGATTAGAAGGAAGGGAAGAAGCAACACACTGGATATCTAAACAAAGGCTTTTCCCGGAAGAGGAAACAGCAAGTGCGAAAACCTGGAGGAAAGAGGACGCTCATCTTGTTGTCTGGACAGAAAGAAAGCCATGGAGATTGGAGTCAGGGAAGAGAACTGGCAAGAAATGGAATCAGAAATGTAAACATTGGCCTGAGACCTTGTAGGCCACAAAAAGAACTTTGACTTTTATTACTGAGTTAAATGGGGATTCATCGATGGCTTTAAGCAGAGGAGAGGCACGATCTGATTTAATTTTTAAATGATCACTTGAATTTCTGGGTTTGGGTAGAAGACCTCGGTGAGGTGAGGAAGGGAGGGCAAAGCCAGAAGCAGGGAGACCCATTAGGATGACACTGCAATGTTCAAAGTTAGACATGCTAGTGGCTTGGAAGAGTGTGGAAATGGTGAAATGATGGGAAATGGTCAGATTCTGGATATATATCAAAGCTAGAGTCAACAGACTTTGTTGAGGGATTGAATATTTTTACCTGTCTCTTCTTTCCCTAAAGTTAGGGAAGTGGGGCTCTTAGGAAAAGATTACGCCCTTATGGATATTGCACTTATTTTTAAAGATTACTAAACAGTGCAAGATAGTGAAATTTGTTTCACCTCCTTTTCTTACTTACCTGTTACTGAGCAGCAAAATAGGGAAAATATATGAAGATGAGCAAAGTATCTTCAAGGGCCCAGAAATTATTCAGTCACACCTTAGATCTGCACTGGATGAATCTCTACTGCTAGGAATAATAAGCACAATCACTCACTATGCCTGGGGATTATAATACTGAAGCATGAGGGGGATACTGAGGGCTTACTAAGCAGCCACACACACCAAGTTTTGAAAATTAGTCAGTAATGGACTCTAGCACTATTATTATTTTTAAAAGGAGTGTAAATAAAGTACCAGTAAAACTATAAATATATGTATATATTATCTATGTACATATAATATATAGTATATACACATACATTTTTAAAAGTTGGTTGCACTGTTTCATAGAGATAGAATAGAATGTAATTCTTTCTTTATTTCTCTAATTTGTCTACAAAATTTAACTCATTCCATAGAATTTGATCCACAAAGAGACTGCCATTAAAAAGAATCAATCAGAGGGTATAAGACCTTTTGGAAATTAAAATTCAATTAACATTAAAAAAATCAAAAGTGTTGGGAAAATAAAATATACAGAGAAAACAGGTAGAACATATGAAAAGAAATACAATAAACAAGAAAAATAAATTGAGGAGGTCCAATGTACAATTGGTGTGAGTTCCATAAAGATAGAGAAGAAAGAAATAAAGGGGAAGAAATAATCAGAGGTATAATAGAAGAAAAGTTCCTAAAGCTGAACAAAGGGACTTTTTTCCCAGATTGTACAGGATAATATAGTGCTGAGAAGGATGAATTTTAAAAGAGTCATTGCTAGATATATTTGGATTTAGATATTCCTGTGACCTTTTAATTTTCTGGTGGGATTTCAGAGCTGAAAAGATAAAGATCAAAATAAGCACTTAAATTTTTTAAAAAGTTATCTAAGAAAGATGAATCACATTTATTTCAGATATCTCATAACCAACACTGGATGAAAGACAGCAATGCACCAATGTCTCCCAAGTTCTGAGGAAAAATTACTTTGAACCTGGAATCCTATCGTTATTTTATCAATTAACTCTGAGGAAAAATTCAAGGCATTTTGGACATGCAAAGACTCAGTTTTCCTCCTACACACCATTTCTGGGGAAAACAATTGGGGGATGTACATCAGAGAAAAGAAAAGAAAAAAAAGAATCAAATACTGAGAAAGACATGGGACTAAGGCAATAGAGGACCTAACCAGGAGAATAATGAACAAAAACTAAATCAGAATAGAATAATCAGATAGCACAGAGAAGAATGACTTTAAGAAGAAGGTATATTTCATTCACTAAGTGGTATAATTAAGAAATTTGAAAAATCATTGTGATATATATTGTGAGATAAGAATTTTTAGCTGTTCCCATTTTACAGATGGGGAAGCTGATTCAGAGAGGCTAAAGCTGCTGTGTTGAGTAAGAACATACACAGTTTATAAGAAGGCAAGTCAGGATTCAAAACTAGATCTTCTTAACTCCAAAAACCAGATTGTTTGATGGCATCCAGCTGTTTAGAGTTGATTGAGTCATTAGAAATAATGAGGCAGGGACTTCCCTGGTGGCACAATGGTTAAGAATCCGCCTGCCAATGCAGGGGACATAGGTTCAAGCCCTGGTCTGGGAAGATCCCATATGCCACGGAGTAACTAAGCCCATGAGCCAAAACTACTGAGCCCGTGAGCCACAACTACTGAAGCCTGCGTGTCTAGAGCCCATGCTCCATAACATGAGAAGCCACTGCAGTGAGAAGGCCTCGTACCGCCACAAAGAGTAGCCCGCGCTCACCGAACTAGAGAAAGCCCATGCACAGCAATGAAGACCCAATGCAGCCATAAATAAATAAATTAATTAATTAAAAAAAAAAAAAAAAGAAAGAATGAGGCAATGTAGATTCCAGGGAAAACAATATGGGAAAAGCAGAAAAAGCTGGAAGAGGGTGGGAGAGAAAGCTCATACAGGCAAGAACACCAAGGAGGAAGAAATTAGTCACAAAGGAACAGAGTGAAAAAAAGAATAGGGTGAGGGAAACAGAAATGGAAAGGGGCACGACAAATGGCCATAGTAAAATATTCTATAGGGTTTAGTGATAAATTTGCAAACGGGGAGATGTTAAAGATAATTCGAAATGTATAGGGACTTCCCTGGTGGTCAAGTGGTTAACAATCCGCCTTCCAATGCAGGGGATGCCAGTTCGATCCTGGTGGGGAACTAAGATCCCACATGCTGCAGGGCAACTATGCCTGCACCACAACTACTAAACCCTAGAGAGCCCACGAGCCACAACCAGAGAGCCCATGCTGCAACGAAAGATCCTACATGCCACAACTAAGACCCAACGCAGCCAAAAATAAATAAATATTTAAAAAAAGAAAGAACAGTGTAGCTAAGGACACATTTTTAAAAAATAATTCAAAATGTATAGGGAAATTATTTAATCCTATGTCCTGGTTTCTTCCTTAGTAAAATGGGGATAATAAAAGCACCAACAAACATAGAGGTGATGGGGGGATTTCCCTGGTGGTCCAGTGGGTCAGATTCCGAGCTCCCAATGCAGGGAGCCCGGGTTCAATCCCTGGTCGGGGAACTAGATCCCGCATGCATGCCGCAACTAAGAGTTCAAATGTCGCAACCAAGAAGTCTGCATGCCGCAACCGAAGATCTCGCATGCCGCAACTGGGACCCGGTGCAGCCAAAATAAATAAATAAATAAATATTTAAAAAATTAGAGGTGATGTGAGAATTGAATAAGATAATCTCTAGAAATGCCTAGTATGGTGCTAGACACAATGTGAATAATTAGTCAGTATTGGCTATTATTAGAATGATAAATATCCTGTTATTCAATTTGAGGCAACTGACTTTACCTTCCCATGCCTCCATTTTTTTCTTATTTGTTAATGCAACAGAGCGTCTCTAAAGTTTTTGTTTTTTGCCAATAACAGTCTATGATTCTGTTTGAAAATGAACTACATTTTTGCAAATCTGACAAATGCTTTATTGAAATGTTGAAGCAAAGGTGGTGGAAATCCAGGTGGCAATATCTTACAAGTAGCTGGAGATGTCTCTAGTTTACATAGCTAGATCTAAAATATAAAAACATACTCAAAAACACACATACATGCACACAGAATCTCTAACCCACAGTCCAGAAAAATCTGTTAAAAGTTCAAAGAGAGATGGATTAAAAAAAAGTCCTGGATAATTTGTTACAAGTAGGAAAGAGTTTGAAACAAATCTTTTAAATGTTCATAGTTTGTAATAGAGCACTTATTCACTGAAAACTCTATATTCTCCTTATTTATAACATGTTTTCCCCTCACCCTTTTAGGCACTTTTCCATGTTTAAATATACTAGCTTGGTATTTAGTTGTATGGATACCACCACCTTACCATTATTACATATTTTCCAAAATTACCACTCACATTTTTCCCCCCTTTATCATGATTCTACCAGATAAGAAGGGGGTTTTCCCCTGTATTGTTGTAGATATAAAGCTCTTAAACAAAGTCATGCTATACAAACATATTCAGTGATTTTGAAAAGCATTTTTATATGTGGTAGGATTGGCATATTTTCACAAATAAAACAGAAATAATGGGTGAGAAACAATTTTAAAACCAGAGAAAATGCCAGCTCTAGCTCCAATTGTCTGTTCCCATGCAGGTATGTAGTAATACTATTAGAGCTGGTTAAGTTGCCATAAAAGCTTCCAAAAGAGTCTGAGTCAGCTTGGTTACCAAAGAGAGTGACACTCTTAAGAGCTTTGTCACCTCCAGTCCTTGGGTACTAAAGCACTTACTCACTTGTCCGAGTTAAAAGCTACTATTTTAAGTTCAAAGTAGAAAGCTCCCTTTGGGTGGTAATGACAGTTTAAAATAAACAGTTTGGGGGTTGGAGGGAAAGCCTGCTTTAAGCATCTACTCTATTTCCCCTCCAGGCAAGTTTTACTACAATCAGGGCTTTCTTATTCTCTATCAGTATTCATGACCTAGGTCATCAGTTTGTAAGATACAGACCACCCCTTCCCCCCACTGTTACATCACTGGTGTTCAGAATTCTGGAACTGTGTGTGTAAACATTAAAGCCATGTGCGCTTGACCACATGGGAAGGCATCAGGATGACCTAGGACTCCTACGCAAGAGGGAACACCCTGGCGCCAATCTTAACATCACCAAGCCAGCTGTTTGTTTTTATGTGTGAGCGCCTATGCGACTCCTCAACAGTCTTTTAAAGGGACCATATAAAAACAGTTTACATAAAAGACCCTGGGGATTTTGTGCACCCTCATGATATTTGGAAAAATGCATGGCATCAGTATTTTTAAATTTTATATTCATAGACAGAGAGTTTTATTATGGTTTGTTTAATTAACCATTTCCAGCAATGAGGACTTAACTCATATATCAAAAGTCCAAAACTTTTTGAGTGAGGGCACACACACATGCTCTCAATAGTAGCTGGAAAGAGAAAACAACCTAAAATTCCCACATTGCATCTTGATACGTATCTTTCACATTCAGTCTACCATTTGGGTATTTTACAATACAGAGACAATTGTCAGTCAGTCTCATCTTTATGGAGGAAGCCCATCTTTTGAACAAATCAATGTTTACTGAATGTTTGCCACTTCAGGTGAAACAAAAACACAGTCAAATAAAGTTATATTTAATCCCTTTCCTAGCAAAAATGCATTAACTTACAGCCTTTATCAAATTCTGAGCACTTTCAGCTTATAACCATATATAATTTACTGTCCAATAAAGGCATAAGAAGAGGGGAAAATATTAATGTTCTAATACAGGGTAAGATCACCCTTGTGAAAGCTCAAGAGTGTTCAGACATGGTACTGCTCTTAGTAAGAAAGTAATTTCACACAAACTTTCACTGTTTGGGCCAAGGGTAATTAAGATAAATACACCATCTTCAGGCCAAAACAATGAAAAGCATGCAAATAAAACAATTTTTAATGCCCATAATCTAAATTCACTGTATCTTAATTCAACGTATTAGAAAAGTACAATAACTTATAACGTATTTAGTGATTATAAGTTATATCTTTTCAAATCCAGAAGGAACCTGTACTCAGTAAGAAAAGATGAAAAATGTCTATCCTCAGATTTCATTGTGTTGGTTAAATGAGTCACTCTTTTGATAAAATTTCTTCTAAAGGTGAGCAGATACACATGTTAAACATCTGAAACTTAAATTTCTAAATCTCATATGTAAATAATAGATTTGGAGAGATAACCTCTAAATTATTCCAGATCTAACCTTCTCTTATACCAAACATTACTTGGTACTTCATTTATCTCTTGGAGAAAAAAAAAAAATCCTTTATTTTTAAAAGTTAAGCAAATTCCTTCCATTTACAGTACCACATTTCAAAGATTCTGATCTTTCCTCTTTTTAGAAAGATAGTGTAATTAGAAAAAAATATATTCTATGAAAGAAGAGTTCAAAGAGCCCAACTTTTAAAGTAACTATAAGTTCATTTTTTGATTTAATTTCAATTCTTCATTAGGCTAGAAGGTTTCTATTTTTGGATAATCAATGATGACATCCATCTAAAATGATCCTAAGATGCAATACAAAAAGAACTCAAAATTTACTCATATTTTAAATATTCCAACCAGTCAATTTGCAATTTACAATGAAAAAAAGCATCAGGAAACATATACCAGACACATAGGAGTAGACATAAACTCTTGGTGCTTTAATTTATTAACTTGAGACTTTTTAAAAAATTGATAAATATATATGAAAAATTCTTAAAGTCAATATGGAAAAGGAAGAACAGTTCCCTAAATATAGAAATCTAATTTTTTTTTTAAACACCATGTCTTGATATGCAATTTAAAATGGAGAAGGGCTGAGGGAGGTGTGGGGGTGAGGCGGTGAAAAGGGAGCTGAGGAGGGATGGGGATGGTAATGCGGGACTGGATATGGAGGACAATCAAACTATCGTTTTCTTGAGTCTTCTGTGGCCAGAGTGTCTAGTTGGGCAAGTCAGTTTATGAATTCTCTTGCATCTGAAGGTGCTTACACATGAGAAAATAAACTTAAAAAAAAAAAAAAAGCATTTGTGAGACTGGGTGGCAGGCATGTGCACTTCAGTCACAAGTGGCACTGTAAATTACAACCAAAACCAAGGCACAATTTGCCCACATTTTGCAAATATCACAAAAAAAGTTTGTCATAACTGGTTCTGTTTGTTGCAGGAGGAAAAAAAAAGAGTAATTCTATATTAAGGCACAGCCTTTGAGGCTTTGGTAGGAAAACTGCATATTGGGTGGATCCTGACCTAGACACCTTGATCTTTGATTCATGACCCCATCAGAGCCAGACAAGGGCTCCCTGACTATGAATTAAACTGTTTGATTCCTCTGCGAGCAGGGACACACAAAGCCTGTACTCTCAGCTGTTACATAAGAGGCTCTGGAATCCCTGGATGGTGTTTGTAAATAGCGCTGCCATGCGCATGGAACCCACGTGTCAAATGTTGACGTGACTGTGTGAAGTGTCAACAAGCTCCGAAGAGAAACCTCCTATTTCTTTTGGCCTAAAAAAAGAGCATGTGGGTGTCAAGGAATTATTTCCAGGGGAGATTTTTTTTCTCTTCCCCCATCTCCCGCAAAAAAAAAAAAAAGTGGGAAGAAGAACTGGAGGAAATGACCAATCTCCATCACTTTTCTTCTTATGTAACTCCTGACCTGAGGACATGATCAGAATTAACTGCCTGTCTAATTAAATTTAGGGTAAGTTTTGTAATCTCAACAATGCATTCTGAATGCACTTTCTACCTCCTCTCATCCGACTTCTTGTTTTTCTTATTATGAGAGAGAGTATTACAACCACTAGAAGGACACTAAGCAGGCAAATAGTTTGCAAAGTAACAAATCTCCATCCAAATAAAATTACAATATGACCCTTTCAGAGGAAAGTATCCAATAGCTTTGTTTGGGTGAACAGAAACACAATTTAGTATTCTACCGTCTTATTTTAAATTTCACCCTCATGGACCCTAATTGTATCTTTTATCATGGGTTTGTGAACAGAAAACAAACTCCATTCCTTAAGGAGGCTAAATTCTTACCAATATTAGAGAAAACTGACAATGTCAACAACTAAGTTTTTTATCCCTAAATATGAAAAGTTGCCCATAATCTTCAGGATTACGTAAAGCACAGCAAATTATAACAATGTAAAAAAGCTGATGCAAACTGTCAGTAGTAAATTAAACTGTGTTTTAAAAAATACACTGCCTTCAAAAAAAATCTCAAGCATTTTTTTAGTCATTTTAAAATGCCATGTTCTATATCTTTTATATACTTGATACAAAATGTTTTTAAATTACATATTAAATGAGTTGCTGTCTATAAAATGTCCTACTTAAAAAGTATCACATTTAAGAGTAAACAGGTTAAGTTTCAAAACATTGAAAATTTAGTTCCCAAAGTTAACCAAATGTCCTTTCTAATTTTGATTTCCAGTAGACACACATAATTCATAGTCATTTAAAAAGGTAAGTTATTAGCAAAATGTCTACTAGCTTCATTTTCTGCCAATGTTTTTCTCCAAGCTATAATGTGGTAGACAATTCCAAAATTAAAAACCATTTAGGTGACTGGATTGGAATAAAGATAGATGAAATCTAGAATGAAAAGTTTAAAATATGTGCTTTCTTGCTGAAATGTACCTGCTTCTCTTTTTACAAAAACAAATAATGTATGTGTTGAGTATTTTTAGATTGGAAGATTTGTTCTTCCCTCATTTTTAAAATAGTTTTCCAGTTTTACTGAGAAATAATTGACATACATCACTGTATGTTCTTCCTTCATGTTTGAAAAGTACCCATTTATGGTATTTTTTCCTCTTATCAATTATGTTTGATACATGAAAATATGAATATAAAGTGAATTAATGTTTTAATAACTGAATTCACTTTTTGAGATGCTCACTCCAATTTTATGAACTATCAGACACTTTATTTGCACAAATGATTTCTTGTTCTGTTATGATGTATGCAGTAAGGCAAACAAAAAGCTAATAATCATCCAAACTAATTAGTGGGTGTCCAAAACTAATCCTTTTAGTGCAAAAATCATGAAAGGTTATAAAAGAGCTGACAGAACTTTATAGCCAATGGCAAATGTGAAAAGTTCTATAACTGCAAACAAAAATGGAAAAAGTACTGAAAGAACAAACAGATTAAAAAATAAATTAATAGGAACAAGACAGTAGGTTACAGATGGAATCTGGGTATAGTATCATTGTATTATTTTTAGATTCTGGTGCTTTACTTTAGAATCAGCACAACTAATAACTAAGGTATTTTTTAATGGGTGTCTTTGTTTCTCAATGCAGGCAGGAAAGAAAAACAGGGGAAATAACTCAGAGATAGACCATGTTATATCCTCTGGACTTCACTATCATTATTTAAGCCTTTCTTCCTTTTATACTGCAAGACAAAAAAAAATCAATTCGAGGAGAAATATATAATAAAAACCCACCTTGAGAGTTGGGTGAATAGTTTCCATTAAAGTATAATCTGAACATAGAAACCAGATTTAATACTCTATCAAGAAAAAGACATGACTTGGTAAGGCAGGTTTTAGTAATGGCTAATAAAGCATGACAATAGTAATTAAAATTATCATTACTTTGTGACATCCACAAATTGTGACAAATCTCAAAATAGCAAAAGTAGCAAATGAAAAACATCAATACTATGTATGGCATATGTTCATGGGAGACCTACTGTCTATGCCTGACATGGGCAAGTCTGCTCTCTCTGAAGAGAGAAGTCCATCAGCAAAAATCCAGAGCCCACTGTTTTTCTTTTGAATACAGTGTATCTTTCAATAATAATTATTTATTAAAAGGTAAGCTAAAAATATTTTTTAAAAAATCAAAATATCCCTAATTTGAAAAGGTTTACAATTTTTGGAACCACATTAAATAAAGCAAAGATGGAGTACTACACTCAAATTCAGTGAGCAGCTTTTTGAATATTATAGAGATACTAGTATGAAAATCTATTATCAGCTGAGGTGGTTCAAAAAGTGTTGCAAGAAACAAGAGATAGTAAAAGCAAATAAACTACTCATTTCTCCCATAAGGAAGACCAGACCTATACTCTACCTTATTGCTTTCCATAATAATCACTACATCAACTTCCTGATGGGTCAAAGGTTCTAACATGAGCGTCTAACTTGGGCCTGTCACAAATACACAACAAACATACAAGTAAATGCTATAATCATACTCTTAAAAGGTATATCTGGGTCATTTCTACAGCTATTCCTTGAAAAAGTAATGATTACAGCAATTACAAAAAGCCAAGACATGTCCTCATTTAGTACAATAACATGTGTACATTATTAAAGCTGAATGCTTCAAGATCATTGGCTTTCCCCCACATTGTTATCAGTCATGGCACCAAGCTATGGGATCCAATTGGCAGCATTCTAATCAGAATAAAAGGGAAAGGAATATTGCTTAAAAAGAAGAATGTTTGGTATCTAGAATTACATAAAGTTAGAAATTCAAATAACGCCAACCCCAAGTAATTCACTGTGTGTGTTCAAAATTATGTCCTAATTTCATAGGGTCTAGACCTAAAAATCTGCGCTCATTTTACCATTAACAGTCTGTAAAATTCTGTTGGTGTTTGTAAAGACTGTGGCTATATGTGGCGAAACATGGAGAGCCATCAACATTCTGATTCTAACTCTTTCCCACTTTGTCTTGGCATCACAAAGACGGCTGCAGACCAGTTTCTTTTCTTAACCCTATTTTACGTGTATATTGTTAATAATGCTGCTATGAATATTCAGGTACAAGTTTTTGTGTAGACAGGTGCATGCATTTTAAGTCTCCTTTTATGACTTTCCCTATATAGCCCACATTATAGCTACATTTTCATCATTAGTGGTAATGAGGTGGTACAGCATAATGGTCAAAAGACTGGCTCTAGAGACTGACTGGTTAAATTCATATCCTAGCTAAGCCACGTACTGGCTGTAGGAACTTGGGCAAGTTATTTAATCTCACCGTGTATTAGTTTCTTCTCCAGAGATAGGGATAACAACACCACCTACCTCTCGAGTTGTGATGAGAATTAAATGATATAACTTGCAGCGTCATAAAACATTAAAACACAAAATATTTTTAATGCAAAAGTATTTTAAGCAAAAAAAAACACCTTTTGAGTAAACAAAAACCTATATTCTGATGCACATTTTGATAAGACATGGTAGTACAATCACCTGATTGATGAAATAGAACTGTGTTAAACTTTTTTGTTTTTGGGGAAAAAAAGGTTTAAAATTATCTGATCATGTGATAAAATGGTATAGAACTAAATATATACATACACAAGTATACAAGTCAAATGGGAAATCTGAGTAAGATTGGTAGACTGTATCAATGTCAGTCTCCTGACTGTGATATTATACTATAGTCTTCCAAAATGTTACCACTGGGGAAAATTGGGCAGAATGTTCATGTCCAATTATTATTATTTCATACAACTGCATATGAATCTACAATTAGCTCAATAAAAATATCAATTAAAAATATGTGATCCCTTGGACTTCCCTGGTGGCGCAGTGGTTAAGAATCCCTCTGCCAATGCAGGGGACATGGGTTCGAGCCCTGGTCTGGGAAGATCCCACATGCCGTGAAGCAACTAAGCCCATGAGCCACAACTACTGAGCCTGCGCTCTAGAGCCTGTGAGCCACACTACTGAAGCCCGCGCGCCTAGAGCCCGTGCTCCGCAACAAGAGAAGCCACCGCAATGAGAAGCCTGAGCACCGCAACGAAGAGCAGCCCCTGCTCACCGCAACTAGAGGAAGCCCAGGCGCAGCAACGAAAACCCAACACAGCCAAAAATAAATAAATAAATAAATAAACTAATTAATTAATCAATTAATTTTTTTAAAAATAAAAATATGTGATCCCAGTATAAATTTACTAAACATCAATCAACTGTATGCTTATAATGACTGGCTTTTATAGGACAACTGCCATAACCTGTAGAAGTTACATTTAAGGAAAAAGCACCATCGTCACTACAATCATCAGCAACACCAAGGCCTTTTACATTATTTTTCTTATGCATTTAGAATAGATTACACATTTTCTAATTAAATGACATTTTTTTGCTACTTCTACATCATTTATTAAACCTTTTTCCCCCTCAGCTTTTATTGAGAGTAACTGACATATGACATCATGTAAATTTAAAGTATACAATGCAATGATTTGTAATAGGTATATACTGGGAAATGATTACCACAATTAGGTTACTTAACACATCCATGACCTCATATCGTTATGATTTTTTGTGTGTGTGATGAAAACTTTTAAGATATACTCTCTTAGCAACTTTCAGGTATACAATACAGTAATGCTAAGTACAGTCACCATACTATGTGTTACAACCCAGAACTTATTCATTTTATAACTGGAAATTGGTACCCTTTGACCACCTTCACCCCCTATCCCCGACCCCCAACTCATTAAATCTTGATTTAGTAGTATACCACTAGATTCTATTATGGACTAAAAAGACATAGAAATCAGTCCTCCCTTCCAACAGACATAAATCTAACTTAAAAAAAACATTTACAGTATTTTTAGTGAAGTAACCAGTTAATTTTATGTCCCAAATTGTCCTTCAAAAATGCTTCATTCCAATTCATTCATCTTGTTATGTAATCCTCAGATTATTTGGAGCTTGATTTCAAGTCAGTTTGAGGAACAACCCTTAGTGAGTATAAGATATCGATCTCAAAATTCTTAAAACTGGAGGTAGGTTGACATTATCACTGAATTTAATTTTACACAAAATATTAAAAATCCACCTACCATCAATTTATACTTCTTGAAGCCTGGCACATTTAACTGCATTTCATGACAAGTGGAGAAAGCATAAATCGAAGCTGATAGAATTTACTATTTTGGAATGGGCAAGCAAAATCCATTTTACTGAGAAAAGATTTCATATCTATCTTAGGTATTTTCTGCAATGTACAACCTAGAATAAGAATAATGCTGGAAATAAGCAGATACATACAATCCTTTTTGGCTTGCAGTCAATAATTCAAGGTGTCTTGCTTTGCACTCTTCCCTCCAGGAACTCTTCTCTCCCACTACACACCAAACCAACAGATGAACTATATAACCTCCTTAAATAATGGCACAGCATTTACAAAGTTTTGGCAGTGAGTCAAAATAGAAATTGGAGATCTAGACCAAGTAAATACTGTATATTTGGCAAAATCATTTGTGGTTGTGTTCTTCAGCACAGTTTCCAAGATAACCACCAACTCTACTTGGCAACCTGACTCTCCCACAGTTAAGGCTCCAACTGTAAAGCTGGCTGTAGAGATATTTTCCTGCTACTGGCTTTGGTGCCATTACTACTCTTAAGAACTACTGTGCAATGATGGCATAATAGTTGAGAAAATGTCATTTTGATGAACCAAAACTGACAGCTAGCTGGTCCAAAGTTTTAACCTGTCCGCATGACAGGAAACAGAGTAAAACAGTCTACATGGTTGTTTACAAAACAAAGAAGACTCCCTCTAGTAACTGAAGATTGCTAAGACTATTAAAGTCTATTAAGCAATGATAACATCAACAACAAAGACAACAATTAAACTTGTAGAGGCAATTAGGGCATTAAAAAAAGCAGATTTAACATTTTCTAAGTATTAAACATTCTAAAATGTCAAACATCCATAGCTTTTGAGAACATTTTATTTCAAACTAATTTCTTAAGAATTCATATGAATTTACTAACTTGGATTTGGTGCAGTATGAAAAATAGAGTTTCTGCCAGGTGTGTCTGTGAATCATAAGAAGAACTTCTTAATGAGATAAACAAATAAGGAAAGATTGGGCTGGCCAAAAAGTTCATTCAGGTTTTCCAGTAACATCTTACAAAAACTCAAACGAACTTTTTGGCCAACCCAATATATTTCAGTAGTGACATTTGGCTTACAACACTGTGTATGGGTGCAGCCTTGGAGAAACTGATAGAGAAATTCTAACTGCAACAAGCGAAACCAAAACATTAACTCCATTCTGTTACCTAATACAAGTCTAGTGCCCAAACAGAACTTTGGAAGTCTGTCATAACAACTCCCAGGCAGGTGCATTTCACTTGTTCTGGAAGTGATGTTGACCTGCCAATGTCTAGGTCCATGCGCCATTGAATCAGAATCCTATCAATCCCTCTGGCTCCTGGCATGGACCAACACAATACCAGATCTAATTAGAGCCATAAGAAGAGTTTGGTAAATGTGTGAATTTAAGCAAGGCAAGAGACTTCCCTCATTCCAAGTTAATTTCTCATTAACCATTAGTTCAATTTAAAAAATAAGCAGGGGACTTCCCTGGTGGCGCCGTGGTTAAGAATCCGTCTGCCAGCACAGGGGACAGGGGTTCGAGCCCTGGTTTGGGAAGATCCCGCAAGCCGTGGAGCAACTAAGCTCGTGACCCGCAGCTACTGAGCCTGTGCTCTAGAGCCCACGAACCACAACTACTAAGCCTGCATGCCACAGCTACTGAAGCCCGCGCGCCTAGAGCCCGTGCTCCGCAACAAAAGAAGCCATCGCAAGAAGCCTGCGCACTGCAACAAACAGTAGCCCCCGCTCACCGCAACTAGAGAAAAGCCCGCGTGCAGCAACAAAGACCCAACGCAGCCAAAAATAAATAAATAAATGAATAAATTTATAACAAATAAGCAGGGCTTCCCTGGTGGCACAGTGGTTAAGAATCCGCCTGCCAATGCAGTGGACAGGGGTTCGATCCCTCGTCCAGGAAGATCCCATATGCCGTGGAGCAACTAAGCCCCTGAGCCACAACTACTGAGCCTGCACTCTAGAGCCCGTGAGCCACAACTACTGAAGCCCGTGTGCCACAACTACTGAAGCCTGTGCACCTAGAGCCTGTGCTCTGCAACAAGAGAAACCACTGCACTGAGAAGCGTGTGCACCACAAGGAAGAGTAGCCCCCACTCGCCGCAACTAGAGAAAGCCCGCGCGCAGCAACCAAGACTTATCGCAGACATACATACATACATACATAAAGAAATAAATGAATGAATGAAATTTTTGGAGAATCCAGGTAGCATTGACTCTCACAAATATGGTAAATGAAAAGCTGAGGTTATGTCTTTCATTGTAAAGTATCCCATGCTAATTAAAATAATTTTTCTAGTAAAGGAAAAAGTAATATTTTCTTGTTTTGGTGAATAATATGCATATCTCCTCCTTATAATCATTGAAGCCCCTCATACAATATTAATTAGCAGCTATTTTCAGAAAAGAGTCTAAATTGGATGCTGGGAAAGAACAAGCTTTCATGGTCAAAATCAAAATTATTAATCAATGTAGATATCCTTATTTATCAATGTGATATATCTATTATTAGTTGAATAGCCTTAAGACAGTATATACAACATCTGAAAAGTCCCCCAAAAGTAGTTATATACCACTGTTAGCAAAAGAAATTACTTATTTTAAATTCTGAATTGCTGGAATAATTAACCACAGTTTTCTCAACAAATAGTAAGCATTTATGCTAAATTCCTAAGTGTTTTCTTTATTATTTAGGACAAATAAGAACTAACCAAATGAGCTGTTTGTATTCCACAGAGATGAGTAATATGTCTCCCTTGTAATCATGCCTCCAATATCAATGATTAAACTTAACTGCTTTTCCAGAGATCAAAATACAAGGAGTTACAAAGTGAACTACTGAGGACAAATAGTTTTGGAAATCCGATTTATGGAGTAATGTCCATTACTGTGCTTTTCCCTCTGTCCATCTTTTAATCATGTCCATGCCTTCTAAACTTGTTTGACTTCCCAATCTTTCACTAACACTTTTCTGCTTGACAACATTTAAAATATCAGTATTTATTGTGTTGAAATTTATATTCTGCTTCAAACCTATTATTACAAAACACACATGCAAACATGGAAAAGAATATAACTCCCCTCCAGTATTTCAACTTTTCATTAAAATGCAAATATAATGATTTTCATTAGCCAGGCAACAATACCCACAGTCTTAAATCAAACCCAACCCAACCCAACCCAATTATCTTTTCTATGTACATTCCAACTGTCCCTAAGATATACTCTTCCTCTTATGTTGGATCATTTGTTGATGAATATTTTTAGATTTGTATTTGCCATTATTTTCCCTGATTGGAGAGGGAAAAGCACAATGTGTGACTCGAGATTTTAAATTTTGGATATATCCTACTCCCTAGACAGACAAATATAAAAATACTTCACTAAATTTTAAACAACTGGAAAATGATCCTTCTGCAATTCCTAAACACTACAAGAAGAAGGAAGAAAACTCACTCAATGCAATTAAAAGTATGTCATGAGGGTAACAGCCAGTAAATTTCACTTATATTTCACATTCGACCTTCTCAGCAGTCTATCCAGCCCACACTTTATTTGCCATAGGTAGAAAACTCTCCATAGAAACTTAGCTTAATATCGCTAGACGAGCAGCCCCAATGAAAGAGATTCAGCAAGATTCATGTGTGTAAGAAGGAGGAGGAGGAGAAAGAGGAGAAAAAGAAGAGGAAGAAGGGGAAGAAAAGGGAAGAGGAAGAAGAAGAAGGAGTAGAAGAGGAAAGAGGATGAGGAGGAAAGAGACACAGAGAAAAGCAGAGAGATAAAAGACCAAAGAAAAGAGAGCAGCCAAGAGGGAAAGAGAAATTTGGATGGGACTGTTAGAAATCTGCTCTCTACGTCTCTGTTTCTTTACTGGGATTGGGTTTCATTTCTTTCGGCGCCCCTGACCTTGCAGTCTTCCAACTCTCCACACTCACCCCCCCCACCACCACCAATCCTGCCCGCCCGCCCCCTCCCCCGGCCTGCGCCTGCCTTTGTGTCTGCCTGTCACTTACCGGGGAACCCGACGAAGCTGATTCGGGAGAAGCACAAAGCCAGGACACAGATTTGCCCACAAATTCTCTCACACACATTCCCCAGGCTGGAAGGTACAGCCCATCGCAGAGCTGATGTACCTCGAGAAAAGTGGGTTCGGGTCTTATTGGGGGAACCAGAGAAACTATTCTTTCCTCTCTCGCTCGGCACCGCTAACAAAACGCGCGGACTTCAGGAAAAAACAAAACCCCACTGAGTGGACTCCTGTTCCACTCGCCTGACACTCGCTGAGCGCAGCCCCCGAAACGGGGGGACACGGGGCAGAAGGGGGCGGACGCAAACGCACACCCAGACCCAGAGCCCCAGCGGAGAAAAGGGTCGAAGACCACCCCGTCTGTGTTCTCCCCAGGGCGGGCGAGGATAAACCCGAGGCTCGTCTGCCTTCCACGAAGGGAGGGGGTGGGGAAGCTTCAAGGGGAAGGTCGTGCCCCCCACAGCTGAACTATTTTAGAAAGGAAAGCAGAGAAAAATCACTTTCCGGAGGATAAAAGGCCGGGAAAGCAGCCGGCCGGACTCCCAAAGGTAAGTTTTCTGGGCGAGGAGGACACGAGCCCTAGCAGGGGAGAGAGGAGGACACAGAACTACAGGTTTAAAGGGGGGTGGGGGGGAATTAAAACTATATTTGTCAGCCATGTTGAAGAGGCTCCAGTAATTTGTGAAGCTTCCCTCTTCCCTCTTGGTATTTGTGGGTGACACTGCAGGCTTTGCTCCCCAGTCCCCACAAGCCCGAGAGAAAGCGCAGGGGAGAGGAAAGGGAGAGTTTCGCGGCACAAGAGAAGCGCTCTGACCTCGTTCTCGTCTCTCAGCCTTGCAGCAATCCAGCAGTGGCAGTCGGGTCTCCTTTCTAACAAATCCTAAAGGGCAGCCATCTTGCTTCCTTCTGCTTCTCTACGAAAGCAGCCTAGCCTCCGCATCAATATTCATAAGGCAGTTTGACGTCTGTTCTCATCACTCGGCGGGGCCGGCGTCTCGGGGCGGCCGCGGCGAGGGGGCGGACGTGACTCGCATGCGAGCCGGGCCTGGGCGCGCGGCGCTCGCGAGGAGGCGGCGGGGCCGCCCGAGCTCTCGCCGCAGCCGCCGCTCTCCTCCTCCTCCGCCTTCTCCGCCCCGCTTCCTCCTCCTCCTCCTCCTCCTCCTGGCCGCCTCCTCCCCCTCCACCCGGCCGCCGCCTCCTCCGTCCCGGTCTCCGCCGCCGCCCCGGGGCCCTCGGCCCCGGCTCCCCCGGAATCGGCTCCCCGCCCCGGGGCTCCCCGCACAAAAGCCGGCGGCCCCTGGGGCCGAACGAGGGGGCGCGCGGTCGAGGCCGGGGCTGGGGAGCCAGCGGGGGGAGCCGTGGGCCCGGAGGAGCGCGGGGCGGGGGCGCGCGGGGGAAGGTCCGGCCCCCGGGACCCTCGGATGGGTCTCCACTCCTGTGAAGGCGCGGGGCGGGCGCGAAGGGGGAGGTGGCGTGCGTCCCTGGCAGGAGGCTGCGAGACCCCAGCTTAACCTTTTAAACTTTTTGCTGGTACCGCACCCCACCGCCTGCTTAGAGCAGGTGGGCACCCCCCGCCGTCCCCGCCCCGACTCCCACCTCCTGGCAGGTATCCCCGCACACGCCCCCTCGCGCACCCACCCCCTGGTAGGTCCACCCGCCCCGCCTGGTCTCCGCTTTGGCATCCTCTCCACACAGTCGCTTTCATCTCGCTCAGCAGAAGCACTCCCCAGTTTCGCGGAGGGCATGCCCTTAGTGCTTTAGGGGCCTGTAGTTTTAAAGACTCGACAAATTAGGAAATTGACCCAGGCCCGCGTCTCCCCGCCCCGGCCCACCTTCTGTTTACTTTGGCCACGTGGGCCGGGAAGAAGGATTCACGCAGATCCGAGAGGGCTTTCGCACCAGTGACTCTCTACTTCGCGCTGGATTCGGTTGTAAGAAATAAATCTGCACTTTCAAATGCTTAAATTTACTCCCATAAGAGCCTCTATTTTGAAAAAATGTCCAGCCTTATAATTAAGCAACGAAGAAATCGACCCATAAAGAACTAAACGCCGAATGACGGACGCTCGATTTTCCCTGAAGTTCGGAATTCTATAACCACTCGCATCCACTGACAGATTTTCTTTTCCATTGCCGAGTAGTTTTACTTCTCTTTTTAATGCTTTTTTTCCCTAATCATAAATTTTTTATGTGAAGATGAGATAAAGAACAAAGCCCATGTGAATTGGTATATCAGATGGTTTTTGAGATTTGCCCTCTATTAGAAGTTCTCACGTTACTGGCATTCAAATTTTAGATAGACCTTTTGGGCACATCTTTTACGGGATCACTACATTGTGATCACGATACTCTTAAGTAAACACAAGTTATTTTGTGTAGCTCACGGTTTTTTGTCCGCAAATTTCTTTTGAAGTCTTTACCTAATTTTATGAAATCGGAATATTTTCTCTTTGAAAAGGGTTAAAAAAGGAACTCTTCGTATGTGTCACGTTGTTACTAAGAAGAACGTTTGAAGTGAAACACTGTTTATTCCACTTTGAGACAAAGTTGACTTCGATTTCTGGTTTTGCACTAGACTAAGTAAAATCGTTCGTTTCCCTAAGCATTCATGTAAAATGAATTTCCATCTTTTCTAATCGTACACTCTAATGTGTCATTGAAGTCTTGGCAATTGCTAATGGACTTTAAGCTGTTTAAAAGGTGCCTTGTAATTTGTTTCTCAAGTCCAAAAAGTAAAGTTTTCCGAAGGCTGTGACGTACCGTTGTGCAGCGCACAGAACAGCAGAATTGTGGAAAGCATGAGCTTTGGAGTCCACAGAGGCAGATGAATCTTGACTCCACCCTTACTAAATGTGTGACCTTGAGCATGGTACTTAACCCTTTGTGTATATCAGTTTCCTCACCTGTCAGACACCATCTAAAACAGTGTGGTTGTGAGGATTAAATATGACACTAAGTGCTCAGGTGGTTATTACTACTGGTTATTACTATTACCAATCATAAGCCATCTACTTTCAAGAGTTTTTCTTGTTTAACTAGAAGTATAGAAGTAATTATATGTCTTCCTACATTGAATAACATGGCAAATATTGTATTAGCATGTGTCTGATATAAACACCCATATATTCCCTTATTTATATGATAATTGGGGAAATGGTCTGTAGGGTCACCTCCTTCTCATCTTTTAAACCTCTCTCTCTTTGTTGTAGCAGGTGGTTCTCGTCTACCTGGAATCATACTTGGCTTGCAGTTGGTTTTGCAACAGGCCCTGAACCTTTTCTTGCCAACTTCTTCCTTTGCACCTCCACCCCACCCTTAACCACCATGACATTTGTTAATTGAAAAGAACATGCCTTACTCCCCTTGGCTGTTATGACTTTTCAACAGCAAAAGGAAGTAAAATTTTAAAGGTCTCCAGGTGTAAAATATCTTAGTGAAATTTTGTATTGTTGATTTTTTCAAAACCTCTTTCTTACTTGCTATTTCTGGGAAAGATAAGCTATAGTGAACATAATCAGTTGTTGACTGGATATTAGTGCACATTTCTATGGGTAATTCAGAGCAAGCTTTTATTAACTGTGTGCATTCTTAAGATTTCTCCTCTTACAGATGTGGATAATCTATTTTTAAAAGATAATTTGCTGTTTTAACAGCAGTCAATTGCTATCAAACTCCTTACCATTTTCTTTTTTTTCTCCAACTAGAAAGACCAGCACTACTTCCACACAGAAAAATCCTTACTTCCTTACCAGAGGAAAAAAACTAATAGAACAAGTCCCACGACATGCTATTCTGTGTTAGAAAATTGACTTGATTGGGCTGGGCACCTGCTGTCTAACTCAATTGCTCGGTCTCTAAGCCTCGTAGGGTGGAGGCAGCTTCCTGTCTGCTCTGTCCTTTAAAGAGCTGACAACAGGGCTTTCCTGGTGACGCAGTGGTTAAGAATCCGCCTGCTGGGGACACGGGTTCGAGTCCTGGTCCAGGAAGATCCCACATGCCGCGGAGCAACTAAGCCCATGCGCCACAACTACTGAGCCTGCGCTCTAGAGCCTGTGAGCCATAACTACTGAAACCCGTGCGCCTACAGCCCGTGCTCCGCAACAAGAGAAGCCACCGCAATGAGAAGCCCGCACACCGCAACGAAGAGTAGCCCCCGCTCGCTGCAACTAGAGAAACCCTGCGCGCGGCAACAAAGACCCAACGCAGCCAAAAATAAATAAATAAATAAATTTAGATTAAAAAGAAAAAGAGCTGACAATAGCAGCTTGCTTTACACTGCAAATTTCTTGTACTAACAAAAAAATAATAGGTGATTCTTAATTTCCTCCCCACCTGCAGAATAGGAAATTTTCTTTAAGGACTTGATTTTCTCTTTAACTGAGAGAGAGTTGTGGTGCATACTCCTTTGAAAGAATTACAGTGGTTTAACAAAAACATTAAATCATGGCCTGTTGTTTCCCATCTCCAAAAACATATTTCTGAAGTATGACATGATAAAGATTCTCTCCATGCTTAAAAGACAATTGACCTTCAAACAGCACAGCAGTCATTGCTGTGAAGGGACTTTCTTGTTTCTTTTGTCTAGTGACATTACTGCACACCATACAAAGGTACATATTTAATATAAGTAGAATGCCAAGTTAAAAAAATCCCCAAGAGATGAAACATTTATACAGAACACTTTAAATTATTGATATACATTATTATTATTATTATTAATACAAACCATTATTGTCTAAAGCCGAGGATCATAATATTATGAGATTCTTGATAGAGTCTCTTTTGTTAATATGATTTCTACTTACTTTTTTACTGACCTTGTTTCATATGGTTAATTTCTCTTTCTATCATTTGGAAATTTTAAAGAAATAGACACAAATGATATAATCCTAACACTCAAATCAGGAGCTTTCCAATGTGTGATTTAATGGGGGTTAAAATGAAATGTCAGATGAAACTCAAAAGTTTAATCCTGTTAAAATATTGTCAAAGGCGTTATAAGAAGAATATCAGGGGGACTTCCCTGGCGGACCACTGGTTAAGACTCCGAGCTTCCACTGCAGGGAGCATGGGTTCAATCCCTGGTCAGGGAACTAAGATCCCACATGCCACGAGGTGTGGACAAAGAATATTAGGCTCATTAGTGAGACAAATCTCATGGAAATGCCTCCAGAAGTATTGCAAATGTGTTGCTAATATCAGTCTCTTTTCTTCTCATAAATTCTGAATTCACAATCCAGTAACTACTCTTCTTATTCTCATCCAACTTTGGTAACGCATTTAATATTCCACTTTCTTCTTTTTTTTTTTAAATTAATTAATTTATTTATATTTTGTTTTTGGCTGCGTTGGGTCTTTGTTGCTGCGCGTGGGCTTTCTCTAGTTGCGGTGAGCGGGGACTACTCTTCGTTGCGGTGCGCGGGCTTCTCATTGCGGTGGCTTCTCTTGTTGTGGAGCACGGGCTCTAGGCACGCAGGCTTCAGTAGTTGTGGCACGCGGCTCAGTAGTTGTGGCTTGCAGGCTCTAGAGCGCAGGCTCAGTAGTTGTGGCTCACGGGCTTAGTTGTTCCACGACATGTGGGATCTTCCTGGACCAGGGCTCGAACCCGTGTCCCCTGCATTGGCAGGTGGTTTTTTAACCACTGTGCCACCAGGGAAGTCCCCCACTTTCTTCTGAGAGGATAATTTTTCAGTTTCAGTGATAAACTTCAATAATGAAGTTTATTATATAGGATTTTATAGTTTAAAAGCATTTTTGTACACTAATATTTTTGTGGTAAGGTGTACACTAACAGTTTAATATTCAAAATCATATGCCACATTAAAATGGCATTTAATTCCTGTCTTATAAAAATGAAAAGTGAGGCTAAGTGACTTTTACTGCAATAGAGGATCACCTCTCAAACCCAAGTTTTGTGAATCCAAAATCAGGCCTTTTTCATTATGCCCAAACTATCCTCATATCTTTTCCTGCTCATCTTCCTCTAAGTTTTTCTCACCATTATTAATACTAACTAGTATAAGAATCTTCCCTTCAAAACTCAAAATAATTTTCCATTATTCTGTTACTTAAAAAAAACAACTCAACATCTGCATTTACATATACTACATTTACTTGTTAAATACTGGCTATGTACCAAGCATTGCAATAATTCTTGTACATTTATTATCTTTTAATTTAATGCTTAGCATAACCAAATAAGGTAGGTAAAAGCTTACTGAGAATTAACAGTTGAGTGATTTGGTTGGGATTAAGGAGCTGGAACCAAGGTCTAAATCTAAATCTAGGTTTGTCTGATTCTAAAGCTCATGTCCTTGCAAGCTACACTGTTCTGTCTCCCCAGTTTAGCAGATACAGATATCTATGTTTAATGCCATGATAAGTTTTTCACACAATTAGTGTGTGTGTGGGGGGGGGGGGGTTTGGGGTTTTGTTTTTGTTTTCTTTTACAATAACATTAGTGTTCCCTATCTCTTCCTCATAAAACAAAAGCAGAAACAAAAACTCTTCTGTCTAAACTTTTACTTGGTTTTTGTTTGTTTGTTTGTTTGTTTTTGTTTTTTAATCATTTGCTTTCTACCCTGTTTCTTTTGTTTCCAATTGTATGCTAGAAGTTGGCATGCTTGAACTTTTGGGAATAATGATTACATTTGTGTAATAAACAAATGTGGTATCACACTCCTGCCCACTCCCCCATCCCTATAACATATGTCTTACCCCCACTAACAAATTGTTTACGGATAAGTTCTGCTACCTGTTTTCAATATTAGTGTGGTGAAAGGACGTTGCACCCTTGATCTGCTCCTGATTTCCTTGAATGACTTAGGGTTCATTCCCGCCAAACAAGGAAGCTGACAGGTGGAAAGAGTGCCACCTACTGAAATTGTTCATAGGACGTGGATCTTTGGGGATAAAATACTCAGAATGGGAGGGCACCAAATCTTTCCATTGGGAAAATGAATGAGACTCACCTCTGGAGCTTTTGAAAAATACAAATAACTAGCTTGCACTTCTCTACCCCCAGCAGTGTCTTGGTTTGATTAATGAGGTCTGGGATGGGGCTAGAGTAACAATATTTTTCAAAAGATTCACGGATAATCAGATGTACAGCTCTGCTGAAAAATCACGGGTATAGCTTAATGTGTAAAAATACGATGAAAACAATTAATGCTTACACATAATATTAATAGTTAATGGGCACAAAATGTTGTCATTCATGGAGCATCCCATGACAAAAAGCAAACAGTGGGTATCGTGCTACAGTCTGGTGAAGCCCTCACACCTTTGCAAAGATGGAGCAAATTTGCCTGTGACTCCCTTTCTGTATTTCAGGTTGGTTAAATCCTTCTAAGTTCTCTTGTGGCAGGTTAAAAACAAACAAACAAACAACTCTCCTTTGAGGAAGAGATAAATAATTAGCAGCCAAAGAATGACCCAGATTATTACTAGTGAAAAGGAAAGAGCAGGGGAAAATGCAAGTGATAGGACTGATAGCCTGATGCAGTGGGGAGAAAGAAGTGTTGAAAGTTGCCTGAGTTCAACTTGCGAAGGATACTTAGGGATTTTTGTTCTAATAAAAAAAAAATCTATCGGTTGAGTTTGTCACATTTTTCTAAAAACATTTAAACCATTCTTTAATCCAGACAGTTAGACAAATTGATTCTGATTTCTTTCTTTTTCCAAAATAATGGTCATGAAATAGTTTATGAATGTATTACAAGGCAGCTAACTATTAGTGCAGTTCTTTCTGGAAGAAAGAGCTTTACAGATTAAACTAATTTTAGGTCTCCATGAGTTAAATTCTTCCCTTTCTTATGATATTCTATATGGAAAAGAAGGAAAAATAAAAAAGGAAGTAGGGTAGTCACTATTTGACATCCCATTTTCTTCAAATATTCTAAAGTGTGTTTTCATACTTTCCAGAGATGTGTGAGAAAAATCTAATGAGATCTGAATCAGTGCCAACTCAGAGCCTGTGGGAAGGCGGGGTAGTTTCCTGCAAAGATCTACACCACCAACCTCTGTTTAATTTGTTTTCTTATTTTATATCTTAGAGTACAATACTATTACTATTTGGCAGAAAATCTCCTTGATCTGTCAGTAATTAGGCACGCCTCTAAGTTGAACATGGGTTGATTGCCAAGCAATTGTTCTGCATTTCACAATGACTTTAATCCCCAAGAGAATAAAGTACATTTAAGCAGTGAGTGACCACAAAATAGGGGTTCCTGAAAGAGAAGTTGGAGTAGAAGGTGAAAAGAAACACACACACACACACACATTAAATCAGAACATCAAAAACACATGCTAAAGAAGCATTTCTTTGGGGGTCCCTAACATTTATTTCTCTGAAATCTTATGATCACTGACCCTAGTTAGACTGGGTAGAGAGAGAGAAGGAAGTGAGAACTATTGAAGAATGGTGTGCTCAGCACAGGGTTGGGAGATGTCAGGTGGGTGTGATCCTAGTGGTGATACTGATACACTTTAATAAAGGAGACTTTCCTGATTCTCCTTAAATCTTAAAACATTGATAGCTATTGTCTACTAGTGAACAAGAACCAAAAGAGTCCCTCTCTAAATTTAAAATCCAAAAAAGGCTAAAGTCATAATTTTGGTGGGTGAGGGCCACTGTTAAAGGTAAAAGTAGTATCAACTCACAAAACAGATATTCAAAAAAATTTAGAAAGAGAAACTAGTAAAAGCATACTTATTGGAATGTTAAACTCAGTCTGATATGAATAAATGACATGGTTTAGGATTGTAGTCTAGACTCTGCTACTAAAAAACCTACCCAAAATCTTTAACATGCATGATCTCATTTAGTATTTACAATAATCTTCAAAATAGGTGAGACAGTTATGAATCCCATTTTATTTTATCTTATTTTTTAACACTAGGGAACATGTATTTAACACATGAGGGGACATGTCAGAGAGATTGAGTAACTTGCCCAGGGTTACACAGCAGGTGATACATTCTCAGACTTAAGTCTTCTTCAGTATTCTTTCCACAAACCAAACGGAAACAAATAAACCAACTTTAATTCCTTCCTGGGGGCAGAAAAGAAGCTCTGATCAACCTGTGACATTGTATCTTAGGCTGATACATTTGTATTCCTTGCCTATGCTCACACAGGCAGAGCAGAATGCTACAGTAATGGAAAAGTGTGTTTACTGTTTTTTGTTTATTTACTTGTTTATGTTTTAATGTAGGCCATCCACTGTGGTAGGAATTCTGTTCATTCCAAATGTGAGGGGAAAGATAATCTATTCCCTAAAAAACGTTTCTAAGGGGAAGAATAACAAGTCAAGACACTTTCTCAGAAATTTAAAAAAAAACAAAAAACTTTAGAAATGAAGTCTTGTTAGTCTCATTTTCCATTGCAAAATGGTTCATCTGAAGTTTCTAAACTGTCACAGGTTATGGTGATGCTTGAGATACTGATGTGTCATTTGTGTTTCAATTTCACATTCTTGAGAGGCAGCTTAATCAGCACATGACCATAACCAGAGTCAAATGACATCGTTACGAGGGTTTGCTCAGGAAATCCTCAAATCACAGAAGGATCAGAAACGGATGGAAATACCATCGCAGAAACATCCCTTAAAAGGTGTAATAATAACGACATATCTGGCCATTCTTGTTTCACATTAGTGGTAGCATTTCCCAGGCTCTGCTTTCTCAGCCTTTAAGAAAGGCTATATTTAAAGTTAAATTTAAATTAATTCTATATTTAAAATTAAACTTACATGGTGATGGCTCATTGCATTATTCTCACTTCAATATACTTCTTATTTTTTCTCTCATTCAGTGATATAACAGTGAACAAGATGTGTTCCCTGCCCTCCAAGAACTTATAGTCAAGTGGGAAAACAGACATGTAAACGGGCTATGATGAAACACTCTGTGTTGTGTGCTGGGGTGCAGTCAGAAGGGTGCTTACCTCATGCTTGCAAGCTCAGAGCAAACCTCCCATGAAAGTAATATTTAAGCTAAGATCTTAAGGATGAATAGGAATTATTCAGGCCAAGTAGAAAGTCAGAAAAGAGTGCTCTGTGGAGATAAAAGAGTAAAAAGAGTATATGAAGAATGGGGGCAGGAGAGAGCACGACATGTTTGAGGGGGGGAAAAAAAAAAAGACACGTTCCAAATGACTTGTATAGGAAGTGAAGAGGGAGAAGGTGACCACTCAGGCTGTGGCCATGTGCAGGGACCAGATCATGGGGGTTAGTGACAGTCATGGTAAGGGGTTTGGGTTGTGGCCTAAGTGCAGTAGAAAGTCAATCACGGGTTTTCAGAGAGAAGAAAATGATCAGATTTGGATGTTGGAAATTTCTCTCTAGTAGCACTAGGGAGAGTGGATTGAGAGAACACAGTAGCAGGGGCTAGAACACCAGTGGGGAGACAGGGGTAGTGACTTAGGAAAAATTAGAGTGGTCTTGGATTAGAGATTAGGCAATAGGAAGGAGAGAAATGGACAGGTACATGGGCGTCACAGAGGTAGAAGAAATGGAGCCTAGTAAGTGCTTGGAAGCACGGTGAAGCAGAGGCGGGGCTCCAGAATGTCACCCAGGTTTCTGACCTGGCTGGGGCAGTTGGTGGTGACTTTCACTGGAGATAGAAATGACAGGAAGAGAAGAGGACCTGAAAGTGGGACTTTGAGAGCTGTGGGAGAAAAAAAGAAATCAGTGATCAAAACATTAATTTCGAGGCACCTGAGGGACATACATGGGGAGACGTGCAGTAAGCAGTTGGATGGCTGAGCCTGAAACCTAGGAAAAAGATTCAGACTGGAGTTAGAAATTTGTGAATCATCTGCAGACAGATGGCAGTTGAGGGAGATAACCTTACACTCTGAGTGAGAAGAAAAGTGGAGCTCTAGGACAGGACCCTCAGAGGGACACCCCCTGTGAGGTTTGAGAGAAAGAAGAGGAGCCCCCAAAGGAGGAAACCAGAGGTGTGTGCTGTTGTGGGAACCAAGTTAAGGACTAGCCTCACGAACGAGGTCTGACCTGGTGAGCAGGGCCACATACTAATGAGCCGTCACCTGAGACGAGTAACGAGAAGTGCCTTGAGTATAGCAGTGGGACATTCCTTGCAATCCTTGGCCAAGTGAGCTTCAGGAGAAGAGTCCTGGTGACAGAAGCCAGACTGCCTGAGGTTGAAGGATAAACAGGAAGTGAGGATGTGGAGATAGGGAGAGCCGATGTTTAAAGAAGGTTGGCTACAGAGAGAAGGAAGCAGATAGCAAAGAAGCTCCAGGGCGTTGTCGGATGGAGGAAAGAATGTCTTAAGATGGGAAAGACTCCAGCACGTTTACTGATGGGAGAGAGCAGATTGAGGTGGGTGGTTAAAGATACAGGAAAGAAAAGAAAACTTACTGAACGAGGGCCCTGAAAGGTAGGGTCTTTTAAAAGGGTATTCTGCTGACAAGCTGAGGAGCATAGGTCTTACAAAGGAGGGGAGGACAATTGGTTTGGTGAGTTCATTTCATCGTGCTCCCTCCATCTCTCTCCCTCCCTAGTGGGCTCTGTAGATTTCCTTCACAAGTTTCATCATTGCTTTGGAGAGAAAGAGGAATGGGGTCTGTGAAATGTATTATGAATTAAATGCTGGTGGTTGGACAAGGCTGAGGTGGAGTCTATAATATAACATACATTTCTAGAAATCAGAGCTTCCTTCAAAACACAAGGGTGTATTATAAAACACTGCAGGTAATAAATAAATACTAAAGGGATCCTACAGTGGCGGGAGAATCTCCATCTGGGTGATGTGCAGTGATGGCTAAGGTTTCTAATCCATGCTTCACACTATAATGACTGCTCTGTGATCCAAGAATAATCATAAGAATATATACCAAATATTGATGGTCTACTGAGTGCTGAGCACAAAGTACATATTATTTTTATACTACAAGGATCCTGCAAGGTAGATATTTATTTTCAGTTTACAGGTAAGTAAAGGCTCAGAGAGAATAAATAAGTTTCTACAATCAAAGAGCTGGTTAATGGCTCAACTAGCACCAGAACGAAGTTTATCTATTTCAGATTGTGAGCACTTTGCACTAAGTAACATGATGTATCTTTCAGAAATATCTCATTGAAAATTATTTTTGCTCCCGATTTCCCTCATAGTTATGTATTATTATGCAACTAAAATATCTTCTCTCTTAGATAATTGTGACCAACCAACCTAGGAAAGAATTGGTATTGGTGTGCAAGGGAGAGAGAGTTGGGGAAAAACTAGATCCAGACATATAGAGATTAATGAGAGAAAAAGAATTACCTCCAGCATCACATATTCCTTCAGCTTGCCTATTTCCTGCATGCCGCAACTAAAGATCCCACGTGCGGCAACTAAGACCCAGTGCAGCTAAATAAATGAATAAATATTTTAAAGGTACAGAGATATTTTGTCTGCCTAGAGCTGAAAGTAATTACACAACTAAACACTTAAATTGCAGTTATGACAGGCACTACAAAGGAAAGGTTCGGAGGCTGTGGGGGAAGATACAAGGAAGGATGCAACCCAGTTTAGAAGTCAACTTAAGCTTTCCTTGAGGAAGTGATAATTGGGCTGACTTTTGAAAAATAACTAGAAATGAACCAATCAAATGGGGTGTGGGGAGAGGAGTCTTGTTTCGGTCAGAGGGAATTGCACACGGGGAAGGCCAAAAGCAGAAATGGATGTGTCATAAGGCCAGTGTGGCTGCAACCCAATGAGTAAGTAGGAGAGTACAATCAATGAGGCTGAAGATAGGCAGGGACCAGGACATACAAGGACTTGTAGGTCACATTGAATCTGTTTTTGTCATTATATATTGATTTAACCTGCTCAGGATCCATCCTCACTTCTGTCAGAGAATGATACTATGATTTATCCTTGGGAAACTATAAGCAGATAAGGTAAGGGAAAAAAAGAACCAGGCATGGCTTTCTTGACAGTAGAGAGGCCATCTTCAGCCTAATCCATTTTGTGAGCTAAGCCTGGCCACAATGCTTGCCCTTGAATAGGTCTCAGTAATAATTATCTTAAGAGAACAGAAGGACAAACTTCTCAGGCAAAAGAAGTGACCATAGCAAAGAGAATATATCAGTTGTAAAGACTCCCAGTTCTATCTCAATGGTAAAGATTAGCCTGAAGCTCTCAACCACCAGATCACCCTGAACCTAAGGGATGATGATGTTGACCTTTTCAGACCCTCATGACTTCAATCAACTAAAGCTTGGACTCTGTCAACTGCCAATGGTACATGAATATGCATGTACCATTAGCTTAAAACTTCCCCAGTTTTGCTGTCTGGGGAGACACTGCTTTGGAAAGATCCCCAGTGTTCTCCTTACTTGCTGCAAGAGATAATAAATCCTTCCTTCTCCCAATCTTTGGCTTGGTTGTGTCTTTTGGCTCAATATCCATCAAGAGGCGAACTCAGTTTTTTGGGTAACAGAGCCAATCTTCAAACCATGAGGTTTAGGAAGAGTCAGTCTACCTTCAGCTTCAAATGTGGGCCCGTGTTGAAGCTGCCATGGCCAATCAGAGCATAACCTCCTGCTCTCCCCACAGGAATGGTTAAGAGAGGGAAACATGCAACCCAAGCCAGGCCAATCAGAACCAATAGGGCCAACTCTGGGCCTTTTGCTGGTGGTGTTGGCTATTGCAACCAGAGGGAAAAGCTCAGTTCTCTCAAAGGAAATGTCTCTCTGTAGCCAACACAGAGGAGAGTAGTGCTGAGAGATTATGTCCAGCTAACATCGCTGAATAGATCTGCTCCATAACTTTTCGGGTTTGTGAACCGGTAAATTCCTCTTACCAGGCAAGCCTGTTTGAGATATATTTTAGTAACTTAGATCTGGAGAAGTCTTGATTTCTTATTTATTTATTTTTTTTAAGTGGTACAAGGATCAAAGTGTGGTGACAGCTAAAGTGTGGAATTAGCTGGGTGTAGGTAGGAAAGAGGCAACGAGGACCTCTTTCTGTTACCTGAAAACTGGGTTCACCTTGTTATCGAACCAAACTTGGGTCCCCTCACCCATGCACAATAAAGCCAATCTACTGACACTGGATTGTGGTGAAGGAAAGTGCAGCTTTATTGTAAAGGCACCAATACAAGGAGGATGGGTGGCTTGTGCTCTAAAACCCCAAACTCCTTGGTGGTTTTCAGGGAGAAGTTTTTATAGGGAAAATTTGGGGTGTGGGCTGCAGGGTGTGTGGCTTTCTTCTGATTGGTTGGTACAGGGCTGTGTTCCAGGAATCTTGTGCTCAGCCTGCAGTTACCATCCTCCACCTGAGTGGGGGCCTTAGTTCCTGCAGAAGATATTGTTATTATACTCCTTGAGGAGGAACCAGTACCCTGCCCCAAGACTGCACTATTGTTTCTTGACTGTTCCTCCCTTGTTTCTGCATTCCCTCCCTTCTGTGATTAGTAACAGTTTGACTCTACACTTTGGAACTCAGGGAAGGTGAGGAGGCTGAATGAAGCCTATTTCTTACAAATAAGAAACGGGAGACACGGAAAGGACTTGTACCTGGGAGGACCCCACAGGGTCCTGCTCCATTTCAGCCTCTTGGTGGATGTCAAGCCAAAAGCCACAACCAAGCAAAAGATCGGGAGAAGGGAAGATTTATTACCTGCAGCCAGTAAGGAGAACACCGGGGATCTTTTCCAAAGCAGTCTCTCCCCAAACAGCAACATTGGGACAGAATCCAAACTTCAGTTAATCAAAGTCATGAGGGTCAGAAAAGGTCAACATCATCACCCCTTAGATTCCAATTGATCTGGCGGTTGAGCACCTGAGTTGGGGGGGGTGGATTTAAATCCTGTAAAACAGCTCTAGACAGTGCTTGACTCTAGTCTTTACCATCAAAATAGAACCTGGAGTCTTTACAACTGATTTGTTATCTTTGTTATTGTTACTTCTCTTGCCTGATAAGTTTGTCCTTCTGTTCTCTTAAGATCATTATTACTGAGACCCGTTCAAGGGCAAGCATTGTGGCCAGGCTTAGATCAAAAACATGGCATAGGCCAAAATGGCTTCTCTTCTGTCAAGAAAGCCATGCCTGGTTCTCTTTCTCCAAGGATCCCCTACCCTATCTGCTTACATTTCTTTAGCTGAGAAGTGAAACACAACAGTTGATTAACTTGTTATCTGTGGTATCTTGGGACTCAGAGTATGGGCCTACTGAGACTGGAGATTAGAAGATGTGTTCTTTTTTTTTTCTTTAAATAGTAATGTACTGGTTCTTTATTTATTTTTAAACTTTTAATTTTATATTGGAGTATAGCCAATTAACAATGTTGTAATAATTTCAGATGCACAGCAAAGGGGCTCTGCCACACATATGCCTGTATCCATTCTCCCCCAAACTCCCCTCCCATCCAGGCTGCCACATAACATTGAGCAGAGTTCCCTGTGCTATACAGTAGGTCCTTGTTGGTTATCCATTTTAAATATAGCAGTGTTGTACTGGTTCTTTTTTTGTGAGGTTTAGTGAGCTCCTTTAAGAAAGGGACAAGCTGCAGTTAAAGCTGGTTTGTCTGGAAGCAGTGAAAACACTAAGAGCAGCCCTTTAGCCCTTGTCCTGAAATCCCAAACAACTAGGGGTCAGAAACTTTATAACTGTTTAGAGTTTGAAAAAGTAAAGGCCTCTGTTCCCGTCTAAATTTAGTGCTAGCAAAAGTGGGGAGGGTAGAATGAAATCAGAAGATAAGATTGAAATCAGGAGCTCCACCCACCTCTGTTGACAAAACCTCAAGGTTAATTGTTAGAAGACAGAAACCACCCCTTTGGGATCTAGAATCAAGGATTAGGCCTCAGTACCAATGCTGGCTTTTGTTGCTAACTCCCTGAATTTATAGGAAACAAATAGATTGTAGAGTTTACTAAACTTTTAAGGAACTTGGGTTTCCAGAGTAACTCAAACACCCATAAACTCAGGGCTGTGATTGCTCAACCCCCAAGGCAGTACTCAGGATCCTAAACCCACACTAACGGAAATAGCACCAGTAGTAGAGTGTGATGACCAGAAAGTAAAAACTCCCCAGTGCCTTTCTCACCCATGGCCATAGAAGACATATTACACAGGAGATCATCCCCGAAGACAGATTCCAGAGTAGACAAAAGGGGTCCTCAACAAATTCACTCCAAAGCCAAGGCAAAGGATCCCTCTACTCCTGTCCTGCAAATAGTCCATTGCATGCCACCCCTCCTCCCATTTCCCCTTTTTCAAATAGAAGTTTTCATGGTAGTTATTTTGTTTCCTCCTCCCAAATATACATTGTTTGTTGGAGATGATTAAATGTATCATTTTACAATAGGTTTCTGAACCGGGAGGAATGCACATTAACAAGAGAGTCTAGACTCAGTCTGGTTGCAGTAACTGGGTAACACTTGAATGGTGCTGGTACATATGCTTTTGATTCCATATGATATTATTGCTTAATGTAGGCTTGGGGAATTTTGAATTTTTAGGTATAAGAAAAAGATGTGTGGGTGTTGTGCAGCCCGGAGGTGAACTATAGTAAACATCTGTGTTTTGACCTATCAGGAATCCATTTCTTCTAGGTCCACTCCCTAATTTTCCCAGAGGAACTACAACTTTCATTACATGTGACCAGGTGAATCTGACTTCACTTTCAGTTTCAGACATGGCCAATCAGAACATTGTAAACTTCTGACTTTAGTGATTGGTTCTGGACATCCTAACCACATGTTGGTATCTAGGCCAGTTAAATCAAAAGCAACAAAACAGTTCTGGGGCTGGGGAAGAGGCTTTTTTTTTTCTGTTGGGATTGTTGTGAATGTAGAATATAGGCCTGGGTTTTCTATCACCTATTGTAAATGAAGAACCTGCCTGACAATAAAGCTAAAATAGACCAAATAAGAGCATTTGACTCATTTGAGTCACCTCATTTAGCTGAACCTAAAAATAATCTATCCTTGAATTTTTCATTATGTGAGTCAATCCCCCCCACCCCACTTCCCACTTTCTTGGGGGTAATCTAGTTTATGTTGGGTTTATTTCCTTACTAATTGAATGAACCTTTAACCCAAGAGCAATGGGAAGTCATGACTGGATTTAATCAGGGATGTGATCATATTTGAGATTTTCGAAGAGCAAGTTTTGTTTGAGTAACTCTTCTTGAAGGAACACCAATAAAATGTCTCCCATTTCATTCCCAAAAAGTAATAAGGAGAAAGAATCAGTTGGCTAACTGTGGTACCTATATTTGTACCCAGTGTGTGTAGCGAGACCAAATCTAACTGTGGTTAGGGGTCACTGGGGACAAGGTAGATGAATATTGTATACACATTGTTACATTCACTCTTCTTTAGTGTCTACTATTTGATCTCCCTTCATTTGGCATAGAATTGTATCCATGTATATTTTTGTACATTCACCAAGCCAGTTAGCATTTCATAGATGAAATGACTAAGGTTCTGGCTCATTCACTGTTTGTGAACTGAAAATTTGAAAAGATAGTTGGTAGGACTCCTATTTCTTTTCCAAGATAGAAGTATAGTAAGCATTTATCATGAAAAGATGGAAGAGAATAGGCCCACCAATCGCTATAATTACCTATAGCAAGATGAAGAATGATTTATTAGCATTAATTATGTCACATGTACATATATTAATTAAGACTAAGAAGAAATGCTGGAAATTGTCTAATGAAGTTAGAAGTGTTCTGGCTGGGCTTCCCTGGTGGCGCAGTGGTTGAGAATCTGCCTGCTAATGCAGGGGACACGGGTTCGCGCCCTGGTCTGGGAAGATCGCACATGCCGCGGAGCAGTTAGGCCCGTGAGCCACAACTACTGAGCCTGCGCGTCTGGAGCCTGTGCTCCGCAACAAGAGAGGTCACGATAGTGAGATGCCCGCGCACCGCGATGAAGAGTGGCCCCCGCTTGCCGCAACTAGAGAAAGCCCTAGCGCAGAAACGAAGACCCAACATAGCAATCAATCAATCAATCAATCAATAAATCTTAAAAAAAAAAAAAAGTGTTCTGGCTGTCTTCCATCACTTAAACTAATCTATTTTTTGGGGTTTTTTATTCTTTTAATCTTAGCCCATGGGGAAAAGTAAAGTATACAACTTGTAGATCACATTTTAAATGTTACTGCTCTCCACTTCATCTCCTTTCCCTACTGTAGGCTGGATTGTGGACATGATGGTAAGAGCCAGTGTTGACCATGGGCCATGCAGAAGAGGACAACCCTCTAGAAGAGGCAGAGCAACAAGGCAGAAGTAACCTGGATCCCTTAATGACCACCTGGATTGGAGCCACCTACCTACCCAAGACCACCCATGAGAAATAAATAAATTCTGTTGTATCTAAAGCATTGTATTTTGGTGGCTCTTTATTTCATCAATTTAGCATGTACACCCATAAAATACAATGGATTATTTCCAAATAATGTGTGTGTGTGTGTGTATGTGTGTATGTGTTTGTAGAAGATTAGGTGACCAAAAACTAAACAAAAATCCAACTTTTCCTTTATTCTCATGATATATTGGGAGTGTCCTCTCTGGCAATGGTTGTCAAACTGTAGAATGCATAAAGATTTCCTGGGAAGCTTCTTTAAAAAGATGATTCTGGATTCTATCCCCAGAGATTCTCATCTACTAGGGCTGGAGTATGGTCCAGGAGTCTGCATTTTTAAACAAGCTTCCCAGATAACTCTGATACAAGTGGTCTGAGAACTTTACGTGTAGAAGATCTGTCAACACTATCCATGATAAACTGTGTGTGCTTTATGAAAAGTAGGGATATGTAACAGAATAACAAGGGTATTTCTAAATTCATAATTTTGGGGGCACAAAAATTTAATTTGATTAATCAGTTTATGTAAAAGTAATGATCTTATAAACTGTTACTCTTTTAAAATTAGTTTGAATTTAATTCTATCTAAGATATAGACAGAACTTGAAACATTTAATTCTGCATGTTCTAAAAATGGACTTGAACTATGGTAAAATTATAAATAATGATTCAATTATAGGAAGTGACTGAAAATCTGAAATTTATATCAGAAAGATATAAAGAGATAGACTTTTTGCTGCAATATTCAGTTCTGTAGGGATGAAATAGAAGTTCTAAACCCTCACTTAAACAAATTTAAGGATAGAATGACAAGCTTAGTATTCAATTCTTAGATGTTTCTATAACTTTCTGAAGCAGAAAGGTATAAGAAAACAGGTGAGAAAAATGAAAGGAAATGCTAAACTAGGCCCCTCTCACTTCAAATCCTCAAGTCTAAAAAAAGGTTTAAGAAAAATTTTTAATCTAATTATGCCTTGGTAGAAAACAAGAGCCAGCCAGCGGGGATGGGGGTAGGGTGGGGGAAGGCCCCAGACTCTACACTGGTAAACTCTTTCCTTCATTTTTGTTGAATTATGTATCTTTTACCTCTAATATATATTTGTTGTGAAGAAAAGAGGGCCTATTTTTCAGCTGAGGACTTATTCCACTTCCTCAGAATGCAAGAAACATACAAAAAGAGGAAAATTATGACCTAATGCAAAATTTCCTTCAAGGCACCTATGTTCATTTCATGGTGGGAAGGAGCTGACACAAGGAGACCTGAGCTGCAGGAGAGAAACATATTTCTCTTCCAGCCACGTGGCTTTAAATGCCTCTCCTCAAAGGAGGAACCAGTTGGACCTTACATCTATGCAACTTAAAGAGGTGAAACTTCTCACACATTCAGTTTTTTCAGTGGCTTTTTCTCATGATTAAGTAGTTTGCCTTTAATGAACATTTTAACATGCTCTTGTTAACTGTTTTCATTCCAGAGGAAAGAATGTACTTTACACTCTTATATTAACATTATTCCTGAGTATACACCCTTCTCCCCAAGAGATTCAAGCATTACTTTGTATAAACAGATTTCTATAACATGAAGTCTTATTTAGTATAAAAATAAATTTAAAAAGTAACTACCAATCAATATGAAATTTCTTGACAACCTGTTGTGTATCTGAATTTGGGCAAAATACTATTATCTACTTTTTATTGCAAAATAAAAAATTTAAATTATTTTTATTAATATTTTAGATATTTACACAAAGATACTCAGTGTGTCACACCACTATGAAGAATAATTGTGTAACATCATGCCAGTAATATGCTCCTTAGTGAAGACTTTTAGGAAAGACAATTTTGAGAAAAGTGAGTCAGCTTTTTAAAATGACTTTCTGTATGATTTTAAATTCTATTGGTATATTTTTAAAAGTTTAACAGTAAGTAGCATTTTTCCTCATTTAATGTTACCACCACCCTACCATCTTCTAGTTGTGAAATCTCGTGATTCATTATCATTAGAAAAGTTTAGAAAGTTCTGATGGTATAATGCCTGAATTGGCTTCCCATTGGAATATTCCAGTGGCAAGATACCAACCTATACATACATTTTACACAATGCTTCCGAGCCACAAGATTTCCTTCTTTATAACAGTGTTCTTTTCCCTCTATAATTCTCAACATATTTTACTGAGGAAGAGTGACCTAAAAATCCAGGTCACTGAATTTTGTTGGTGAATTTTGCTTAGTGATTGGCTAAGAGATATTTGCATTAATAAGTTTGAGAGTATTGGGGTAATTCACTGGACCCATTCCCAGAAAAGAAAATACTCTTTTTGAGACTTTTATTCAACAAGTTAACCTGTTAACATTCTAAACTAATGTTTCCTTTTGAACAGAAGCACAAGATGGTAAGCATGAAGTCTAATTTACTGTTTGACAGAGTTTGTTATTCAAAACTAGGCTTCTGTGGCCAACTCTAAGTGGTGGAGGTTTGGGGTAAACCCTCTTGTGGTTTTACAAGTGATTGTCCTTAAAATCTGAGTTTCTTCAGATGAATCCACTTATGCATCAGTGAAGCCCACAGCTTAAGAGTAACCTCCTCACTCCCCGTTCTATTTTAACCAGTAGCTAAGAGTAGGTTTAGCCACAAGAAAATTGGTTGCACCCATAATGTCATGGTGTTAGGGACATCTGCCAACTATTTCAAAACCTCGAGGGCATTGGCTGGCATCAGTGAAACAAATGGAGTTTAGCTGTGAAAACTGATTTTGTAAGTGCTTCTGTTTCTACTATGCCTCCTGGAATCTCATTCAAATACGTTTTGCAATAATGTGGTTACTGCCTTATTGATCTCTGAAAAAAGACAAGCACTTTACTTTTTAGAGGAGAAAATGTTCTCATCATATTAGGTTAAGGTCCATTTATGAACCCCAAGTACTTTTCATTTCAGCATAGATTTTTTCCATCTGTCCCTCGAGCAAGTTCTTTGGCCAAGAAGCACATCTACAAAAGCAGATATTTCGTCTGGATTTCCCTAGAGGATAATAAATAATTGAAATTTCTATGTTTCAAAAGTATTTGAAATTATGATCATAGTTTGTGATAAAAGAGACATGCCTTTCCATAGGTCCAAAAGTGTTTAGAAAATATTCTCAAACAGCTTACGTGAGGGATTACACTAGTACTCAATTGGATAGACTTCTTTTCTTCCATGAAGGGGCACAGAGTGAGTTTTCTTATTAAAAACATGTGTCAAAGATTTTTTTTTCTACAATCTATATATTATTTACCACTTAGAAAGAAATTTATGTATAATTTCCTTCTTGGAACTGGTTAACAGTCCTTGTCAATCAAGATAAATCTTAGGATTCAATAATATAAAGCTAATAAAATAAAAATCTCTGTTAAAGTGGATTTTTTATTTCATTTGTTTCTCACATTCTTTTTGAAAGAGGATATTTTGATCCATAAAATGTAAGACTTGTCAGGACTTCCAGAATTTTTATTCTTGCTAGAATACTGTGTAACAGAAGTCCTGGAACATGGGAAAATACTGACATTTAAAGTTGCTAGATTGTTTCAACTTTTACAAACCCAGCAACTTATCTATGATGCTAATTTTTTATTGAAAAATAGTTATTGAATCTAGAAGGTATACTCCTGTTGGGCACCTTTATAATTACATTAATCAAATTTTAGTTTATCAGTTTCCAATGAATTCTACTTATTAGTGTAGTTTTTAGGTACCCCATCCTATCATTTGACAGGTACATACTTAGAATTGATCATTCCTAAAATAATACTTTCAGGGACATAACCCTTAAACCTTTCAGAAAAATGCCGGTAAGAGCTGAGTCATAAAGGGTCCCAGCAGGAAACAGAGTGCATACTCAAACAAGAATACTTTGAGAAGGGTTTAATAAAGAGATATTACAGATGTTTGGAGAAGGTTTATGAAAAACACAAAGGAGAGCACTGCTATCATCTCTAAGCCTGGAGGGGCAAGTTGAGGAAATGGTTACCAGCACCTGGAAGAGAAGCTATGTGTGGAGTAAGCCAACTTGAGAGGAGCTATGAAGGACAAAGCCAGTCTGAGGTGACCCCACAGGGAAGGAGTCAGGGAAGAAATATCTCAAATTTATTCTTTCCCACTCTGTGATCCATTACCATGTCTTCCATGGGCTAAACTGCACTGCTTAATATGGTAGCTTAGTCACAGATGGCTGCTGAGTAATTGAAATGTTGTAAGTGTAAAACATAGACCAAATTTTGAAAACATAGTATAAAAAGAGATTGTAAAATACATTACTAATTTTACATTACTCAAAAATAGGAAGGATAATATTTTGGACATCTCACTCCTGGGCATATATCTGGAGAAAACCATAATTCAAAAAGATACATGCACCCCAGTGTTCATTGCAGCACTATTTACAATAGCCAAGACATGGAAGCAACCTAACTGTCGACAGAGGAATGGATAAAGAAGATGTGCTACATATATACAATGGAATATTACTCAGCCATAAAAAAGAATGAAATAATGCCATTTGCAGCCATATGGATGGACCTAGAGATTATCATACTAAATGAAGTAAGTCAGACAGAGAAAGACAAATATATATGACATCACTCATATGTGGAATCTAATTTTTTAAAAATGATATAAATGAACTTATTTATAAAACAGAAACAGACAGATTTCAAAAACAAACTTACAGTTATCAAAGGGGAAACGTGGCAGGGGGAGGGATAAATCAGGAGCTTGGGATGAACATACACACACTACTATATATAAGATAGATAACCAGCAAGGACCTACTGTGTAGCACAGGGAACTCTACTCAATATTCTGTGATAACCTATATGAGAAGAGGATCTGAAAAAGAATGAATGTATGTATGTGTATAACTGAATCACTTTGTTGTACACCTGAAACTAACACAACATTGTAAATCAACTATACTCCAATAAAATTTAAAAAAAAAGTGAGAGACTGTAAAATATCACATTACTAATTTTACATTAATCAAAAATAAGAAGGATCATATTTTGGACATATATATTCAATGTGTGTATGATTAAATATTAACATATATTATTAAATATATATTTATCAATATATGTAATGTTTACTATAAGTAATATATAGGATGTATTGTTAAAACCGATTTCACCTGTTTCTTGCTATTTTAAAAAATGTGCTACTAGAAAATTTTAAATGTTTGGAAAATTATTAAATTTAAAATATATTTATATCATATCATATATCACTTCTCTTGGAGATCGGCAGGATAAACCCACCAGCAGTTAGAGAATGTAGGAGTCTGCTGATTCAGTTAGTGACAGGCCAGCTTTCTATAGTAGAAAGTAGGATGGAGAAGGATGGAGAGTGGACCTGGAGGGGCCAACAGAGATATCTGGCTGAGGCTGTAAATAAAGAAAATTAACAGCAAAAGATGTACCATAAGTGAGAAGCTGTATGTGTGTGTATGTGTGTGTTGTGTGTGTGTGCGTGTGCATGAGATTTCTATTGTTGACCAGTGGAATAATTTGTTAGCAAACTTGTTAGGACATTTCACATCATTGAAGACTAGCATTTTTTTTTTAAAAAACAGCATTGGGAGTGGGCCAAATAATAGCTGTGCCGTTTAGAATTGTTCTGAACTTATGCACGTTCCATCTTGCTAAAGTGTAAATACAAACTGAAATTCATATTATGGAAATACCTTTAGCACCTGGCAAGTGGAAGACATAATTTAAAATGGTTTTCTGGTATGGTGTTTTGATAAAAATATTTGATGAAAAATTGGATTAAAATTTTTTGATAAAAAAGATTTGTTTAAAAAAAATCTTCTGTTGAAAAACTTTTGCTTAATTTGAGACAATTATCTACTTATTCAACAGATATTAAGTTGGAGCACCTTCTCTAGTCACCCATTGAGCTTTTCAGTCTAATATTAGGAGATATTTAGCAAGTAAGCAAGCAAACAAATAAATAATATTAATTTCATAGAGTTTTCTATATCAAGAAGGAAGAAAAGCAGGCTAATGTAAAATGACTGAAGATTATTTTTTTAGATTAGGGTGGTGCATTTGTTTTCTACTGCTGTTTAACAGATTAGTATAAGCATAGCAGTTTAAACATTATCGTATGGCTAGGTAGGTCAGAAGTCTGGCACAGTGTGATTGGGTTCTCTGCTCAGGATCTCCCAGGCTAAATCAAGGTGCTGGCTGGGATTCATTCTCATCTGGAGGCTCTGTGAGAAAATATGCTTCCAAACTCATTGCTGTTATTGGCAGAATTCGGTTCCTTGCAGTTGTGGGACTGAGGCACTTGTTTCCTTGCAGGCTGTCCTCCAGGGGCTATTCTTCCCTCCCATAGTTTGCCCACATTCTTTGACTTCCTCCAACCTCAAGTCAGCAATGGCATGTGAAATCCTTCTCATGCTTTGAATCTCCAACATCTACTAATGGCCAGAGAAAATTACCTATTTTTAAAAGGCTCATATGATGAAGTCAGGTCCACCCTGCTAAGCTCCCTATTTTAAGGTCAACAGATTTGGGACCTTGATTCCCTCTCCAAAATCCCTTCACAGCGAGAGCTAGATTAGAGTTTGATTGAATAACTGGGAGAAGGCATGTGTGTACACCAGGGCTGGGAATCTTGAGGGGCCATCTTTGCATTCTGCCTACCACAGGTGGTTAGGGGAAAAAAGCCTCTCTGAGGAGTTTCCATTTGAATTAAGGCCTGGATGATGAGACAGAACCAGTCATAGGAAGATCTAGGGGGAAAGCATTAGAGCCAGAGAGAATAGCAAAAATCAAGACTCTGAGGCAAGGCAGAGATTTACTTAGTCAAGGAACAGAAAAAAGCCACCAGGATGAAACTGTGCTGTGGGAAAGTGAAAAGAGATGAAGTCAGAAAAGCAGACTTCAGGGCTTCCCTGGTGGCACAGTGGTTAAGAATCTGCCTGCCAATGCAGGGGACACGGGACATGGGTTTGATCCCTGGTCCGGGAAGAACCCACATGCCGCGGAGTAACTAAGCCCGTGCACCACAACTACTGAGCCTGTGCTCTAGAGCTCACGAGCCACAACTACAGAGCTCACGTGCCACAACTACTGAAGCCTGTGCGCCTAGAGCCCATGCTCCACAACAAGAGAAGCCCGCACACCACAACGAAGAGTAGCCCCCGCTTGCCACAACTAGAGAAAGCCCGCGTGCAGCATCGAATACCCAACACAGCCAAAAAAACCCCAAAACAAACAAACAAATAAATAAATAAAAAGGAAAGCAGACTTCGGGTCAAGGGAAGGAATTTCGAATTTACCCTAATTGCAATGGTTTAACCTATTGAAGGGTTTGAGTGAGGGATGTTTTCAAATGACTAAAGAAGATCTCTTTTCTGGAGTACCCTCACCAAAATGCACACTTGGTAAAAAAGAATGAAATAATGCCATTTGCAGCAACATGGATGGACCTAGAGATTATCATACTAAGTGAAATAAGTCAGACAGAAAAAGACAAATACCATATGATATCATTTATATGTGGAATCTAAAAGAAACGATACAGGGACTTCCCTGGGGGTCCAGTGGTTACGACTCCACCCTTCCACTGCAGGGGGTGAGGCTTTGATCCCTGGTTGGAAAACTAAGATCCCGATCAAAAAATGATACAAATGAACTTATTTACAAAACAGGAACAGACTCATAGACTTAGAAACCACACTTATGGTTACCAAAGGGGAAACGTGAGGAGGAGGGATAAATTAAGAGTTTGGGATTAGCATATATGCACTACTATATATAAAATAGTTGACAAGGACCTACTGTATAGCACAGGGAACTCTACTCAGTACTCTGTAATAACCTATATGGGAAAAGAATCTGGAAAAGAATAGATATATGTATGTGTATAACTAAATCACTTTGCTGTACACCTGAAACTAACACAACATTGTAAATTAACTATATTCCAGTATAAAATAAAAATTTTTTTAAATGCACACTTGGCCAAATTCTGGTGTACAGATTCTTTCCTCATGTTCCATACTTTTTCTGGTGATTTATCATACAAATATCAGATTCTTGTGTTCTTGTCTTAATGAGTACAAGACTTACATTTGAAATCCATTTCACTGAATTTGTTTTTATAGTTTTGAGTGCTATGATACACTATTGATTATAGTTTTATAAGGTGGATACAAATAAACAAATATTGTAGAGAGAACTTTAAAAATTAAATTCTTTAATTTCCTCTTTGTGACCGCCTAGAGGGGTGGGATAGGAAGGGTGGGAGGGAGGGAGACGCAAGAGGGAGGGGATATGGGAACATATGTATATGTATAACTGATTCACTTTTTTATAAAGCAGAAACTAACACACCATTGTAAAGCAATTATACTCCAATAAAGATGTTAAAAAAAAAAGTCTTTAATTTCCTGATTGCATAGTCTTTGACTAAAATGGAGAAGTTCAGTCCAATTAATACTAGAAAGATTATTCTTTAAAATCTTATAAGTTTGAGGGAACAATTGAGATTTTCTTTTGCATGAGAAATGCATACGCTTCATCTAGATTTTGAAATCTGTTGATGTGAGAGGCTACTTTTTTTACTTTTGCCACTTGGGTAATTTTGTCTTTTCTGCACCCAATGTGCTGGATCATCCACATAGTATACCAACAGCCCAGATTTTGAGATGATGTACATTTAAAATTGGGGATTCCTCAAAAAATTATAAAGGGAATATCATTTTAAAAACTCTGAAAGCCTCTGTAAGCATACAGACCATCAAATTCTAGGAGTCAATAAGGGCTGTATTCATATGTCTATTGTGCAAATGCTGATTTTAAGTATTAGCATTTACCAGAGAAGGATAGACAGTGAACAACCTCTTTAGGGTGTTACATTTTCTATACTTCCCAAAATTTCTATTCTCTTCCTCTTTTTCTAGTCTCCAACCTCTTGTTTATATTCCTCAAGTATCTTCTTGTTCCATCTTCTTCTTCCTTTACTGTCACATAGTCTTAATCACCATATTATGCCTTTGCATTACCTTTTAAGTGATCCCAAATATCTAGAAAAATCCTATCTTTTGTCAACAGTCTACCATTAAGCCAAAGGCCTGCTCTAGGCAAAGCTAGAAAAAATTATACTTCACAATCTTTTAATCTTTCCTTTAAGTTCTTTTTGACTTTTTAGCACCTCTACTCTACCAAGTATCCACAGATATCAGGCCTTCTCTTCCTTTTCCAACATTAAAGCTCAGGTTCAGCTAGATCATATTGGAAAACTCTCATATATTTATTGAAGTTTAAACAATTGATGAGTAGTTTCATGTGTGCAAGGAGTGTCTGCATTTTAGCATGGGATAATCGGTTAATTCAAAGCACTGAAGATTTAATCATGAAATGTTTAGAACAATCAGATTAGGTGCCAGTCATCCCCAATGCCCCTAAGAATTACCCTGCTCAGGAAAGCAGCACCAGGCTCTATGTGCCAAGTCAGAACTAATTTGACCCAAGTGGGCCCCTGGCCAACTAAGGCCTAAACATAAAAATGCCAATAACCTATAAGAATGACTGGTACAAAAAGTTCTGTCCAATAAGGGTGAGATAATTCACTAAGCCAATCATTCTATCTCCTTTGGAGTTTTGTATGAAGATTTAGGGAAGAATTTCCCAGTAAGGGTAAAAGAGTAGAATGAGCAGTCCAGTCAGGAAAAAGAGAGATGAAAACAGGAGAAAAACCATATGGTAATAAAAGAGAAAATAATTGACCCCCAAGTGTTTTGGCTATCTATTGCTGTATAACAAATTACCCCCAAACTTAGTGCTTTCAACAGTTTTGTTTGCTCATCTTTCTTTCCCTCCCTCCCTTCCCTCCTTCCTTCCTTCCTTCCTTCCTTGCTGTGTTGGCTCTTCATTGCTGCATGCAGGCTTTCTCTAGTTGCGGTGAGCGGGGGCTACTCATTGTTGTGGTGCGCGGGCTCTCATTATGGTGGCTTCTCTTGTTGCAGAGCACAGGCTCTAGGCATGCGGGCTTCAGTAGTTGTAGCACGCAGGCTCAGTAGTTGTAGCTTACGGGCTCTAGAGCACAGGCTCAGTAGTTGTGGTGCACGGGCTTAGTTGTTCCGCGGCATGTGGGATCTTCCTGGACCAGGGCTCGAACCTGTGTTCCCTGCATTGGCAGGCGGATTCTTAACCACTGTGCCACCAGGGAAGTCTTGCTCATGATTCTTTGGGTCAGGAATTGAGGCAGAGTTTGGTTGGGCAGTTTTTCTGCTCCACTTGGTACGCGCTGTCTCATTCACTCATTTGCACTCACCTGGTGGTTGAGTTGGACTGGAAGTTCCAAGCAAGCTTTACTCACATGTATTGCACTTCGGTGCTTCTCCACATGGGCTCTCACCCTACACAGGGTTAACTTCAGCTTCCTCACATGGTGGTCTCTGGCTAGTTGTACTTCTTACATGGTGGCTGGTTTCTAAGGAGCATTTCAGGAGGGGCAAAAGGAGAATACACAGATCTTTGAAGACCAGCCTTGAAAGTTACACATCCACTTCTGCCACATTCTGTTTGTCAAAGTGTGTGATAGGGCTAGTTTAGATTCAAGGGGAGTGAGAATAAACCTCACCTCTTGATGAGAGGTGTAAGAATTTGATGATATCTTTAAGTTACCATATCAGGGTTACTTAAGAGCTAGATGGTTTTCCAGTTCTGAGTCTTTGTACTATGCAAATGGAAGGTCCCAAAAGACAGCTCATTTGGGGTGGTGGTGGTGAGAATGGGGTGTGTTCAGGGCCACTTGTCATAACTTGCTGATAATCACTATGCTTATTAGTAATGTTTTATTTAAATCATGCCACATATACAATATCTCTCCAGTCTAGGGATATAAATAAGAACTTTTAACTTTCTTGAATGCTCTGCAGGCAATTATTTTCTTTGGGATCCCCTTTAAATGTACTAAAAAGCTTTTTTTAAGTTAATAGAACAATACAAATATAAAACTAAAAAATACAAAACAGATCTTTATGGAAGATTTCTTTTTCTTTTTTCTTTTCTTTTCTTTTCTTTTGGCCACACTGCGTGGCTTGCAGGAGCCCAGACCACGGCAGTGAAAGCACGGAATCCTAATCACTAGGCCACCAGGGAACTCCCTGGAAGATTTCTTTTAAAATTTGTGCAGAGGAGCAAAAAAAGGCATCTGGCCTCAGAGTATGAGGTATAATAGGAGTGAATCTGTGTGGAAGAGGGGCTATTACAAGGATTAGACATTTATTTTAGTGTGTCCCATTAATCAAGTGAGTGTACATGTAACATATGAGTAAATTCCTTTCTGATCTATGAAATGACAAGGGCTTTTCAGAATAAATGTTTTTTTTACATTTCATGGGATAGAAGTGTATTCAGAATGCATATAGCATGTGTCTTAGGCTCCTGGCAGAGTGGCGGAGTGGGCAGGAGGTGGGCAGGAGACACATGCAGTGGCTAAACTAGAGTGACCTAGGGTGAAAGAGATACCCCTTTAATTTCTGGAAAATAAAACCCAAGGCACTTGAGGACAAGAGAAAAGTTACATTAGGGCTAGAAGACTTCTACTTTGGCCTTTTCTTTTTTTTTACAAATAATTCTAAGAGAGGTTAAGAAACTTTCCCGAAGTTTCCTAATTCCTTGGATACAGCCATTTGACTTCACGTATCTACCACACCATAGCTTCAAGTAACATTTTCCACTTTCCAAAGATCACCTCTGGTCCTGTCACCGTTTATGAGATCTACTTCCCTTGTGTTTCCTTTTAAGGCAGGCCTTGATGTTGATTTTAGAACTATTGCACCTGTTTTAAATCAGATTTTCTCAACCTTTCATGTGAAGATGGTGATTCATTAGGTCTGAGATAGTGTAGGTCTCACAGGCTCCCAAGTGATGTTGATGATGCTTGTCTATGGGCCAAACTTTTACTCTCAAGGAGTTAGGTCATTAGGGCGTCAACACTTGTCCCTAAAATACCAGTGGAAATTACCAGGAAATTAATAGCAGGTAAAAATGTCAAATGAATTTTACTTTCCTAGGCTAGTCAAAGATTTATTCATTTATTCAAGAGATATCTATCAAGAGCTTAAAACAGGTTAGACATTGTTCTAGGAAGAAAAAAGATAAAATTTTTACTGTCATTCCTATTATCATAATAAAGTGCCAAGTTTGTGCTTACTTAGAAGTCACTTTTGACATGTCCAAGCAGAGTTGCTTTCTAATGCACTTTGGCCATAGATTATACATATATATTATACATACATATATACATATATTTTCCAGAAATAGACTCTCTTACTCTACCAATATATTGTTCAAGTTCCTAGAATTTAGAAATACTTTTGGAGACTACTTTCAATGAAATTTTGCTCCAAAATAAAATATTTTACCAATCAAATAAGTGGAAAAACATTTTCACTTTTAGTCCATAGAGGAAAGCCAGCTTATATTGTATGGTACTTGAACTTGTTAAATGTGCACAGGGACTTCCCTGGTAGTGCAGTGGTTAAGAATCTGCCTGCCAATACAGGGGACATGGGTTCGAGCCCTGGTCCGGGAAGATCCCACATGCCACGGAGCAACTAAGCCCGTGCGCCACAACTACTGAGTCTGTGCTCTGGAGCCCGCAAGCCACAACTACTGAGCCCATGTGCCGCAACTACTGAAGCCCACATGCCTAGAGCCCGTGCTCCGCAACAAGAGAAGCCACCGCAATGAGAAGCCTGCACAGCGAAGAGTAGCCCCCACTCACCGCAACTAGAGCAAGCCCACGCGCAGCAAAGAAGACCCAACGCAGCCAAAAAAAAAAAAAAAAAAAAGTGCACAGAATGCTTTTTGTGACACTTATGCTAGGATCGCTTGATTTGCTTCCGCAGCTGCTCCATGTGGTCTTTTGTGACATAACCCAGGTCAGGCTGACCTGCCAAATAACTAACATTGCCAAGTGCCAACCAGAAAGAGTGAACTGAATTATTTGGTACTGCCTTCTCTCATCGTACGGGCAACAACCTCAGCATTTATTAATCCAATGAGATGTTCACTTTATAATTAACCTGGGAGCTCCATCAAATGCCTAATTGTACCTCTGACAGCAAGAGAGTGAGCTTTGCTGAGCCTTGAAACTCTCTCAACACATCCTTAGGAGGTGCAGCTTTGTAGCTACCAGTTGGTGGCTGCAAGATTTAAAAAAAAAAAAAAAATTGCAGTCACGCTATTGCAACAGTGATTGCCCCAGCCTCTCCTTTCAGTTAATGATGTGTTGAAAGTTCAAGACCTAAGTTATTTGTGGAACTAACAAGAACCAAAAGAATACTACTTGCTGAAATGAAGACTTTAGGATTTAAAGCTTATTCACAATCCTTCTATCAGGACCGTATTTTGGATGCATTTACCAGATCACTATGATTTATTTATTTGTGCATATCTTTTGATCACATAAAGTGTAAGCTACTTGTGAGCAAAAACAGTGCCACCTGTTTCTATACAGTCTCACTGTGTGTTTCAGCACAGTGCCACTGTGCTGATATACAGCCTTGTTCATTTTAAGTGCCCAGAACTGCTTGGTGAGTAATAACAGGATGCAATCTGCGTACTTATCTTCTTCTATTATTTACATATTTTATTAGCATCAAATTTTCTGCTGATTCCAAAGAGAAATTCTTGGCCCACTTCTCGCCTTCTTGATTATGGCTGAATTAGACAATTAGAGCAGTCTCTCAAAGAACTTTGGATGAATTCCCATGGTTCCATAATTGACTTTTCTAGAGAAACAAAGGGATGCAGATTATCTAAAATGTCTCAGTGTCTTCTGGGGGATTTCAACCCTGAATGTTGGTATTGTGAATACAGCAAGAGGCATTAGGGATGTGACCTCTTCCAGCATTGGTTCCAGGAAGACCAAAATTTACTCTTCAGTTTCCCCTCAATCACATATATTCTGCAGGACTCAAGAAGTAACATGTCTGGATATAACTTTGTAAAGTTTTTCCTGTAAAATCTCCCACAGCTCTATTATTATATTATCGAATATTATATCTTAGATGGTGACAGAATTAGGACATTAAAGATGTCTTCAAGGAACATTACCCATTAATATTCTGGCTATGTTATAAATGAGTCCAAATACAGAACCAAGACCTATAATGTTAAAAGATGTTCCTTATTCTGACCACCCCTAGACCCAACAGCTTGTTGTGTAAAAGTGGCGGATTAAAGAGAACAACAGCAATCCCTGATGTTCACCTAGCATTGCTGTATGCCAGGTACTGTGCTAACAACCGTATATGCAGCAACTCATTTAATCTTCATGATAACTCTATAAAGTAGGTACAATTTTTACCCACTTTACAGATGGGGAAACAAAGGTGCAAAAAGATATTAACAAATATTCCCAAGGATTTTCAACTAGTACACACAAAACAGATTCAAGCCCAGATTTACCTCACTCTAGAGCCCTTATTCTAACCTCTGGTATACTATGTGGCCCTTCTAAACTGAGCTTCTTCTAAACGACAAATAGAAATAGAAGTTTACCCGTACCAGAATCACATTGTAAAGTTGAAAACCTAAAATAAATGCTCTCATCAAATTGGCATATTAGTTTTTCTAATCTCGTAAATATTGTTTTCATGTCTTGAGATGTTTTTATATCAGAATAGGCTGAGGAGTAATGGGGATTTCATATAATTTCATATGGAGAGTCTGCAGCAGAAGTGGAGGGAGAATTTATATTTATTGATATCCCCAAAGTTATATTCCATTTAGTAGGCTTTGCTGCATGCGTGCCCTAAACTATTCAAACTATTCAGAGCGCGATTAAACTTAAGTCTACTCTCATAACAAGAGCAACAGGGTTTTGAAAGGATAAACCCTACACTCATCCTGATTATTATCCAACAGATCAGCGTCTCCTTGTGCTTCATGACTTTACATAGTTGAATCAAAATGTAGATGCAATTGTTAATTCTATGTACCTGGCACTGCAAGCATTTTTCCTTCTTTCTGTATAGTCTTAGGATTTGCAAAATATTTTATGTACTTAATGTTGATGTGCATCATGCAAACATGTCATAATTGTTGAGCATTTTCTTTCTTTTTCCTCTTTCTCTCTCTCTCCTTCTTTCTCTCTCTCTCTCTCTTTTTGTTAGTGTAAGTATCTGTAATGACAATCTTGTTATACAAGATATAGCTCACCTTTCCTTCCTTCCTCCCTTCTTTCTTTCCCTCTCTCCTTTCCTTCCTTCTTCCCTCACCTCCTTTTCCCATACTTCTCTCTCTCTTTCATTAAGATACATTGTGAAAAGTGATCACAGGAAAAGAATACTTTTGCAACTCTTGAATCCTCTTGCCAAATTATTTACCAAAAATGCTGTACCAGTTTATGCTGAAGTCAGCAATTTATGGGAGCACCATTTCTTCTTCTCTTTGCCAGAATTGTTCATTATAATTTTAAAGTTAAAGTAGTGATAGAATGCTTCATCATTAAGAAAAATTCCAACTTTTTGGAGGGTTCCCTTTAAAGTTTTTCACCTTTTATATTGTTGGAGAGGTTAATTTTTTGATAATTAAAAAGTGCTCAATAGGGACTTCCCTGGTTATCCAGTGGTTAAGACTCCATGCTCCCAATGCAGGGGGCCCAGGTTTGAACCCTGTTCAGGGAACTACATCCCACATGCCACAACTAAAAGAGCCCGCGTGCCACAGCTAAAGATCCAAAGTGCCGCAACTAAGCCGGTGCAGCCAAATAAATAAAATAAATAAATAAATAAATATTTTTTCAAAATGCTCAATAAACAGCCAAAATCAGTTTATTCTCCACCATCCATACCTTCCCAAGAGATATGAGCTATATGGCTCTATATGTCAAATTATCCCTCCTGGTTTGTCCACTCAAGACTTTACACTGCTACCTCAGTCCAGGAGAAGAAATTCCCCTGGCTAGCTTTATTCTCACCACAGGCTGAATTTGCATTTAGAGGTTCCCATTTTCTTTCTCTCGATGTTACCCAATAGATACCACAAAATAACTGGCGGTAGAGAACACTTGTGGCTCTAATTACAAGGAGAGCACTAACCTCCAAAGAACCTGGTGTTCTGATGTGTGATCTAATCAGTAACTACCGATTCAGTTTCACACATTCCTCCTTTGATAAAGTTCTAGGGGAGGAGGAGGAGGATGGACAAGGGTCAAACATGGCTGAAAACTCCTTTTTTGGTAAGCAATATTACAACTTATTCAAACGTTATGTGTAAATAATGGCTTTTTAAAATTTTTAGAATCTTTTTTTATTTTGAAAAATGTCAAACCTACAGTCAAATTACAAGAATAATACAATGAACATTTGAAAACTCTTCACCTACATTCACGGATTGCCAACATTTTGCCGCTTTTATTCTGCCTCCTTTTCGTTATATAACATTTTCCCCCTGAACCAGTTGAGAGTAAGCTGCATCTTATCATTTTACTTACCCCTAAATACTTGAGGATATATCTCCTAATAATAAGACATTCTCCTACATAACCACAATCTTATCACCATTCAGCTAATTTATCATTGACACAATACTGTTGTCTAACATACAGTCTATACCCAAATTTCCCCTATTGTGCCAATTGCTTTATAACTTTAAAAAAAAATAGGATTTTATTAAGAATCATATATTTTCTTTAGTCTCCTTTAATCTAGAACAGTTTCTCAGTCTTTTTTTTTTTTTAATCTTTCATGACATTGACATTTTTGACGATTCTAGGCCTCTCTCCACCCTATTTTTTATGTTTTGAAATATGGAAGCTGTCTTTCTGACTGTAATATCAATCTGCTTTCGACATCACTTCTCTGTTTTCTTTTTTTTTTTTTTTTCTGGCTGAGCCATGCAGCCTGTGGGATCTTAGTTCCCCAACCAGGGATCGAACTGAACCCCAGGAATGAAAGCACAGTGTCCTAACCACTGGACCGCCAGGGAATCCCCATCTGTGTGTCTTTCTTTTATGTCTTCCTCCTGACCACCATGTCTCTGTATTATCCCTTTATTTATATAGAAAGTCCCTTTCTTCTCTTTCATCAGTTTTTTTTTTCTTAACCAACTTTTCCCCTTCCCTGTAGGCACTCATCTGTTTCCTTGAGATAATACTATTTTTAAAAATTTAATTGGTTTGGTATTATTTGTCTTCTTTCTGACTCTTTAGCACCTCCCTTCAAGATTATGTGCTCCCTTCAAAGACAACTCTTTGTTTTACAAATATTTTCTAAAAGTGTCATTTAAATTCTCCTTTAAGAGTTACACTTGCTTTCTCTTGTCTCTCCAGCTGTCTTTCCTTTATGTAGCTCTTAACTGAAGTCCTTATTTTCCAAGTTGCCCTAAACTAGAAGTTTATGTTTATTAAAATTATGCTCATTTAGATAGAGTATAATATGCTATCCTTGATTCTTTGGTAGAAAAACGCATTTTGTTGTATTTGTGGTTCCAAACTCACGAAATTCTATGTTAGTTAACACAAACCTTGATTTAAAGTTTAAAAGAAGGAAAATCAGCCTAACATACCTAAGCAAACATACCTATCGAAAAATGGCTGTTAAAAAATTGCATCTTGATTGTTTCAAGATAATCAAATACAGACTCATTTGTAAGACCTGGAGGGACCTTAGAGATTAAGAATTTACTCCCCTCAGTCTTCAGATAAGGAAATTGAGAGCCCAAATCTTTTAAGGTCATGATCAATTGGTGGCAGAGACAACCATCATAACCTGATTCTCAGTTCAGAATGATTTCTTTTGCTCTCATTGTGTTCAGTTTAATGTTTTCCTAGAACTAGGATTCAGATGTACAACAGAATCATGGTAAAACACTTGGAAGCGGGTGACAGTGAAATGTTAAGAGGGCCAGTCCCAACCTCATTAGCGGTAGCCACTAATTGCTTTAAAAATATAGTCTTTTTTTTTTTTGGTGGAAAGGAAAGTTTGCTTTATTTTGGGTGGTGGGTGGGATGGGAGTGGGGGGAGGGCGGACTCCTGTCCAAAGGCCAACTCTCTCCCCGCAACTGACAATCAGGGGGCAAGAGCTTTTATAGACAGAGGGAGGGGGCTACACGCAGAAGCAGCACAGTCAGCTCTGACAGTCGTCTTGAAATGGGTCACGCGGTGGTCTGATCGGCGTCATCTTGATTGTTTTAAGTACAGTTAATCTTCAGTTCCAGGGTCAGTTTGTTCCCATTTCCTTGAGGCCAATTCTTGGAATTGTGACAGCTTATGTCATGGCTACAGGCTGGTCATCATGTAGTTAACTTCTTCCACCTGGTGGGGGTTTCAGTATCTACAAGACAGCTCCCAGGATATGGCTCAGAATATGATCTATAGCCCTTGAGATGGAACTAGAGGTCCTTAACTATGCTTAATGACTAAACTATTATTATTTAGTCTTGTTGGACTGTTTTCCTTTGTCTCTGTATTTTCTCACTTCTCTGATTAAACTTATTCTTTGGCTAAAGTTTTTTTTTTTTTTCACAGACAAAAGGCAGGCAGAGGACATGAGGAGAAAGGACCATAGGGTCCTGCTCCATTTCATTTGTATATATCTTCTTAAAGGATAGCACATTTTCATATTATTTTATTTTAATTTTAAATATTTATTTATTTATTTGCCTGTGCCACGTGTCTTGCAGGATCTTAGTTCCCCAACCAGGGATCAAACCCGGGCCCTCGGCAGTGAGAGTGTGGAGTCCTAACCACTGGACTGCCAGGGAAATCCCTTCATATTATTTTATATGTTGCCTTTTAAATATGTCTTGGGAAGTGTCCCATATTGGTACACCTAGAGCTTCCTCATCTTTTTGGATAGCTGTATACTATTTCATTATATAGATGTACCATGTTTCTTTTTTTAAAAAATATTTATTTATTTAGGCTGTGTCGGGTCTTAGCTGCAGCATGCAGGATCTGTGTTGTTGCATGTTTAGTTGTAGCATGTGGATCTTTAGTTGCGGCATGCAGACTGATTGCTTTAAAAATATAGTCTTGCTTTCACGGCTATAGCTACAGACTTAACATTTATTGAATTATTGCTTTGTACCAGGCACTGGTCTAGGTATTTACACGCATTCATTCATTTAATCTTTAAATATCCGTAAAAGTTGGCTTATTATCCCCATTTTACAAATGCAAAAACTGAGGCACAGAGAGCTTGAGTAACTTGTCTAAGGTTATTTGTTGATTATGTAGAATGGGCTGCAAACTCGTTCAGTATGTTTTTGGGGTTATGCACCTAACCATTATGATACCGCCTCTCTTAGTCTTAAGAGTTTCAAACACAAATGCCAGTCGTATTCTTCCACTGAAATGGAAACTGAGGCATACATATGTTTAAATGCTTTGTTATTTTTATCCAGTCAATGAAATGCCAAACTACCTTTACCTCAAACAGATTTCCCCGATATCACAAATGTGCCGTATTCTTCATTCTAAGAAGATTGCGGGTGAAATCCTGGTAAAAAACAGGAATTTTATCTACAGTTCCATTGATTTGTTTTATTGTTTCTTCTTGCCAATGTAAATTAGCAGGATTGCTGTCTGTAGTTTGTGTTCTATCATTCCTGATGATGGAATTGTTTTTTGTCCTTATGCAGAACCAAGTCACTTGAATCTGCTAGAGACCAGCTATTTATAACTAATTAACACTCTCCTTTTAAAAGTAGAAAATAACACTAAGCTAAACTCTGCATTTATGATTAATTTAATCATCTTCATTAAAGTGGTAACAACGTCAGTATGACTATTACTATAAAAGAATATTTAAAAAGGTTATTAAGACTAGAAATAAAGTCAATGACTAAGTAGATAATACGAAATTGCATTTTTGGCTAAGAGTATGATATATGAACTAAATTATCAATTGGAGTTGACCTAACAACAGAATAAATTTTGAGCTGATGACTTAAGTCTTGAATGTTTCAGACACCTCTGGAAAGACGAACTGTAGTATATCATCCTTGCTGAATAATGTGTGACACCATAGTGACCCTCTGTTAAATTTAAGGCAAACAGGAAATGATACTTAAAAAGTTGGAAGAACTGGGCTAAATTTCATGAGGTTGTGCTTCTGTCTGCCTCCTTCTCAGCTACGTGTTGGCTAACAGATGAAGAATACCTCAAGAGAGAAGAGGCATAGGGCCTCCTGAGACTGGCTAGGGACTTGAAGGCTTACCTTGAGCTAGGTTTGACACTAACACATAATTTTTCCTGGCAATCTGGGGAATGAGAATGGTCACTAACAACTTAGAATGACTACTGATACAAAACCCACTGGCGTCTCTAATAAAATTCCCTCTACTGTTTTGGGGGATAGACTACACAGCACTTAATTACAGCTGCTGGGCCAGAATGTAAGTCAGCCAAGACCTTATCTCAATAGTGTGTCTTGCTTGAAAAATGAAGTGTAAGAGTCAAGCTCAGGAAGAGTGCATGGCTGAGCAAGTTTCTGGAAAAAAGACTTGAATAGAGACAGGAAAAGAGAGTAATAAGAGAGGAGAATGCCAAATATAACCTTCTTTTATGGTCTAGACATTATTAAAATTCCAGAAGCATACCTCATGTCCATCATAAATTCAATAGGGAAACTTACGTGTGATTCTAAACATGTAAGGTAGGACCACATTTGGTTGAGAAGATTTATTGTTGAAGAGCATCGAATTGTGAGTTTGTTGTCCATGGCAAAGGCCGGGGATATACCCTAACACAAGCATTAAGCAGTTCACTAAATTCAAATGAGCAGTGGTTTCAAGTTGGCAGGAACTGTTTCTCAAGGGACAGGTGATAAAGAAGACAGCAATAAAAACCTCTGTGAGGAAGTGGTAGACAAAGCCTAATGGTTTCTTTTGTTTAAAGGGTGACAGGTGTTATATGAGGGGTCTTATCAGGTGGTCCCTGGAACATGGAAGAAAACTACTGCCAGAATAAAAGCTCCATATTTTAGTTTTAGAAAGGAAAATACAGATCGAGATAGAAAAAGTGAATGAAAACTCTGAATGTGAAGCAGTTTTATTTAAAATAGGATGAAAAACATTTTTTTATTTGTAAATGAAATTGAAAAAACTTAGATTGATATATGTTAACTTGGGATTTGGATAGCATGAATACTCTGCTATACATCTTGATGATTCTTGACTTATGAATGGCACATATATAAATATGTTTGTTGCCAAGGGAACTATCTTCCTGGGCTACTATGGAAGCTGTTCTTCCTCTGGTCCCCAACTTTGGTGTTCACTGCAGCTTAAGACTCAAAGAACTTGGGTCATTGTACTCATCATTTGAATGGTCCCGATTTTCAACTGCATGGTTTTAAGTAGAATTTTTCAGATTCTTCTGAGAACCTGAACTATGGATTTAGTGTGAAAAATATGCTTTAACTTCAACTGATTTACGAATGCATTTTGGAACACATTTTGTTTCTGATCTGAGTATTTGTAAAATTCTCCTCTGTGTGTTTATGGAAGACAGGTAACATGTTGTTCTCTGTCAAACATCTCATCTCTATAGATGTTTTGGGGACTCAGTTGCTGTGTCTGTTTGAGCCTGTGGGGGGGGGGTGTTTATTTGAAAGCACAAGGCTTGTTCTCCTTACTCTTGGTTCACGGCTAAGGAATTATATATCTCACTCCTGGCATTTGACTTAGTATCTTCCTTTGGATCAAGTGAGACAATTTTCATATTTATGGATTTGCTTAAAGTAGATTTTCCAACTACTTGTAATTTAATGAAGAGATTTATGATTTTAATTTTTTAAAAATTCCCAGAGAAAGTTCCAAAAGCTCTCTTAGCCCTTCAGAACTCCCTAGACACTTCTTAACCTGTTACTACTGTCCAGCCATGCTGGAGCCAGCACTGATTTTCTCACTGTGCTTCCAGGAATACGAATCAACCCTCTGCTGGCATCCTGATGGTAAGATGGCATAGGATTTATTCCCTAACATTGGTGACTTCATTTCCTGGTGTACCTCAATTTTTTTTTTAGATCTAGCAATTTTATATCCTTGTCCCTTCTTTCCTTTTATTCATTAGTTAGTTAGCACCAGGTACTGTATCATTTTTCCAGTGGCCAGCCCGTGAAGAGAAGGAGATGGAGTTAGCCTCTGGTGAGGTTTCAGGCAGCATCAAGAAGTCCATACTCAACATCAACCATTATTATGTTATTTGGTGTCTCAAGCGGGAGTAAAGATTAGGAAACACAAATTACATGTAACACCCTGTAGAACAGGCCTACAACAGAAAATAACTCCTTGTTCCTTACATTTTACAAGATGTTTTCTTTGTTTTTTCTTTTTTTTATAAATTTATTTATTTTATTTATTTATTTTTGGTTGTGTTGGGTCTTCGTTGCTGCCGGCTTTCTCTAGTTGCAGAGAGCGGGGTCTATTCTTCATTGCAGTGCACAGGCTTCTCATTGCGGTGGCTTCTCTTGTTGCGGAGCAAGGGCTCTAGGTACGTGGGCTTCAGTAGTTGTGGCACGCGGGCTTCAGTAGTTGTGGCACGTGGGCTCAGTAGTTGTGGCACGTGGGCTGTAGAGTGCAGGCTCAGTAGTTGTGGCGCACGGGCTTAGTTGCTCCGTGGCATGTGGGATCTTCCTGGACCAGGGCTCGAACCCGTGTCCCCTGCATTGGCAGGTGGATTCTTAACCACTGTGCCACCAGGGAAGCCCAAGATGTTTTCGTAAAATTTCTAAAACAGAGAACTAGTATGATTTCCCTGATTACATAAGCTCACCTACTAGGACAAATGAAGGACAGATGTGTCATTTTGGGTATTCAGAAAATAACTTCTAGGGCTTCCCTGGTGGCGCAGTGGTTGAGAGTCTGCCTGCCAATGCAGGGGACACGGGTTCGAGCCCTGGTCTAAGAAGATCCCACATGCTGTGGAGCAGCTGGGCCCGTGAGCCACAACTACTGAGCCTGCGTGTCTGGAGCCTGTGCTCCACAGCAAGAGAGTCCGCGATAGCGAGAGGCCCGCGCACCGCGATGAGGAGTGGCCCCCGCTTGCCACAACTAGAGAAAGCCCTCGCACAGAAACAAAGACCCAACACAGCCATAAATAAATATAAAAATAAATAAATAAATAAATGTGTAAAAAAAAAAAAAAAAAAGAAAAGATATTCCAGCTTACACTTGAAACATGCTTTCTGGATGACTACACATGATACACAGACAGCTGCTGTCATGAGAACCATCTTCCTGGGCTACTATAAAAGGTGTTCTTCCTCTGGTTTCCCACCTTCAGAGTTCTCAGTAACTTAAGATTCAAATATACCTGGGACTTAAAATTCAACTATTGGATAGTAGGTTTTTAGCTACATCATGGGTTGGTTAGAATTTCTGTGATGCACAGAACCTAACCATAGATATTGTGAAAATGTATATGCCAAGATCCAAATAGCTGTATCCACAGATTTAGCCATAGGAATTGTGCCTGGTTTGGTGGTTCCAGGGCAAGTGATGGTGCATATAGTTGCTAATGTTTCTGATTCAAGAATTTGTTTTGCTGCTTAGGGCTTGGATTATGAGGCAAACTAAAAGAAACAAAAAGAATGGAAGGACCAAAGTAGAAGCTGGTGTGGGTAGACACTATGGCAAAAACTCAAGTGGGGCAATTTATAAAGATATACAGCCAACAAGATATGATGTGGTCTTGGAACACTCAAGTCAAAATAGAGGTTAGATCAAACTCTGATAAGTAAGAGAAGAAAGGGAAGTAAGAGGAACTGTACCGAAAAGGACAAACCATAGAGATGTGTCCTCAGGAAATGACTAACTGAACCAAAAGCCCTGTGACTGTGGCCGTCTGGTCTTAAAAGAAGCTCATTGGATAGAAGGGACTTGTGGGGACTTTAGCAATGTTCACGTAGCCTCTAACATTGAGTATTTTCACAGTATCTGTTTTATTATTGTACATGAAAAAATATAATGTCGATCTATGCTGAGTAGTCTTTTCTACATTCTTCATGGAGTTTTGTAGCATAGACTTGGATGCAGGGTAACAAACCCCGTTTCCTTATTATTAAAGACTCAAGAATCTGGCACAAGCCAAATTATCATCTTCTCACATTTATTAAATATTATTGGACTGTGTATTATATAATGTGATTAAACTTAGACATAGGCCTTAAAACTCAGGAATTTAAAATTTGAGTCAGTATATTAAAGCATTCTAGGTCTGTTGAAAATACAGAGTCAGCAAATACACACACACACACACACACACACACACAATACATTCCTGCGACACAGGCTTAAAAGAGGTTTTTTTTTTTCCACCAAGAGAATATTAGAGAAAAATTATATGAACCGACCTAAATCCTGATCTTATGAGCTGAAAATTTTAGAAGCTCTTATCAAAAGAAAATATGAGTATTCCAACAAGAGTATTGTGCCACCATAAAACCTTAAATACAAAGGTGGTGGAATGAGATGAGTGACAGGAATAAAGGGTGACAATATTATATTCATTCATTTTCTCATTCATGCATTTAGAGATTATTAAATGCTGCAGTGGATTGTTTTATTTTTTTTTCAGAGATGGCTGCAACAATATTCGGCACCTTAAATGCTCTTTTGCAATATAATCTTGCTACTTATCCATCAAGAGATGGAATCTGTTTCTCTTCCCCTTGAATCTTGGTTGGCCTGTGACAATTTTGTTCAATGATATTGACAGAAGTGATGCTGTATAACTTGTGAAGCTGAGCTTTAAAATATCTTCAGCTGCTACTATTTACAATAGCCAAGACATGGAAGCAACCTAAATGTCCACCAACAGATGAATGGATAAAGATGATGTGGTATGTATGTGTGTATATACATATAGTGTGTGCGTATATACACACACAATAAAAAAAAGAATGAAACATTGCCATTTGAGGCAACATGGATGGACCTAGAGATTATCATACTAAGTAAAGTAAATCAGGCAGAGAAAGACAAATATTATGTGATATCACTTATATGTGGAATCTAAAAAAATACGAATCAACTTATTTACAAAACAGAAACAGACTCACAGACATAGAAAACAAACTTATGGTTACCAAGGGGGAAAGGGAAGGGGGAGAGATAAATTAGAAGTATGGAATTAATAGATACACACCACTATATATAAAACAGATAAACAACAAGGATTTACTGTATAACATATGATATTCAATATCTTATAACAATCTATAAGGGAAAAGAATCTGAAGCTGTACACCTGAAACTAACAGAATATTATAAATCAACTATAGCTTAATAAATATATTTTAAAAAGTATCTTCAGCTGCTGCTTTTGTTACTTGGAACCCAGCCACCATGCTGTGAGGAAGCCCAAGTAGCCCCATGGAGAGGACCCTGTGAAGGAGAACCAAGTGATCTGGCTGACAACCCCAGATGAGTTCCTGGTTGTAAACTGACAATCATGTGAAAGAAGCCATTTGGTATCTTCCACTTGTCCTTGTGTCCCACTTAACACTACATGAAACAGAAGAACTATCTGGTAAAACCACAGAATGAAGAGAAAATATAAATCTTTGTTGCTTTAAGCCACTGAGTTTGGGGAAGTTTTGCTATGCAGCAATATATAAATGCAAGTGTTTGCTATGTGCCTGTCATTGGGCTAGTTGAAAAAAAAATTCTCTTTCAAGAAACAAATAGAATTAATAGTCTAGTGGGAGAGACCTACACATTAACTATGCATATAATATATGGGGACAAATTCAATAGTAGCATATTCATGTACAGAGAGAGCACAGTGAACGAGGCGAAGAACACATTCTGGATAATTAGGAAAAACTGCCAAAAGAAGATAACATTTAACCAAGGTATTTAAATAAGGCATTTTAGGTTGAGGAAATTACATGCACAAGTGTACAGACATGTGAAACAGTATATATGTATCAGTTAGGACACATTTAATGGCCCAAAACAGAAAATCTGAATCTTAAGCTAAAAATGGAAGGCCCTGGTTCATACACATGAACAACCTAGAGTAGATCTGGCTTCTGTTTGGGCTGTACACAGGGTCTCAGATGAGGTAATCAGTATCCAATTATTTTGTCTCCATCATTCACTTTGCTTCCTCTGTGTTGGCTTTATTCTTATGGCTATCCCCTGTGGTGTCCAGATGGCTGCCAGTAGATCCAGAGGTTACATAATTCCTGGGTTTGTGTCTAATAGGAAAGCTTTCTTTCCCCGGATTCCTGAAAAAATAAATCCCATCATGATTCACTGGCTCTGATTGGGCAGTGCCTATTCCTGGGACAATAACTATGGTCCAATTGCAAGCACTTAGTTTGGGAAGGGGGAGATGCTGGTCCCCCGGAGATCACTTAGAATACGGTTTCTAAAAGGGAGAATGGATAGTAATTGCCTACTACAGGGTGTCTGGAAGTTTAAGCTACTTGGTATTTCTAGAGAGTGAAATGGCTTAGGGGTAAAAAAAATGACAGGAAACAAGGCTAGAGAAGTAAGCAAAGAAAGACCATCCAGGGTCTTAGATACCTGGCTAAGGAGCTTAGTCCTTAACTTGTAGTTGACCTGAAGCCGTTGAAAGCTTTAAAGAAGAGCAGAGATATAACTTGCTTTTCAAAAACCTGTCTAGGCATTAGAGAAGAAGGTTTGGAATTCGTAAGGCTGCAGTCATGGGGACCAGTTGAGATACAGTTCAAATGATAGATTCAACAGATTCTTGGGAAGTAGAATCACCTAGATGTAGGAATTCCTTGGATGAGTGGAGGTGAAGGAAGCCTCCAGAGGTGTGAACTGCACCACAGTTCTGTCAGCCACGGGACTTCCTGTTGTGTTAGAGAAGGCACTGAGATGGAAGGCAGGAAGATGCTCAGGTGAATTAGTAGTACAAGCGACAGTCTCTGTTGTTTCAGTGGTCCTCAGACTGTAATTGGTTTTAATCTTCTGCCTCTTCTACCTCTGGTACTAGGTTTTTATAACCCTCAGTCAAAACTTCAGCTGGTCTAGGTTGCTTGCCTGGTTGGGTTGAGGGGCCTGAGTCCTTGGTTACTTTGCCCTTGTGAGGATCTGATTGCCTCAATTGCCAGTTAGCTGTTATCACCAAGCATGGAAGCACTATAATAGACTATGGTGAGAACTCCAAGCTGCAGATACAAGCCTCTTTATCTCTATTTTGTATCAGCTATAACTCCTCAAGAGAATCAAGTTTGAATGTTCTCCCCAGTAGAGTATTTTCTTTTTTGCCAGTTGGTCCATTGACATGAGGAACTATAGTTTCAGGTTCAGTGGAATACTTACAATGTTGCCTGGTGGAGGAATTCCCTCATATCACCCATCCCCCCTTTTGGAGTTAAGACCTCTAATCCAACAAAGCCTAAGACCACAGGGTACAAGAGCACAAATTTTGCAAGCCCATTATTGGCAGTGATGGTGAGTGGTCAACCCTATTACTACTTCTTAGTAATTGTAATCCATTTCCAATCCTACTATTAGCTCTCAGTAATAGTAATCTACTGCACAGGAGTCTCTATATATCCCTGCTCAGGCCACTTGTCCCTCCATAAAAAGTGAGCAACTAAATATTCTGATCAAAGCTCTGCCAAACAGCATTTCTCTTCCTTTTTGTCCCTTAGGGACAACCTTGTCCATGAGTGGAGCTGCAGTGTAGTGCAGGCCTTTTTGTCTCACACCAACATATTGGGCTGACTGTGAACAGGTCCAATATTTCTCTTTGTCTGTGATGGGGAGGACTCAGTCAGAACATAGTTGTTTGTTGAAGGAGAGTCATTGATGCACTTGTCTAATAGGGGTAACTGATAGAGGGATCATGGCCTCACTGTCACGTAATTTACTTGTGTACTCTAGACTTGTTGACGCCTTACTCCCAGTGTACTATATCCAATATGATTAATTGGAGATGTGCAATTAACATCCACCTTACAAAATTTGGTGACTCTCACAATATCCAGCTCAAGTTGGAAAGATCTGGTTGCATAAGCACTTGATGTGCCATGGTGTGTGATTCAGTCTCTATTGCAGAAGGTATGGCTGCAAACCAGAGGACTCTGTGCTGAGAGTCTTCTATTGAGGTTTGCAGAGACCCCACAAAGTATCCTTTTCTACCATGGTATATGTAGCTTTATCACTATTGGGTCTTCTGGGTCTTAGGGAAGTTTGTGGTGGGGAAGCTTGCTTCATAGCCGGGACTTATTGCTGAGTCCCATCTTTCTCTGAGCCCACTCAAAATTTTCAGCCTTCTTCAGTACTCCAATATGGGTCAGAGTAGTATTCTCAAGTGTGGTATATGCTGCCTCTGAAATCCAAGGAGGTCTACTGTCATTTTAATTTTCCCAGAAAATATACAAAGAAAAAAGGATTTGTGTGAAGTTGTTTGTTTGGGAGATGATCAGAGGAAATTATGACAAGAGAATGGGAAAATGAAATAAGAAAAGACAGAAGCCAATGAAGGATTTATTTTCTTATTTTCTTTTTTCTTTTTAAAAAACAGCTTTATTGAGATATAATTTACATACCACAACATTTACCCATTTAAGTGGATAATTCAAAGTTTTTTTTTTTTAGTATATTTACAGAGTTTGTTACCATCACTATAAACTAATTTTAGAACATTTTCATCACCCCAAAAAGAACCTTGATCCCTATCAACAGTCATTCCCCATTCCTTGCCCTTCTCCTTCTGCTGCCTTACACAGTCTTGGGCAACCACTCATCAACTTTCTGTCTCTACAGATTTGACTGTTATGGACATTGTATATAAACAGAATCATACAATATTTGGTCTGTTGTTACTGGCTTCTTTTATTTAGCACAATGTTTTCAAGGGTCATCAGAATCATAGCATGTATCAGAATTTCATTCCTTTTTTTTGCCAAATAATATTCTATTGTATGGATATGCCACATACATATTAGTTGATGGACATTTGTGTTGTTTGCATTTTTGGTTAATACGAATAATGTTCTACAAATATTCATGTACAAGTTTTTGTTTGGGCATATGTTTTCATTTTACATGGGTCCATAAGTAGGAACAAATTATATAATAACTCTGTGTTTAACATTAAACAGTTAACTGCCAAATTATTTTCCAAAGTAGTTATGTCACTTTACATTCCCACAACAATGTATGAGGGTTACAATTTCCTACATTCTTCCCAACATTTGATATTGTCTTACGTCTTGATTTTAGTCATCCTAGTGAATATGAAGTGCTATCTTCTTGTGGTTTTGATTTGCATTTTCCTAATGACTAGGGATAATGTGCTTCTCTTCATGAATACCCATGTATATTTTATGGAGAAATGTCTATGGAAAACTTATGTTCATTTTAAAGTTAGGTTATTTGTCTCTTTACTACTGAATTGTGTTTTAAAATATATTCTAGATAAAAGTAGTCTCTTATCAGATACATAATATGCAAATGTGTTTTTCATTCTGTAGGTGTTGTATTAGGGTTTCCCAGAGAAATACATATTGAGAAAAAAATTATATATATATAAAATTAAAAATCGTATATATATATAATATATATATAGAGAAAGAGAGAGACAGAGAGAGAGAGACAGAGAGACAGAGAGAGAGAGGAGATCTTTTAAGGAATTTGTTCACACAATTGAGGGGGCAAGTCTGAAATCTGTTGGCAGCCTGAAAATTCTGGCAGGAGCTGATGTCGTAATATTCTGTATGTTGCTGTATGAAAGCAGTCTGGAGGCAGAATACCTGCCTTTTCCAGGGAGCTCAGTCTTTTCTCTTGAGACATTCAACTGATTGGATAAGACCCATCCACATTATGGAGGGTAATCTGCTTTACTCAAAGTCTACTGATTTAAATATTTTAATTACATCTAAAAAATACTCTCACAGCAACATGTAGTTCAGTGTTTGACCAAAAAACAGAGCATCAAAGCCTAGCAAAGTTGACATATAAAATTAACAATCACAATTGACTTTTCATTTTCCTTTTGCTTTTTTTAAAAATAAATTTATTTATTTTATTTATTTATTTTATTTTTGGCTGCGTTGGGTCTTCATTGCTGCATGCAGGCTTTCTCTAGTTGCGGAGAGCAGGGACTACTCCTTGTGAGGGTGCACGGGCTTCTCCTTGTGGTGGCTTTTCTTGTTGTGGAGCATGGGCTCTAGAGCGCAGGCTCAGTAGTTGTGGCACACAGGCCTAGCTGCTCCGTGGCATGTGGGATCTTCCCGGACCAGGGCTCGAACCCGTGTCCCCTGCACTGGCTGGCGGATTCTTAACCACTGCACCAGCAGGGAAGCCTGACTTTTCATTTTCTTGATGGTGACATTTGAAGAACAAAAGCCTTTTTTTTTTTTTTTAATAAAGTCCAACTTATGTTTTTTCTTTTATCCCTTGTGTTTTTGATGTCATATCTAAGAAGTTGCCTAACCCAGGGTCATGAAAATCTACTCATGTTTTCTCTGAGAGTTTTATAGTTTAGCTCTTTAGGTCTATGACCAATTTTGAGTTAATTTTTATGTACGGTGTGAGGAAAGGGTCCAAATCCATTCTTTTACATGTGGATAGTCCATTGCCCCAGCACCATTGTTGAAAAGACTGCTCTTTCCTCATTGAATTTTCTTGGCACCCCTGATGAAAATCGACTGAGTATATTGTGATTTTCCACTGTGGACGCTGCCATCAGCTCTCTGCTCACCAGCCCTTGACTTTTCTCTGTAGACAGACAGCCATCTGTGTTACTTCTAGGAACACCATGGTCAAGGTACCCTGATTGTCATTCTGGATTTGAGGCCCATTAGGGTAATTACTTTCACCTTGCCTCTGACTATTAAATTCAACAACCTGCTCTCTGGTTTTTTGGAATTCTATCATCCCCATTGGCCCAATGGAAATGAATTCCACCATGGCATCAGTTCCTACTATCTACCCTGGCTTACAAAGAAGAGTTACCACTGAAATTCTCAAAGATATAACAGAATCTTATAAAAAAAGTTTATTCTTTTTTGTCTTAGCAAAGGGTGTATCCTCTGGACCCTCCTGCAGAACATGGTTAGTGTGAGTTTTCTTTCCCTCTTTCTGGAGCCTTCCAAATTCTTTTTCAATACTCTGCCATTTCAGTTGCGTTATCTCTACCTTTATAGGCCATAATTGTGACTAAGCTTCAAGAAGGCATCCCAGCTCTATGTTAGGATGGGGCTCCAGTGTTCTTGCCAAGATATTAAATCCTGAGTCCTGGAAGAGTACTTCAATGTCAACAAATCTCCCTTTTTCAGGTTTATATACTGCCTCCCAATCTTAACCCTCAAAATTCACTTCCAAACATATTTTTCCAAGTCCTGCTAATACATATAGGCTAGTACTACTTTGTTGTTGTTGTTGTAAAAAAGCTATTTTCTTCTGGTGCAGGGACTGTATTTCCCTACTCAGTGAATAGGGTCATGACCATAGTTACTGGTTTGTGCATTATAAGGGGAGGCTATGGTGGGTCTTGAGGAGGCAACATCATCTTTCTAGGCATCTGCCTCAGGTGAGGTCTTTACAAGATCTTCAGGTAAGGGACACTCTGCTCTACCAAAGGGAGGGAGCTGCTTCAGCCAGTCTGGAAGCTCCAGAAGAACTTGGCGGTTCAATCTTCTTAAATGAATCCACCCAGATGTCTCCATATCAGGTCTAGGATTCCACTACTTTTCTATCATGGTTGTGTCTTCGGCTTAGGAGATCTCTCAACATTGTACATCCAGTCTCTTCATAAGGTTTAGCCCTTTGGCCTGACTTTCAGCATCGACTACCCTCTGACTGTAGGAGTGAAGGTCTTTTTGAACCCTTCTATAGAAGCTTTCTGATCTTCCAGTGTGCACTGAGTTGATAGCTGATGTGATTCTGCTATTTTATTTCTACTCCATATTCTATTCTATTTTCTCAAGGCTTTGAAGATGTGTAACAAAAGCCATTCAATTACCATCACCCCGTATCATTGAGTGCAATGCTTTTCCTTTCCTCTATATTTCATCATTTTCACTATGAGTGGGAGTCTTAGTAATTGAATGCTACTTCATGCTGGGTCTTATCACCATCCTGCTCCCCACCAGAAATTATATTATTAGTATCAACTAAATGGAGATTCCAACCATAGAATCTCATTTTGAGGGTCTCTTTCCATGACCATTCCTGGTACAAAATGCCTTTGGGTTTCCCTAAAAGCAATGCCTGAGATAAGAACTTGGGTACAGGTAATTTATTTGGGAAGTGATCCTACAAAGTATGAGCATTGAAATAAGAAGAATGATATAGTAAAGGAGGAAGAGACAACATCAGGGTACTTTATTCAGGTCAGTGCTCTGGGCAACAAGGGATTTTGAGAAGAACAAAGAATGCCTTCAAGAATTAGCCATCTGAAGGATGGAAGTCTGGAGCATTTATCTACTGACTCCCCCATTGTGGGCTACCCTTGCTTAAGTGGGCAAGCCAGCTCCTGTGGCATTATAGAAGGCCCTGGGGGCAGAACACAGAAAGACATGCAGCAGCAGCCACTTGAGGTGGGAGTCTGGCAGCAGGAGCTGAGTTAGAATTGTTCATAATAATCATGGCTACAGTAGAGATGGGGAGGTGAAGACATAAGGACTTAGGAAGGAAGTCTAGGCTAGAGATACCGACATGAAAATTATGCAGAGGTGATATTGAAAATATAAGAAAAAAATGAGATCATCAAAGAAGAGGTGGAGAACACAAAAGAACACCTATTTTTAAGAGGATAGGGGAAGAGGATTCAGGAAAGAACTCTAAGAATTCATCTGATTTAAAAATTAAAAAGTGTTTTCTTAACTCTTTATTCTCTACTTGAAGACTATTATATAATTTTATAATTGCTTCCTTAAAAAAAAAAAAGAATTGATCTGAGATGTAAGAGAATCAGGAGAGAGAGCATGGTATCATGGAAAAGAAAAGAAGAGAAATTTCTCAAAGGAGAAGTTGGTCAGCATGTAGAACTACCAGAGAGAAATCTAATAAGGAAAGTACTCAAAAACATTCACTGTGTCAATAAGATTCAGTAAGGTAGTAAGGGCAGAAGCCTGATTACAGTGGGTTAATAAATCAGGTGGGAGGGAGACAATAAACATGGCGACACTTTCAAGGTATTCACTGAGAAGTAAAGAAGAGGTGCAATATTCAGAATTAACAGGAAAGGGAGAGATTCTTTCTTAGGTGGGTGTTCAGTTTTCAGCACTGTAAATTAGCCAGCTCAAAGATTTCTTTTCTTTCTTAAACTAGTTCAGTTGACTAATTTTTGTTGAGGGGTTAGTTCTTCAGCCAGCTAATAGGAGATGCAGCTGCTTTAAGGAAATGCCATCCTTTTATTTATCTCACCACTTCCTCTTACAAAAGGAAAGACTTGGGTTACAACATGAGTTGTGTTCTACTCTAACCACCAGAATTCAAGTAAGGGCTGGGGGTTGTCCAGAGCCTGGAAACAGGAGGAAAAAGTGATTAAAATAAACACAAAGCTTGTTTACATATTCACAGGAAACTTCCCACGACCTATTAAAATGGAAACAAAGAGATCAAATTCAAGAAAGGGATGCAAATGCTGAATTTCTCTTAGTCCATGGAGGCCAATGTTCTTTACAGTAAAAAGCCCCGCAAAAGACTATTAGCCAAATGCACTACTGTTTTCTCTGGCTGCCAGCTTTTCAGCATCCGGTCACATTGTTGCACTGATTTTCCCCCTTATTACAGGCAGGCGGGAGCTTGCAATTCCCTGCTGAAGCAGAGGGCATCCGTGCAGATGCATATCGTAGGCAATTGCAGTGTGACTCACACAGAGAGCCTGGGAATCTTGGGAGTTGAACTGAGGACAAAATGGGAGGGATTTCCCTTCCCAGGGCTGGTCTCCGGGTCTCTTTACACACCCTGTTCTTCACGGAAGCTTGTTGCTTGGCTGCGGAGTGCCTCCTGGAGAAAGATTATGAGGCCTATAGGGAAAGTTAGTGCTTGCTGCTTTTTTTCTGTCTTAACCAACTCCCTTGACTTTGTGCTTTACTGTGCTCTTACTGTTGTTTTTTTTCTGAAGTTCCCCAACTTTATATATGAGTTTATGAGAAATTTTATAGCTAAGATTGGTGATGATGATATTACTACTTAGAAATTGTAGAGCAATTATTATCAGGGGTTTCAAAGAACTATGTAGGTCTTAATCTCCGGAACACTTGTTAGGAGATATTATTAGGATTAAGACCGATATCCAATTTCAGGAAGAGCTGGGAGGCAGCTTTCTCCCCTCCTTCCCTCCTTTCTCCTTCCTCTCCTTTCTCCCTTTCTGCCCTTCCTTTCTTTTCCATTCTTCCTGTTCTTAACACTACCATGTTTGCCCTGATAGCCTGCTTTTCTTACAGAGCTATCATGAGATGGAAAAACATATAGGAAACTATTTTAAATTTCATAAAGCCCTATGATATTGTTTTGTGATTATGATAATCACTCCTGTGCTATTTTTGGAATGAAGATCAAAGATGATATCACTCATAGAAACAGCAATTAACACATGAGTACTTCTTTCTTTTACCTTGCACATGAAACTGAAGGAGTAGTAGTGGCCTTGTCATATATATTTTTTTAACTGATTGTTGATAACAGTAGTCAGACTTTTGTCTCAGTTCTGCCTGTATCTGGCCTTGTGTGCCTGTGTGTATATATATATATCTATCCATATCTATATCTGTATTTATTTTTTTATCTATTACAGACTTTTAGGGTTATTAATCATAAATTACATTGGATTCCTCAAACTGCCACAAATATTTATAGAGTGACTGTGACCTTCCTTCTTGGTCTTATCTTCTTTCCCTAACAATTCTCAGTGTACTTACAAAAAGATCAGCTCCTGTCCTATTACTGACAGAATGAATGGGCTGGTCTATTTCTCTCAAGTCCAGAACTATGAAGTTTCCCTCAGTTTCTGAGATCATAGTAGCTACAGTTCTTCTATTTCTGAGTGTTCAATGAGGAAGGCATTAGTGCTTTAGTATATGATACAATACACTTTCAGGATATGAGGTACCATCAGATATTAGATACATAACTGATCTAGTTAATACCCAATAGGGCTTCTGGAAGTTGCTGGAATTACTCGTATGGATATCTGGGCCTTCCATGGTAGCTCACGTCTCAGGACCGTGTGGAAGGTTGGCCCACCCTTGTCAGGTGAACACTGACTGTCGGCCTGTTGTTCTTAGCTCAAGGTCTACCCTGAGCTGAGATGCTTGCATCTTGCTTCCAGGACATTAGTGAGTTGGCTAAATCTTTAAATGTGAAGGAAAAATAAAATGAAACAGAACCTTCTTCTGATGAGGCCTCTTTGACTCCTCTAGGTAGTTCTGTCTTCCCTAGTTTGACAGGGTGGGATTTTCCTTCCTCCAGATCTCCTTTTATTCTCTCCCAGCCCCCAAGAGCATAATAACACACCAAAAGCATCATATTCTAGGCTCAACCTTAGATGAAGAGTCTGCAGGATGTACAGTCTTCTTTGGGGACCAAGCACTGCAAGAACGTGTTGGCTCTCCAATGGGACAATGCCTATAGACTGAAATGGAGAAGAAGGTCTGCACGATCTCTAGGGCTTTGCAGATTTGTGATTGTCTAATAGCAAGATTACTCCTCCCAACTATACCTTTCCACTGCATGACAAACTACCTGCAGGTACTGCTAGATGTCACAGGTGTAATAAAGAAGTTAATTTGTTAGTCGTGGATGTCACTTTGGATAGCTCCCTAGCACACGTGCTTCTGGCTCTGCGATCTCACTGGCTACTGAATTTTCTCAGTGGAACGTGTTTTCTTTGGGACGGAAATTTAAAAACCTCTTTGGGACAGAAGAGTTGCTTCTTGTTTGATGTTAGAGAGGAAAAGAGAAAAGAGTCTCTCCCTCTCCCCGCAACTGGAGCAAGATCAAAACACTTCCTGTGGGACTCTATCATCCCTATTCCCCTACAAATCAGCTCAAAGTTTTATTGTTAATCACTTCATGCTCAGTAGTGCAGTCAAGTCCCACCAATATCCAAGAGGATATTACACTCGTTAACATATGCACACCCAATATAGGAGCACCTAAATATATAAGGCAAATACCAACAGACATAAAGAGAGAAACTGATAATAATACAATTATAGTAGGGAACTTTAACACCACACTGACATCAATGGACAGATCATCCAGACAGAAAATCAATAAGGCAACAGTGGTCAGACACTATGAACAGACTGACCACTAGAAGTGAAATTGAATTTGTAATAAAAAAACTCCCACAAACAAAAATCCAAGACCAGATGGCTTTACATGAGAATTCTACCAAACATATAAAAAAGAACTTATACTTATTCTCCTCAAATTATTCCAGAAAATTGAAGAGGAGGGCATGCTCCCAAATTCATTCTACAAGGCCACAATTACCCTGATACCAAAACCAGACAAAGACACCACACACACACAAAAATTACAGCCAACATCTTTAATGAATATAGATGTAAAAATTCTCAAAAAAAATTAGCAAACCGAATCCAACAGTATATAAAAGGATCATACACCATGAACATTTTGGATTTATTCCAGGGTCACAAGAATGGTTTAATAGTCGCAAATCAATCCATGTAATAAACCACATTAACAAAAGGAAGGATAAAAATCACATGATCATCTCAATAGACTCAGAAAAAGCATCTGACAAAATTCAACCCCCACTCATGATAAATACTCTAATCTAAGTGGGTATAGAGAGAACACATCTCAACATAATAAAGGCCATTTACGGCAAACTCACAGTCAACATAATACTCAACCATGAAAAGCTGAAAGCCTTCCTGCTAAATTCAGGAATAAGACAAGGATGCCCACTCTAACCACTTCTATTTAAGGTAGTATTGGATGTCCCAGCCACAGCAATCAGACAAGAAAAAGAAATAAAATGTATCCAAATTGGAAGGGAAGAGGTAAAATTGTCACTATTTGCAGATGACATGATACTTTATACAGAGTACCCTAAAGTCTCCACCCAAAAACTATTAGAACTAATAAATGAATTCAACGAGGTTTCAGGGTACAAGATTAAGTTACAGAAATCTTTTGCATTTCTATACATTAAGAGAAAGTAAAATAACATCCTGTTTAAAATCACATGAAAAAAGGATAAAATACCTAGAAATAAACTTAACCAAGGAGGTGAAGGACCTATACTCTGAAAATTATAAAACACTGATGAAAGAAATTGAAGCTGATTCAATGGAAATAAATCCCATGCTCTTGGATTGGAAAAATTAGTATTATTAAAATAACCATACTACCCAAAGTAATCTACAGATTTAATGCAATCCCTATCAAAATACCCCATGATAATTTTTTTGTTCTTTTTTTTTTTTTTAACTTATTTATTTTTTGGGTGTGTTGGGCCTTTGTTGCTGTGCGTGGGCTTTCTCTAGTTGTGGTGAGTGGGGGCTACTCTTCGTTGTGATGTGTGGGCTTATTGCAGTGGCTTCTCTTGTGGAGCACGGGCTCTAGGGCACCCGGGCTTCAGTAGTTGTGGCTCGTGTGCTCTAGAGTGCAGGCTCAGTAGTTGTGGTGCATGGCTTAGTTGCTCCATGGCATGTGGGATCTTCCTGGACCAGGGCTCGAACATGTGTCCCCTGAATTGGCAGGTAGATTCTTAACCACTGCACCACCCGGGAAGACCCCTCATGACATTTTTCACAAAACTAGAACAAATAAACCTAAAATTGATATGGAACCACAGAAGACCCAGAATTGCCAAAGCAATCTTGAGGAAATAGAACAAAGCTGGAGGTATCACTCTCCCAGTTTTCAGACTATACTACAAAGCTACAGTAATCACAACAGCATGGTATTGGCACAAAAACAGACATATGGATCAATGGAACAGAATAGAGAACCCAGAAATAAACCCACACACCTATGGTCAGTTAATCTACAACAAAGAAGTGAGAATATGCAATGGAAAAAAGACAGTCTCTTCAACAAGTGGTGGTGGGAAAACTGGACAGCCATATGTAAAGCAATGAGATTAGAACATTCCCTCACAGAATATACAAAAATAAACTCAAAATGGTTTAAAGAACTAAACGTAGGAATGGAAGCCACAAAACTCCTAGAACACTCTTTGACATAAACCATAGCAATATTTTTTCAGATCTGTCTTCTAATGCAAAAGAAATAAAAGCAAAAATAAACAAATGGAACCTAATTAAACTTAAAAGCTTTTGCCCAGAAGAGCAAACCATCAACAAAATGAAAAGAAAACCTATGGAATGGGAGAAAATTTTTGCAAATGACGTGGCCAACAAGGGGTTAATATTCAAAATATACAAACAGTTCATACAACTCAGTATCAAAAACAGGAACAACCCAATCAAAACATGAACACAAGAGCTGAATAAATATTTTTTTCCAAAGAAGAGGTACAGATGGCTAACAGGCACATGAAAAGATGCTTAACATGGATAATTACTAGGGAAATGCAAATCAAAACAACAATGAGATATCACCTCACACCCGTCAGAAATACTATTATCAAAAGTCTACAAATAACAAATATTGGAGAGGATATGGAGAAAAGGGGACCCTTGTATACCATTGGTGGGAATGTAAATTGGTACAGCCACTATAGACAGTATGGAGTTTCCTCAAAAAACTAAAAATAGAACTACCATATGATCCAGCAGTTCCACTCCTGGGTATATATCTGGAAAAAACAAAAACACTAATTCAAAAAGATACACATACCCCAATGTTCATAGCAGCACTATTTACAATAACCAAGACAAGGAAGCAACCCAGTGCCCATCAACAAATGATTGGATTAAGAAGAAATGGTATATATTGAGATATATATATATATACACACACACATATATATACCATTGTATAAATTATATATACATATGTACAATGGAATATAAAAAAGAATGAAATTTTGCATTTGCAGCAATGTGGACGGACCTAGAGAATATTATGCTTAGTGAAATAAGCCAGACAGAGAAATACATATTACATGATATCACTTATATGTGGGATCTAAAAAATAATACAAATAAATGTATATGCAAAACAGAAACAGAGTCACAGATATAGAAAACAAACTTGCAGTCACCAAGGGGGAGAGGGAGAAGGGGAGGGACAAATTAGGGATACAGGGTTAACAGATTAAAAAGTACTATGTATAAAATAGAAAAGCAACGGGGATATACTGTATAGCACAGGGAATTATAGCCATTACCTTGTAATAACCTATGATGGAATATAATCTGCAAAAAAACTGAATCATTATGCTGTACACTCAAAACTAATATAATATTGTATATCAACTATTCTTCAGTTAAGAAAAAAGGGACCAGTGATGTGTTGGTAAATATTTAAAGACTGCCTCTCTGGGTAAAAAGTCTTGATTGATAGTATTGGTTTATTTCCATGGTGTAAATACTCCCACCATGTTGAATTTTCCAACGTGATGTCACTGAATACAGAGCTGGGAAGAAATACCGATAATCAGATTCTGCAAGCTGGTACCAGGCAGCTCCAGCATACCACTGAATATACGTGAAGTGCTTAGGACATGGTTTGGAACATAGTAAATTCTAAGCTAATGTGTCTTTTTATCAATTATTATTAATTACTATTGTTATTATTATTGTCCTCTCGCTTCCTCTTTTATGAATGTATGTATGCATCCAGTGATGTGCTGGGAAACTCTTTAAAAAAGACTTGATTTGCATCATTTGCCAATTTCTGTGTAAGCACGTACACAATGGGTGATTTTACACTATCAAGGAGTTAACACTTAGGTTGTGAAATTCCTGACTATTTAACAATCTGCCCTTTCAAACTGATAGGAAATTGCTCCAGCACTCAAATGTTTTAAGAGATTATTTCCAGGGATGTCTGTATTGACCTCAGGATTTTGTTCACAAACATTGAAAGGAGAAGTTGTAAATTTTAGATTCTGTGTAAGTGAACTTTTTCTCTTTTGAGTAAAAACCTATGAGTAAGTGTTTTCTATTTCTTTTTCCCAACTCTTCCATTTGAATAATTTTACCTCTCAGTTTACAAAAAAAATTAGAACAAAATTTTATATTTTTAGTGCCATAGAATTTGAATGAAGAGATCATTAAGCTCAGGACAGTTTGGAGAGAAGCTGAGGCTAGAAAAAATAGTTTGGATAGATAGAAAAGGATGGAGAGGGCATCCTAGGTAGAAGAAGTGCATAATTAAAGTAACAGAAGGGGAAATAAAATCAGTGGTATTGGGCTTCCCTGGTGGCGCGGTGGTTGAGGGTCCGCCTGCCAGTGCAGGGCACACAGGTTCGGGCCCTGGTCTGGGAGGATCCCACATGCCACGGAGCAACTAAGCCCGTGAGCCACAACTACTGAGCCTGCGCGTCTGGAGCTTGTGCTCCGCAACAAGAGAGGCCGCGATAGTGAGAGGCCCGCGCATCGCGATGAAGAGTGGCCCCCGCTCGCCGCAACTAGAGAAAGCCCTCGCACAGAAACGAAGACCCAACACAACCAAAAATAAATAAATTAAAAAAAAAAAAATTCTATGAGAACAAAGTCTAAAAAAAAAAAAAAAAATCAGTGGTATTCATGGGGAACATTCACTCAGTACACACTCCCTGGTCGCCATATGCCTGACACAGTGCTTGGTGCTAGAGCTATAAAGAAATGAAACAAAATTCCTATATTCATAGGCTCTGAAATGAAGTAAGAGAAGAAACACTAGATTGGAAAAGATGGTTTGGGAAAAGTGCAAATTAAATTTTGTTGGGTAAATTGAGGTAATTTTGTGGAAGAATGTGAGTTTGTAATCATCAGATACATAAAAGAAGTCACTGTAGAATTGTGAATGACAATTAAAATGGTATTTTGCAACAATCAATTTAGTTGAGATATGTAGAACAGATTAGGAGGTTGGAGACAGGGAGAGATAAAACAATATTGAAATAACTTAGAAATAAAGAGAGTCTGAATCAAGATTGATAACACTTGTTCCCTGACTGTACGTGAAAAAGAAAAAGAATCAGAGATTTAGAAAAGGAGTTGGCAAATTTTCCCATAAAAAGCCAGATAGTAAATAATTTAAACTTTGCAGGTCACATGGTCTCTGTTGCAGCTACTCAGTTCTGTCCTTGTACTGTGAAAGCAGCCACAGATGGTACAAAAATAAACAAGCATGAATGTGTTCCAATATAACCAGCAGTGGTGGATTGGTCCACTGGCTGTAGTTATTCGACCCCGGTTCAGAGTATAGAGAAAATGACAATGGTCATTGTCTAGGAGAGAGGATTATAACTTAAATTTTGGATATGCCAGATTTAGGTGATGAAGAGGAAATCTAGGTGGAAATATGGAAGTTTAGGATTGGATTTTGGGTGAGAGATCATGCTTGGATTCAGATTTGAGTTATTCACTGTTAAAGTAAGAAAGGTGATGCACATTTTGGATGAAACCAGGAACACAGAAACCAGAAGCAATCTGATACAATCGATTAAACAGGTGATGAAGGAGCTAAGGAGACAAATAGGGGACAACCCAGAGATTAGGAAGAGCATGTGGCTAGGATCCTAAGCTGTGGCTAGGATAGGGGTGGTGTTTCTGGAGGGACAGGGTGAAGTATATCATTACAATAATGGCCCCTAGGGAATGACATTCCCTTGTGTCCAGGCCCTTTACAATATATTATTGCTGCTCTTCTCATCAAGAAGTAAAGTTTATTTAAATCAAAAAGTAAAGTTTATTTACATCAAGAAGTAAAATCTATCCCTTTGAATAAGGTCTAGCCTTGTCACTCGCTTTGACCAATAGAACGTGGTGGATGTGACATTGTGTGAATTCTGGAACTCACAGGCCTTAAGACGTCTTGCAGTTCCCGTCTTGCCTTCTCGAAAACTTCAGATTGCCACGCTGTGAAAAAGCCCAGTCTTGCCTGCTGAGAGATGAGCCATCGCATGGAGGAGAACCTAGCTAGCAGCCAAAATAACTTGCCAGGCATGTGAGTGATGCCATCTTGTACCATCCAGCTCCAGTGAAGACATCAGAGATGGCATCCAAGGCAGAAAGAGAGAAGGAGAGAAATATCCTGGCTTCTCCCATCCTTTATCCTCCTGTCTTCCTCTGTGCCTCTGCCGGGACCTCCTTTCGCCCTCCAGTGCCCCCATTTGGTCTAACCAAATGAAGCCGGCTGATGAGGGACCCCTGGGAAACACGGTCTGCAAAATGAAGTAGAACTGGGGAAACAAGCCCAGGGTCAGCACAGCAGATGAAGCAAAGGAAAGCAAGCATGAAGTGGGGGAGAAAAACAGAGGGTTTAGCCCTGTTTCGGCCAAGAGAAGGAAGAGGAACTGGTAAAGAAGCAGAGCTAGACCAACCAGGTAGGTTGGAGAAACATAATACAATGTTGGCCTTAATTAAAATGTGAGAGGATTATAAGGCAGAAGGAGAGGTCTGATAAATGGTGTATAATAATGCAGAGACTTCAAAGAGTGTGACTGGCTAAAGAGACAATTTTACTTGGTGACATGCAGTAATTAGTGACCCATAAGTGGTCTGTAACCGTTGATTAATTTTTACTTCCCAAACGGTGGTTTGAAAATCCTCAAAGGTTTGCAAAAGTGTCACAGGGTACTCATCATTAGAAATGGTAATGACATCTATTTTGGCTTCTAGTATGTACAAAAAAATTCGTTATTTATTTGATAAGTTTATAAGATTCTTGAATGTAATAAATCTCCCTTAAAAAATCCATACAGGGATACATAAAAAATTAAGTTAATGACCTCTAATTTCTTTTTCAAAGTACCTAAATGATGATGTGATTATTTTTTTCTCTCAAAACTGAACACTTTGAGAGTCTGGTAGAGTGTATTGAGTGGCCAGGCACAGCAGTCATTGGATATAAGATAATTATACTTGTGATTTTGTCACCCAGTTGAATGCTTCTAGCCATTATGCTGATTTTGATTACTGTAGAGCTAAAACTTTTTTTTATTCTTAAGTACATTTTAAATTTAATTTATACCCATGATGGGACTTTTGATAAAGATAAAAAACCAAAATGAATACTCAAGTTAAATACAAGTTAATTAAGAATATAAAAATGATAATAATTCTCTAATTTGCTTCAAGACATTCCTGTACAGAATTCTGGTTTCATTAATTTCATCACATTTTTTTAATATAGCACACCAAAATCTCTCTAGTGCTTCTGAAACCAGTGTAAAAAGAAAAAAGCAGAGTGACAAATATATCTAATTTAACTTATTTACTTATTACAAATAAAGATAACCCATATCTATAATGTGACATTTTGAAATAAGTGCTGCTCTAGATAATTTTGTCTTGTTATTTAAAAACAAGTGTAAAAACTGTATGATACCATTATATACAATTGTAAAAAGTCAAATCTAAACTGTAATGACAGAAAGCACATCAGTGGTTTCCTAGGACCAGAGATGGGGACAGATAACAGCAAAGGAGCATGAGAGAATTTTTTGGGATGATGGAAATATCTGTATCTCGATTGTGGAGGTAGTTACATTGTTAAATTCAACAAACTATACATTTACAAAGGGTGCACTATATTGAATATAAATTAGATCACCACATAGTAAATTTGAAAAACATATATAAACTTCATAAAAATAACTCAGTTCACTTTTTTAAATGTTCAATTAGAGAATTCCAAATATTAGATCACAAAAGCGGATTTTTATCTATGAGGGCCAGGACAGGGGTAAGGCAAATGAGACACCCAGGGCACAAAGTTGAAGGAGGATCTCACCGCCAGAGTTTTGAAAGGGTCAGCCCTGCCCTTGTATGTCTCTAAATTATTCCTCCTTAAATTTTGCACCCTGAGTGCCTCACTTGCCTTGCCCTTTTTGACGACTTAATAGAAGTTAAAATTTTATTCCATCTTTTAATATTTTGGTACCTAAATCTAATGTTATAAAATACGTTGCCATTAAATTTTATTTGCTGTCAAATTAAAAAAAAAAAATACCGGTGTGACTTGCTGAGTTTGAGTGTAAGGATTGCTGCCTTTCACTTCTGGAAAACTCTCAACCATTATCTCTTGGAATATTGCCCCTTTCTCTCTCGTTTTCTCCTTCCGAAACACTGAATGGATATGTGTTATAGCCTGATCTGTTCCTTATGTCCTGTTGTCTCTTGTTCATATTCTCCATCCCTTTGTCTCTTTGTCCTACATTCTGGATAAAAGCTTGAGTTCTCTCTTTCGTTGTTTTTAACCTGTGTCTTATCCTGTCCATTGAGCTTCTAAATTCCAAGATCATTATTTTTCTTTCTTCAAGATCTGTTTATTTATCAAATCTGCCTGTAATTTTGACACCCTCTAGTATTCCTTTAAAAAGTTTAAAGAGACATTCCTTACATTTTAAACATTGATAATAAATATCAATTGGCAAGAAATATCAAATATCAAAATGACAGGAATTCAATTTGGCTCATTGATATGCCTGATTCCAGGCACCAAGGACAGTCTGGCACAAAGTATGAGACTGATAAATATGTGTTTATAGATTCATTATTTACAATCTTTGCAGCTCAGATTCTGTTTTTTGTTGTTTCTGCTGATTCTTGCTAATGACAACTTGTTTCCTTGGGTGTTTGCAATTTTTTTCCCCCTTATTGTGAGCTCATGTTTCTTGGAACTTTATTTGGGAAAACTTTGTGCCCTGGGTCTAAGGTGCTTTCCTTTGGAAAGTTTCTATATTTGCTCTTCCCAGATGTATCCAAGGCACTAACAACCAAGGGCCACTTTAAAGTCTTAGCTTAGGATTTTTATGGCTTATGTAGGTAGAGTGCATGAGTCCCCAATCTACCTGAAGACTAGCTTATGATTAAGAATTCTCATGGGAAAACTTCTTGTTTTCTTCACACAAGACCAAGGCAATATTTCTTACTATTTCACCTGAAGGTAGAAATGGAGGCTTAAGAAAATTAAGGTAATATAGCTGAAAAAGGAAAGAGTTAAGATGAGTACGTAGATTTGAAGGACTTGGAAGCCCATGCTTTTTTTTAATACCAAACGTCTTTAGATGACTTGAATTGTGTTGATATATGAACCTGACTTAACCCAGCTCTCAAGTGGGTAAACGAGTTAGAGCTTGCAGGAAGCAAGTCATGTCCAGCTACTAGAGTGGAGTCAGAAACAGCACTGAGATAGAAGTCTGCAGAAGGTTTCTGGTTCTTCGTGGCTAACGCCTCTGTGAATTCACCACAGAGGGTCTGCTGGTAGCCTGGGGCTGCTATTGGTCAGCAGAGCAGGCAGTCAGGTAGGAAGCTGGACATAGATCAGGGAGAGCCGTACAACCTGAACCTCTTTGTTCTTCTCTGACTTGAGCAACCACCGTCTTCTGAGCATAATGGCTGCTGCTTTACTTGACCTCCCAAATCTCATGCAAACATCTCCATGGGTGGCACTAACCCAGGACTATACAGAGAAGAAGATTCTGGGAAATGTGGTTCCAGCTTATCTAAACAACCACCAAAGGAGGGGAAAAACTTGGCAACCTACATATGCTAATCACATCTTTCGCCATCTCTGAGCAAAGGAGCTGTAGTGCTTAGACTCTGCATAAGTGACCACCGGCTGCCTTACCTTCTCACCACAAAATTTATCACCTCGAGAGTGAGTGTGGGAAGTTGTATACATAGTGCATGTAGTGTTAAACGTGTATTTATTTTCCTGGGGTGTTTGTTTCAGAAGCAAAAATACACAGTCGTTTTCGATCTATAATTCCTGCAAATTTTTTAGGATGCTGTTTAAAAATCTTTAGTTTCTGGACTTCTCTGGTGGCTCAGAGGTTAAGAATCCGCCTGCCAATGCAGGCGACACGGGTTCGATCCCTGGTCAGGGAAGATCCCACATGACACGGAGCAACAAAGCCCGTGCACCACAACTACTGAGCCTGCGCTCTAGAGCCCACACGCCACAACTACTGAGCCCGAGTGCTGCAACTACTGAAGCCCACGTGCCTAGAGCCCATGCTCCGCAACGAGAAGCCACCAGTAATGAGAACCTGAGCACCTCAAGGAAGAGTAGCCCCCGCTCGCTGCAACTAGAGAAAGCCCGCACGCAAAAACAAAGACCCAACACAGCCAAAAAAAAAAAAAATCTTTAGTTCCTGTAGCAATGGAAAACTGTGAATTTTGGAGCAGAGATACGGTAATGCGTGCTTGCCATTGACTGGCACCTTCACGTAAGGCTACACACAAACACATGGGCAACTGATTTATTGAGAGAGAAACGTGACTTTGACAAGTTAATGTGACTCCCCCATTCAGTGGGTCAAGGTCATTTGAAACCCTGCAAGCTCTCTGAAGAATAGCATTCTCAACCAGCCCACCTTTTGCTTTTGAAAAAGAGTCTCAGAAAGATGTGACTTTAATTCCTGGTCTGCAGAGTTTCTCTCAAAGAATACGTGTTAATGCATCTGGAGTCCACTTCAGTCAGAACAGACTCATATATTATGAGGCTTGTGTGTCTCCTTTCCTCCAGCCCTGAGCATAAGAACGACATAGTCTGAGCTGTACCAGCTACTAATCTTCAGCACTTCTGGGCAAGATTTATTATTTTTAATAATAATAATTGTCCTTATAATATTTAATAATATTATAACTGTTTTTATAATTGTTATTATTGTCATGATTGTCATTCCTCTAGCTCCTTTTCTTCCTGATGCTCTTTAAGTGTTTTACCATTTGAAAAGCTCTTCACAAACATTTTCCCATTTCCTATTCACAATTAGAGGAACGTTTGACCATTTCCATGTTATAGACGAAGAAATGGAAGCTCAGATGCATTAAGAGATCTGCCTGGGTCTCACCATCAATGTCAGAGCTGGGCTCAACTCAAGGTATTGTTCTATTCCTTTATATTTTAATCATTTTTTCAATTTTTAATAAGGCTGATTATTCCTATTTCTGATGTTCTGTCACCTACACAAGGTGAGCTTCTTTCCAGTAGGAATTATGGAAATGCCACCAATTTACTCAACATTACCTGTTTAAACAGTGAACACGTGACAATGACTTCCTGGACAAATTGATGAATTTGTGACATTTGTTCATCCTCTCTTAAAAGTGATGTTTCAGGATCAACCTTCTAGGTAAATTGCATATTCTCAAGAAACTGATTAAATATGGGAACATTTTGACTTCTTAAAATGTCCAGCCTACAGAGATAGGTAGGAGATATTTCCTTTTGCCTACGTGGAAGAGAATAAAATAAATGATTCGTCATGCACTGATAATTGCAGTACAAAAGAAATGTGACTATTTTTAAAGTGCTATTTTCTCTCTTAAGACCCAAAGCTTCCCAACCTCTTAAAAAAATCCATTCACCTGATATTAAAAGCTCCATTCCCTGCACCAAACCTCAGTCTCTGACCTGAAACATAATGGCAAGTTCCCAGCAAATGATGCAGCTGCTGCCACAGTCAAAGCCTTTGTTGTTTGCACTTATCCTCACACGCAGACATCTCTGAATAGAGAGGCAGGTGCTGTTTGATAAAAAACTGGTCCCCACAGTCAATGTGAACAGCAGTCAGAGCACATTTACATTTTCTTATTTTCCAAAGGAAATGTTAGATGAGTTTGGAATCTTGCAATATCCTTCTGTAGTTTAACGCCCACCTCCCTCCGTCATTGACCAATTTCAGTATTTTAAAACTGTGTTAGTTATAAATGTACACGTATAGTTCAGAGGCAGGCATCCCAGTAGATGACAAAACAATGACAAAGAGAAAAATCATTGTATATTTCAACGAACGCCCTGGATTTAGAATTAAAGACTCTGCTGGCATATTTCCATTTCTTATTATTGAGAAAGGTTCTTTGGAGTTGCTCTTTGCAGACACAGCAAATTCATTGACAGGATTAAAAAAATTTGGAGCTGGATTTTAGATGAAAGTGTCGCTGTCTGCATATCAATGCCAGCTACAAATCAGCACAAACAATTGTTCCGTCATTAGCAAAAGCCTGTGAACAGGAGCAGTCCTAATATTAAGCCTTCTGGCGCTCTCATTGGGTTTGTTTGACTTGATTGCATCCCGTTACATTTACAATCTGTTTTGTGTTATCGGCACATAGACTGACAGACTTTTAAATTCACATTTAGAAAATTTGAGAGCAGTTTTCCAAAAACAAACACTCTCCGAAAGAGTAATATATCAGCAGCCTTGACTTACACTGCCAATAAATAATATTTAGCCACTGGAAACAGATAGTCTGATCCAATTAAAGAGGAGTATTGGAAGATGAGAGACCTAGATTCTGCTAAGGGTTTACTTGATTTTTCTTTGTGCGTGTGGTGTTAGTTCTCTGTACTAGAGTTCTTTTCAATAACTAGGCCATTGTATGTGCTCTCGCCTTTACTAGTATAAATAAAGTAGACAAGAATTAATATTTTCCAGGGCTTTGGTTCTCTGAGATGAAAGATGTGATAGAAATGCAAAGACCTACTAAAATTGTGAGTTCCAAGTGCTGTTATCATTCGGCTCGGACAGGCGAGTTGCTGGTCACATGCATAGGAAAAATAAGAATGAGTAGCAGTGATTATTTAACGAGTATTTCTCATGTGCTGGCCACATGCTAAATGCTTTACACTTGCTCTTCCTGTTCATTCTCGCAGTAACACTATTAGCATCTCTGTTTTATACACAAGGAAACTGTGGTTAGAGAGGTTCAGCAACTGGTCCGGGGTCACACAGCTCAGTGCCACACACAGGATTCAAACTAAGGCTGGTCTGTCTCTAAAGCCTGTGCTCTTCACCATGATGTGAACTCAGAAAGCCACTGCCAAGGCCTATTTTCTAAAATCGCCTTTCATGATCTGTTCCCCAAATCCCATGTGCTCTTTTCTTTCATGCATCCCATTGGTCATCTCTCCACATAGTGGGGAAACTCAGGGGGTGAGCTTCTGGGATGAAGACTCCCTGTTGATTCCCATAACCCACATCTATCTTTTAGCCAAGAAAACACATAGTTAAACAACTTTGGGCTCTCAGCAAATAGAATAGATTTAAGGTTTCTGAGAGGGTCCTTCCATGTTGATGTAGGTCTCATAGAGTAAAGAGGAGAATGTGTTTTCTTCTCTAATATCCTAATTTGTTATATCAAAGTAACTGGAGAATTAGCAGAAAAATTAACTGCATTTTTTGAGATTTCCTATTTGGCTCAGCATACATAAATTAAGTATGTAGAATATTTAGGCCTTCTTCTATTTGGTAGGGATGAGATGATTTAGACATGATAACTGTCCTCAGGGAATTTAAATTTAAGTGAGAGAAATAGATCTATGAACAACTAACTGCTTAAAATAGTGTGGTATTAACTGGGGTAGGGACAAAAATCATTACAGATTTTAAAATATAGGGAAAATTCGTTTTTATATTGGAAAGAAAATTATTTAAACTAAAAAAATTATTATAAATCTTGCATAAGTTCCACTTTACAGATAAAGTTTTAAAAAGATGAAATATACAGGGTTCTGGAGTCAATGATTGATCATTTCTGATAATTAACTGAGTTACTATGGACCAGTGACTTAACCTCTATAAACCTCAATTTTCTTTCTTCCTTTTTTTTTTTTAAATTAACTAATTTAATGCGTTGGGTCTTCGTTGCTATGCACGGGCTTTCTCTAGTTGTGGTGAGCAGGGGCTACTCTTCGTTGCGGTGCGTGGGCTTCTCACAGCAGTGGCTTCTCTTGTTGCAGAGCACGGGCTCTAGGCGCGCGGGCCTCAGTGGTTGCTGCACGTGGGCTCAGTAGTTGCGGCTTGTGGGCTGTAGAGCGCAGGCTCAGTAGCTGTGGTGCATGGGCTTAGTTGCTCTGCGGCATGTGGGATCTTCCCAGACCAGGGATCAAACCCATGTCCCCTGCATTGGCAGGGGGATTCTTAACCACTGCGCCACCAGGGAAGTCCTCAAGTTTCATGTAAGATGTGGGTAATAATTCCTGCTCCAGAGTGCTGTTGTAAGGATGAAGTCAGAAGCCATTTACAAAGGGTCTAAGGTAGTGCCTGGCATCAACCAACACTCAGTATTTGTTTACCTTGTCCTACCTCCTGCCACAAGCCCTATTTTTCCTCTTTCTGATTAAACAATAGGAGAGATGCATTTTAGTTAGTAATAATGGTTGTAAGACAGAATACATTTTGAGGTCATGTCTAAAGGAGATAAGCGCATCCTGTTTTCTTCCTTGTGCTAAAGATAAAGTGCTTAACGTTGACTTTGGTGAGAAGTAGGCATTGTTGTAAATGCAGAGAGAGGCAGCCTCTCCATGGCTACCTGTTTGCACATGGAATTAAGGGCACTGTATTTCTTTGAAGGACACTCAGGGGTTCTGCCTATTATTACCCTGTTTTTGTTTTTTTTTTTTGCAGTGAACACATAACTTAACAGTTGTTAAGGACCCTCTCTGTATGGATGCTGAGCTAGGCCTTTCCATGTACACCTACGTTCAGTTCTTCTAACAAATTTGTGAGCAGAAGTTGCAGAAATGGGAGAGTTATAGAGTTAGAGATCATCTGATCCAGGATGACAAACGTTCTGTTTCTCTTTTTACAGAGAAAAACCTCATGGCGCTCTGAAGGCTCTCTCCACTCCTGCCCCCTCCCCCTTTATCATTCACAGAAGTTTTTCCTCATAAATATCTTACATTGTGTAATCCTATCTTGATGTCTGCTTCTGGGTTCACCTGCATTGATACAATTGATACTAAAAATGTTCTGAGAAATCAGGTGGTAAAATGGGTTTGGGGCTTGGCTCACTCATTGCTCAGCAAGCAAGGAGAGCTCCATTCTGAGAGGAATGTAGAACACAGACGGTCCCTGGCACAAGATGGCAGTCCCTTAGCTGAACATTTCACCAGTGGGGCATGCAGAAACACCACAATGGAGAACACCCCTGTGGGTGTGGTGATTCAGGGATTTGAAGGATGTGGGGATGGGGTGTGCAAGGACAGCAGAGTTCGCTGGTTATTACTCTCTACAGTGGGATGATGAGAAACTGAGGGCCATTAACAAACAACAAATACTAAGGGTGAGAGTCAGAGAGCCTCATTGGTACCTTATGAAGAGGCCCCTATCTCCTGCAGTGGAACGGTGAACAGCTGAAGAGCAGACTCAGAACTTGATGGAGTCTAGAAGCTGCAGAGATATTTTGATGCTCAGCCAAGGCAGGTCTCTGATGGGCCCTGACTGGGAAAACCTGGGATCTTGAAACGTGGGATGGTGACGTCTGGATAGATGCTCCCAGAGGATTTTAGTTCTGTGGACCTCCCTGAATGTTCAAGGTTTACGGAGATAGTCTACTCCTCTACAATAAGAGTTGGCAATCCCTGAGTGTGGGAGATGAAGTTTCAGGGACCTGCCACTTCAGTGAAGTGTATAGATACCCAGTGATCAGAGACATGGTGGAAGATGCTGTCCTACGCAAAAGTCAAATTACTGCATTTTTGCATCCCCATCACAAGCAGGGCAACAGTGCTCCCAGTAGGTTCTTCTCGGTTCTAGAGGCAATGCTTTCTACAACTGGAAATGCTGCTCTAGCCCATATGCTTGGTTACACAGAAGGCTGTCAGCTTTGAGGGGGCACCAGAGCTGGAAAGGGCTCTGCATCAGGGCTAGCCTGCAGTGGGGTCTATGTCCTTAGGCTATGTGATCCATCAGACCCTGCAGTGCTGGAGGTGTCAGTGGTGGGAAAAGATGTTGTTTGGAGCTTATGGCAACCTCTAGTGGTGGATGCTCAAGGCAGGCCTTTGGGATTTTGGAGCAAGGCCATGCCACCTGCAATGGAGAATTATGTACTTTTCGAAAAACAGTTCCTGGAGTGGTATTGGGTCCTGGTAAAGATGGAACTTTTGCCCATAGGACGCCAACTGAGCTGCCCACTATGAGCTAATTTCTGTTGGACAAGCCAAGTCATGAATGTGGATGGGCCCAGCGGCAGTCTATCATTAGATAGAAAGGTATATCCAGAAATATCACGGGCAACGACAGAGGACCCAAGTAAGCTGCATGGGCAGGTAGCCCAGACCCTCATGTCACTCACCACAGTCAAACCTGTGATATTCCCTTAGTTTGCACCTATGCCCCTAGGGAGAGGGGAATACTGTACATTCAACTAAAGGAGAGTGAAAACACCTGTGCTTGGTTTATAAACAAATTGGCTCAGTATGTGAAAATGGAAAGTGCTGTATTATATTTAGTATAGCTACAAATTATGGATAAAAATTTGACTGTAAAAGCAGACATTTTTAAAACTTAAACATGTCAAAACTTATAAATGCATATATTTTTTCTTTTTTGAAGTTTTTTCTCCTGAAAGAATGTTTTAAAATTCAGGAAACTTATAAATTATTTGGGATACAGTTATGTTCTCTTACTTTCTCTCTCTGACCACCTAATTTAGGATAATAAAGTTTTTAGTCTTTTACTTACACGTTTCCATCTGCCCAGCAACTGGAGTCCATCTGGAATAATGTATTTCCATCAGATTGTGTGGGTAACTCAGACCAGGATCACTCATCTGAAGAGAAAATGGTTGTTATTTCATAGGTTTCACACATGAGCAAATTGATCTATAGCTGTGAAATGAATAATAACGTTATTTGACTATACAGTTGAATGAAAGTCTTGGAAGTTATATAGTTGAATATTTTGCATTATTATTGCTCTTTTCTCCGGATTTCTCTTTGGGAGGGCCTTTATACTTGGAAATTTTCTTCACTTTTCATCTTTCTATTAAACAATAAAGAGGACTGTTTTGTTAGTCCAGTGTTGGTGAGCAGCTCTGGAATTCATTGTGGTTGGGGCTAGAACTATGACAAGCATATCACCACTTAAGGCAGATTCATGAGTTTAAAGTCAATGCAGGGGCTTCCCAATTAGGATTGATTCCATCCCTAAATGGAATCATTTCACAATATGGGATAGAGGATAACTGGATAATTCTAGGATGCAGTTTTATTTCCTTTTCCTGTCCACACAGAGACATGAAACAAGCTCTGGTATCTAGGTGACTTGGATTGGGCTTGGCTTCTTCCTTGTATCAACGCTGTGACCTCTGGAAGTCAATTTGTTTGTGCCTCAGTTTCCTTATCTGTGAGATAAGAGGGTTAGAGTAATTTCTTTTTTTTTTTTAACCATTAAAAATATTTTTTTATTAGAGTATAGTTGATTTACAATGTTGTGTTAGTTTCAGGTATACAGCATAGTGATTCAGTTATACATATACATATATTAATTCTTTTCCAGATTCTTTTTCCATATAGGTTATTACAGAATATTGAATAGAATTCCCTGTGCTATACAGTAAGTCCTTGTTGGTAATCTATTTTATATACAGTAGAGTGTGTATGTCAATCCCAAGCCACCAATTTATCCCTCCCCTCCACATTTCCCCTTCAGATTTATTTTCTTCCAGCTTTGATTTTTAAATTTCTAGAAACCAGATTTTTGAATACAATTAAGGATGACTGAAATGAATATCCCCAAAGTACTTCCTCTTAAAACAGTCTCTTAAAATGGTGTTTGAAGGTTAAATGGATTAATATATGCATTGTGATTTAATCTTCTAACTAACAAGCACTTTTGTGCTAAGTCCTCACTATTAATTCTTTATTCTCCCTCCAACAAGATGACATTAAAATGTCCCATTGTAATCTTTTAAATTCTTTTCAGGCAGAGGTAGACCTTGAGAGATATTGATCATACTTTAAGAAAGAGTCAGTTATCTGAATAGATGGCACATGATCTCATTTACATAGCATATTTTATACAGAAATTCTCAAAAAATGGATGAACAAGATTTACCATATAAGTGGTCCATTCTTGTCCTTCCCCTATTCTACTGCCAGCAGTGGTTCTGCCTCAAAATTTATCCAAATACTTTGAAAGTCCATTTATATTTCTAAAAGTTATAAAGCAATAAATTTCATAAACTCATAACATACTTAGTGAAGTGGTAATTCTGATATTTGTCTAAAGGTTGCCTCATTCATTTCATTCTAATATTTGCCTGTGTTCCTCATATCCACTGATTTGAGGATATCTTTCATTCTTTCTACTGGTGTTAAAAATCCTTCATTTTGAGAATTCACCATAGGAGAATAATATCACAGGAGGACCGATGCTTGGCAACTTTGAAGAATTACAAGAAAAGTCTTGGTGCAAAGACTTATAAGCAAGAAGAGAATATCCTATGACCTCCACAATCCTGTCCTAGAGTAAGAACTCAAGAGATATTTGCCAAATAAATGAAGGGATTAAATTAGAACAGCAAGGTTTTTTTTTTTTTTTTTCTTTAAGCTCAGTGCAGATAGTGATCATCAGACAAAAAATATTATCTCAAATATTTCCTAGCCAGCAAAAGTCATCACACCCCTCACCTAATTTTGGAGATTTTATCTGTCTAGCAACAATATTGTGGATTAAGATCTGCAACCGTTTTGTTGGTTATAAGGTCCTGAAAATAAGATAATTAGAACATTCTGGTTGCTCACTCTTCCTGTTGGAATTACATCGATATTATCATATCATATTTTGTTTGTTTGTTCCTCATAATAGCATTCCCACCTTGGCACTTAAGCAGAAACTTCACTTGTTATGGTCGTTTCACAGTTGATTCCGTCCTTTGACTTCCTGTTTGCACAATTTTCCAGCCAATCAAAGATATGTGTGGTTTGAAAGCATGTGTCAACTGAACAGATATCAAGAATAAAATGCACATATACATCCCAAAAGACTTGTGTCAAAATCAGTAAGATTGCACAAGGCAGGAACCTCACATAGTGTGTTAACAGAAGAAAATTGTCAGAAATTAGTTCATTCAGTCTAGTATCTGGGCTTTAATAAACCACGTCTTATCTCCCTTGGCCAGTGGACAGCTTCTAATTGGTAAGTGTCCAAGGTAAGGCAAACAAATGCAGGGGAACCTCTCTGCCTGGCTTTATACATCAGCAAGATAGCCCTATCGTACATCAACGGACAGGCTTCAAGTCGACAACAGGAAAAATGTGACTCAGCTTATACAAAAGGGGAAGTCCCGGCATTGGGCTCAAACAATGGGCCTGTCATTTTATTGCTCTGCTGGTCTCTCTTACCGTTTTGGAAGATATGCAGGGCAGAGGACTCAGTATTCTTCCCTAGGTGCTAGACAGGGGCACTGAATTTAGCACTGAGGGAGAGGTATTATTCAAGGGCGAGAGCAGAACAGAGGAAACAATGCAGAACTTGTGGTTAGGCTGGTAAAATGACACCTTAGATTCCAGGAATACTTCATCTGGGTATGGAAACAGGATAGGCCCAGCAACAAAACAGAAGCAGTACAAAATTCTCCCTAGAATGATGCAACTCCAGAAAGAATAAAACAAAGAAAGCAGTCTGTGAGGGCTATGATTATTTTCTCCTCCCCTCCTTACATGTCTGCAATTCCCCCTGCAGAAGAGAAATCCCATTTCAAGTCAGCAGCTACCTGCTCATCAATGCAAAAACATTTCTGTGATATGACGACAAACACCACGTACATGTGGTTTATATGCTTTGTTATTTGAATTTTAGGGGGGATTCTTAAGACTTATAAGGCTGAAGAAAACTTTCTCAGATAACTGCGCTCTATATTATGTAAATCACACCACCACCACCCAGTGGGCAGACCTCACTATAGAGTCATGATCTCTGACAACTGGACCACCATTACACTCTGTGCTCATAGGTTGTCCACAATCCCCATCTTAAAGCTTCCCCTAACTTCACTGTTTCCAGTTCTTCTATAGTGGCTTTTGTGAAGCTTCCATTCTCTTCCTTTCTTGTGGTATAGTGATAAAATGGTAAGTGTGGGTGATGCAGGCCTTTTGGTGAAACACAGACTTACTAACAGGAACCAGGAGGAGAGGCTAAATGTTGCTGAGGTTTCAGACTTTTATGGGGAAGAAAATGGCAGTAATAAAATAATCATTGGTAGGAACATGAGTTTTCTCAAGTTTCAACTCCTTAGAAGTCATTGGAAAAAATGTTTATTATTTTTGATGGAATTATTTTTAGAGTATGACAAATGTATTTTATTGTTTTCTTGTGATTTATGGTCATTGTGTTCTGGCCTGAGATATAGTAACACTGCAACAGGTTATTAAGGATGGCTTCTCACTACTGATAGAATCACATCTTCCTCATCTTTGTGTCCTTGGAATATAGTCAGGATCTGTCAAGCATTTAATAAACATATTTAATTGAATGAATGAATTTTCAGCAACGTTTTGATTAGCGTGAAGAAGTCCCAAGGAACAGAGAGATATAATGTGATAAGACTGATAGAGAGCAAGAATTAAAACCATAAAACTGGAATTCCCTCTCCTGGACCAGAAATTATAGTTTTGATTGCTCTCATTTGGTTGCCACAGAAATACAGAATGAAGGGAAAAAGCCGGCTAAAGCAGTCTTTAGTGGCAGCAAAAAGATCCTGTGAGTTTTAAGTATCAAATTTAGATAATTTAAACTTACTACAGGGAAGAACATTTAGGAAATAGGAAAGGTTTTGACTTCATACCACCCACAAGATTTCCAGAACCTTCCTTGAGCTCAGATTAACATGGAGCTCCCTCTCCTCCTCACCCCATTCTTGAGTCCTGTGCTTCTTCTCCTTTCTCTGTTCTTGTTCTCAGTCTCCCACGTCACACAACAGTAACAAAATGACTAAAACCTTACTCACTGAATTTACCGTGTGAGCTAAAAGCAAGTGCTTCGGCAGCTCAGCAGACTAACCACATCATCTGAGTTTCAAAGGCACCACCGGCTGCCTTATGGAGTTCTTTATGGAGTTGGAGAAGAAAGCGTGATACACTTTTTTCTCAAATATCCACTTGGCTAAGCCCATCACCTCCTTCAAGTCTTGTCAAACTGTACCTTCTCAATGAGATATACCCTGACTCTTCTATTTAGTGCTGCAGACGGCCCGTCCTCCAAACCTGATCCTGGCACTCCCGATCTTTCCTATTCTACATTTTCTCTTTTCTATGGCATTTATCATCTTCAATATTAGCATGTCTACTTATTATATTTATTTTCTGTACCTGCTTCCCACTTGAATGTAAGCTCCACAAAGGCAGGGATCTTAGCTTGTTTACTGGTGTATCCCAAGCTCCAAGAACTGTGTGTAGCACACAGCAGATAATCAATAAAATTTGTAGAATGAATGAATGAGTGAATATTAGTCTACCGCCCCTCTTTTAGCTAAGTTTTTGAGTAGGGCAGCTAGAATCTCAGTGGAATTTCATAGAGTTCTTGAGGAGAATTATAACCAAAGTCCTATTATGTACTAACAGGATGGCAGGCTACAAATGAAATACCGAGGGGAAGTTCAGTTAAATTCAATACATTAAGATTTTTAAAAATTGAAGTGTAGTTGATTTACAATGTGTAAATTTCTGCTGTACAGCAAAGTGATTCAGTTATACATATACATACATTCTTTTTTATATTCTTTTCCATTATGGTTTATCACAGGATATTGAATATATTTCTCTGTGCTACACAGTAGGACCTTGTTATAATACTAAGATTTTAAAAATGCCTATTCTGATCCAGCAACTTTTCTGGGTACCAGAGAGACAGAGATGAATAAGCTATTGCTTCTGCTCTCAAAGAGGTTACCATCTATTAGAGAGACAGATGTACAGACAGTGCCTCATAATACTGCGTGATTGGTGCTAAAATTGCAATATAAACCAAGAGCAATGAAATGAGAAATTCAATTGAACATAGCACAATTCCACTGAATGGTTCTCTGTGCTAGTGAGGTAGCCAAAGTTGATCATAGGAGAGGCCTGAAGGGTATCAAGGCACCAAGAAGAGACCATATGTGTGTTATCAACTTCTCTCTTCTCATTGGAATGGAATGTTCTTATTAGGGCCTTTTCTTGCCTCTGGCATTGCAAATTAAGCCAGCAAGTAGAGTTGGAAGAATGAATTGGTAAACTGAAACTCACCTGTTGAGTGTCTTGGCTTCCAGTTCTCTGGTTAGGGTATAGGCCTCCTTCCATTCTCATATCATTTACTGCAGGTTTTAGGTCTCCTCATATCTATATCTGCCCAGCCTGCTTAATGAGGTTCTGAATAAATCAGTCTCCTTGTGATAGCTTCTCATATACTTCATCTTTCCTTCTATCATTCTAGAAAAAGAGTCCGTTTTGCATTTTCTTGGTATTGCTTTACTCTTGGTTATTTGTATCTAGACTTATCTTTTCTGAATGAGAAGCAGATGGCAGATGACTCATCCGTACAATCATTATGACTTTCTTAGCTGCTCATAATTTCAGATTCCTGGCCTAAATGTTTCTTACCACTTCTGCCTCAGATGAGTCATATGACTTCAGGTGGCAGATTAGAACCACTGCTTTCTCTGCTCTAACCAGTTCCAAGTACCTGCTTTTTAGGTGGTCTCATGAATGTTTAGAAGTTATGCTGCTAAGCAGACCCTTCCCAGTGAGAAGAATGGAGAGAAGTTCTGCTTTTGTGGTATCTTATTTCTATTTATTAGCAAAAGATTGTCATATTGATCATTACCCTAAATATTTAAAAGCCATCCAAAGACTTCATGAGTGGACTTAAAGTATATATTAGGCATCTACTCTTATTTAGTGTGTTCTCTGTGGCTTTGGAAAGTGAGAAACCAATAAGTTACATTTCTTCTTTGTGAAGCTTTTATTGATTTCTTAAGACAGAGGCTGGGAAACACAAGGGAAAGTACCTAACCATCTGCCTACAATGTGCTAGTAAGCTTCTTTGGGTCAAATTTGTTTTTGCATACCCAGCTCCTAACACAGAGCCACATGTACAGTAGATATCTAGTAGATGTTGTGAATTGGTGAATAAAAGAAGGTATGGGTTGGCCTGCTTAATGATATGAGAAACAACATGGAACCTGGCAATCCAATTTCTATGTCTGTGGGAAGGAAGAATTATGCCAGTCAATTATCTACTAATGAGAGATATGTTAGAGCAAATTGAACAGCTGAGATCTTTAACAAAATGTGCAAACATTACATTTTTCCAAGTTTACAAGAAGGGAAAATTGCCTTAGGAGTATCCTGAGTAAGTACCACCTACAAAGTACAATTTGAGGGGCTCTAAATCAGAATCTCTTGGATACCTCCCATGATACTGCCTTCCTTTTATAGCTGGTCAGTAATCCCCATCAATAGGGCTGGTCTTCAAAGTCAAGGAACATGATCTTCACAGAGAGCACACATCCATTAGAGTGAAGAGTGTTAAGGATTTTCTCAAGCCTTTTCCTTTTGTAGGACTTTTTCACCTTGGCTAGCACATGGGTATAAATCTAAGGCAGAATTTCCCAAATTATATTCTGTGGATTTCTGTACCACCTATACTCCAAGCTCAGCTGTCATTGTTTATCTCCAAATCCTGCTTAATTTTTCTTCATGGCGCTCATTACTACCTGAAATCACATATTATTTTAGTTTTTACTAAATATTTCCATCACTAATAGTATAAACTCCTAGAGGACAGGGACTTGTTCATGACTTTTTAGACATGAAAATAGTGTTTGGAGTATACTAGGTACTCAATAAATATTTGAATAAATGAAGGAGTGTCATGATGTGAAAAGAGACTTCTGTGGACAAATTCATTTTGAAAATGCTGGATAAACAAAGATAAACAGGTTTACCTACAGCAGGGCTCATTGGGTGTTTTAATAAACTAATTGTATTATGAATCTCAAGAAAAGGAAAAACATGCTGTGTTTCCTTAACTTCTTTTATCACAGAACTTTTATTCAGTGGTATTGTCCTAATGTAATGAGTTAAGTGCATTTCAGTGGAGAGACCAAATAGGGGAGATCTGAGAGGCTCACTCCTGTAGGAGATGACACCAAATTAAATTTTGTTTATCATTTATTTATTGAAAACAAGTGCCAGGAAGTATAAAAAAATGCTTTATATATCCATTCATTTATTAAACAAATATTTATTGAGCACCTACTAAGTGCACAATACTTTTTAAGCACGTGGGCTACATCAGTGAGATTAAAGATAAACAATAAATATTATCTATCTTCATTTACAGATGATAAAACCCAGATAGAGATCTTTTGACTTGCCTAGGGTCAAATACTTAACGAGTGATAAAGCCAGAGTTTGCACTCATATAGTTCTCTCTGAAGCCCTATACTATTCTGTACAAAGAATATTTATACTTATTTGACCTTTCCCAAGAGTGAGAACTTGGCTATTTATATATTTTGAAAAACTTGGAAGAACTGTCTATATAGACTCAAGGTATTATTCATAAGATAGGAATTCTCTTTTATGAAGAGTTTTATAGATAAGTGTCTGTTCTGTGAAGATCACTTTAAATAAACCTATTCTGCTTTCAAAACCAAAAATTGAGATGGGCACAAGTTTTTGTAAGGGAGTGGGCCTCGGTTTGCAGTATTTATCCCCGTTGCTTTTTAGATACCTGAGCTAACTCATTATTTCTGGCTCTCGTTTTCCCTGATTCTCAAGTGACACCATAGCCCCTTGTAATCACTGATGAGTGGCATGGTTATACTTCTCTGCTTGACTCTTAATATATCCCTCATGACATAATTTAGGTTTTTGCCTTTTAGCTCCACGTACCACAAGTGAAGGTAGGAAGCCCAACTCTACGCAGCCTTCCCACCATTATGGCTGAATAGCATTAGGTTGATATTTAAGTATTTCAGTTGCTCACTTAGTCTATAAGTCAAATTCTTTGCACTTGAGTTCCCTCTGGCTCTCTAGATACATAGAGTAAATTGTTTTTTAATCTGGCATTTATTTTCACTTGACTCATTTTTAAAGTCTTCTCCATTTTTTTCCTGTTCATTTATAACTCTATTAGCTTAGCGACACCATTCATTTTGTAAGCAGTGCTTTAAACACATTTCGTCTATCAGGATTAATTTTGCTGAATGAACCACCAAATAAATACGTTAAAAACAACTATAACACTTCATTAATCAAAATGTCAACTCTGCAGATATGAAATGCCCCCCACCTTCAAAATTCTCTTCCTTAGCTTGTGAGGGCTTGTCTGTTTGACTAAAATATAAAAAGTGGTATAAAACACTGTCATTCTATTAGAATACGCATGCAGGATTTGAAGGTGCAATCCATTATACTTAAGGCTAATTAATTATTATATGGTCAAATGAGCAACAAATGCACATGCAAAATCTAAAAAGTTTATTTGAAAATTGGTTAATCAATTGAGTATTCAAATGCACATTTGTTTTAGCATGCAGACACTTTGCACTTTTATAAGGGATTAGCCTAGATAAAAAACCATTAAAGTAAAACATTTTTGAAATATCTCTGCTCTGTGGGGAAAGAAAATACATTAAGATCAAATGGATTGCAGTCTTAAAAATCATAACTGTTTTTCTAATAAACAATCTTCAAAAGAAAGAAAAAAATGTTAGCATGAACACTCATTTAGAATGACAAAAAGAAATCAGTCCAGATTACCTACTTTGTGGGAGGCATTCAACATGAACATAATTAAAAGGAAATCTCCACCATGTTAAGTGGCCTGCCACCTGCATAAAGTCCCCCCAAAGGCCAAAATCCAGATGGAATTGCTCTCTTTTCAAAAACAAACTAGGACCATGTAAGGATGTACAAATCCCCAGTCAGCTAAGCGGTTTCAAGTAAGCCCTTTTCATCTTCGAATTTCACAAACTGCAAAACTTAAAAAAAAGGGTGGGGAGGAGAGCACAAGAGATAGTCACAGTGGCAGCAGTAACAAAAACACTAAGAAACTACAGGAAAGACATGAGAAGAATGGTTGCTAAAAAAGAACCCATGATGCAAGTTATCTATTTTTTTTCCACATTCATCAGGGAGTCAAATCTATTGGAAGCAGAGCAAATGTTTTATTGGCTATGGAATATCAGAAATAAGCATCTCTTGTTTAATTGAGGTGATTTCCAGAAGTCCTCTGTGGGAGAAGCAGAAGCAAAATTGATAAATTGGGAGAGGGAGGATGGTGGCATGGCAGAGTAAAAGCACAGAGGTGAAAATGAACTTGTCCTACTATAACAAACATTCATTTTGGGGAAATAGACAATTAACTTGGATACATCAGGGGTATCAGATTAGAGTTGGCTCTGGAAGGCAGTCTCACGAATCTGGATTTTATATGATGGGTAGGGGAGAGTCACTGAAGCTTTCTGGCTCAGAATCATGATTTCACTAAAGCTAAATTTACAAAAGATTAATCTGTTTAAAAGAGATTAGAGAAAACAGGCGATTGGGACAGGGAGAATTGTTAGAGGTTATTTAGTTAATTGAGGTAAATATGTCTGAACTTTGAAGGAGGAGGAAAAATGATGCAATGGATATTAGAGACATTTCAAAGATTGAATCAACATGACAGGAACAGTTAGAGATGCCTCAAATATTTAATGCTCTAACACTGGAAAAGTGATGGTACCACCGGAAGAAAGGGGAAAATTGGAATAAATAATATATTTGGACTTAAGACGGTAAGTTTAGTTTGGGAAACTTTGAGCTTGAAATAGCAACAAGGCAATATGTACAGGTACAGGAATTAGTAGAACTATTCTCATTACTTTGGGGAGTCATCTAAATCAGAACGGATCTGCTCAAAAGAAAAAGGTTGAGGAGGGAAAACAAGGTCTAAATATGAACTCTCAGGAGACAGAAAAAAAGCGTCAGAGCAGTAAGAAAAAAAGAGGAATCAGCAAAAGATGCAGGAAAAAGAGAGAAACAGAGGAGGTTAACTAGAATAGCATGGAATCGTGTAAGACAACAGTAGAGATGGTAACCAATAACAAATTATCACAATCATAAGGGGTGAGGAAGAAGAGTTGTTTTTTAAATTAATTGATATATTTTTTTGTCTTCGAAAAATATGTTTTATTTATTTATTTATTTTTTTGAGTTGAATATTCTTTTTTTTTTAAACATCTTTACTGGGGTATAATTGCTTTACAATGGTGTGTTAGTTTCTGCTTTATAACAAAGTGAATCAGCTATACATATACATATATACATATATCCCCGTATCTCCTCACTCTTGCATCTCCCTCCCACCCTCCCTATCCCACCCCTCTAGGTGGTCACAAAGCACCGAGCTGATCTCCCTGTGCTATGCGGCTGCTTCCCACTAGCTATCTATTTTACATTTGGTAGTGTATATACGTCCATGCCACTCTCTCACTTCGTCCCAGCTTCCCCTTCCCCTTCCCCGTGTCCTCAAGTCCATTCTCTACACCTGCGTCTTTATTCCTGTCCTGCCCATAGGTTCTTCAGAACCATTTATTTTTTATTTTTATTTTTTTAGATTCCATATATATGTGTTAGCATACGGTATTAGTATTTGTTTTTCTCTTTCTGACTTACTTCACTCTGTATGACAGATTCTAGGTCCATCCACCTCACTACAAATAATTTCATTTCTTTTTATGGCTGAGTAATATTCCATTGTATATATGTGCCACATCTTCTTTATCCAGTCATCTGTCGATGGACACTTAGGTTGCTTCCATGTTCTGCCTATTGTAAATAGAGCTGCAATGAACATTGTGGTACATGACTCTTTTTGAATTATGGTTTTCTCAGGGTATATGCCCAGTAGTGGGATTCCTGGGTCATGTGGTAGTTCTATTTTTAGTTTTTTAAGGAACCTCCATACTGTTCTCCATAGTGGCTGTATCAATTTACATTCCCACCAACAGTGTAAGAGGGTTCCCTTTTCTCCACACTCTCTCCAAAATTTATTGTTTGTAGATTTTTTGATGATGGCCATTCTGACTGGTGTGAGGTGATACCTCATTGTAGTTTTGATTTGCATTTCTCTAATGATTAGTGATGGTGAGCATCCTTTCATGTGTTTGTTGCCAATCTGTATATCTTCCTTGGAGAAATGTCTATTTAGGCCTTCTGCCCATGTTTGGATTGGGTTGTTTGTTTTTTTGATATTGAGCTGCATGAGCTGCTTGTAAATTTTGGAGATTAATCCTTTGTCAGTTGCTTCACCTGCAAATATTTTCTCCCATTCTGGAATAGAATAGAAAGCCCAGAGATAAACCCACGCACATATGGTCACCTTATTTTTGATAAAGGAGGCAAGAATATACAGTGGAGAAATGACAGCCTCTTCAATAAGCAGTGCTGGGAAAACTGGACGGCTACATGTAAAAGAATGAAATTAGAACACTCCCTAACACCATACACAAAAATAAACTCAAAATGGATTAAAGACCTAAATGTAAGGCCAGACACTATAAAACTCTTAGAGGAAAACAGGAAGAACATTCAATGACATAAATCACAGCAAGATTCTTTTTAACTCACCTCCTAGAGAAATGGAAATAAAAACAAAAATAAACAAATGGGACCTAATGAAACGTAAAAGCTTTTGCACAGCAAAGGAAAACATAAACAAGATGAAAAGAACAGAGTTTTGATGTGAGAACAGTTAGAGTTTAAAAACAGAGATCAATAGGATTATGGTATAAAATAGGGTCATGGGATTAGAGTTTAGGATGTGCCGAAGATATGATGTCACTAAGCAGAAGAGATATGGAGAACATAAGTCATGAGACAATCAATCAGTTCTTTAGGAAACAATTACCATTGACTGATTGAGCATGTTCAAGGTACTAGGCTAGGTGACAAGAGACACAATGCATACTCTCAAGGAGTTTATAATCTGGATTGGGAGGTGGAAAGAATAACACAATGTAGCAAGTTGATAGTTGGAAAGAGAGCAAGTCCTGTGGACAGAGGATGATGCCAAAGTCCTTAACAAAAGGTAGCCCTAAGCTTGGGCTTAAAAGACATGAAGTCATGTAAATGGATGAAAGGAGAAGAGAAGTCATTCTAGGTAAGAAGGGCTAGATGCTGAGAAAGCCTTAGGTGTTTCAGCTGATATAACCTGATGCATACCCAATGTTCATGCTACAACTCCCTATTTTCTGTTCACAGAATCCACATTTATTCAGGTAGCAGTGGAGAAATCCTGATCTATAGGGGAGAAGGGCCCTATCCTAGTTTCAGGGAATGGGTTGTGATTGGTCTAAATAGAAATGCTCTTCTCATGTATCTTTGCTGTTGATTGGTCCGAGGTGGCCATTAATTCAGTTCTGCCAATGAAAAATAAGAGAAAGTTTATTTTATTTCTCAATAAAAAAGGGCAAACAGTTGGCCCTGCCTTTTGTCCTTTTGGCTTTTCCTCTTTGTTCCGCTTGAAAAATGGACTAAGTCCTCAAGAAACAGTAGCTAACTTATAACCATGTCGACAAGCAATGAAGATAAAATGTCAAAATACTAAATTTCACTGAGCAGAGGTAGAAAGAGCCTGAGGCTTTGTCATTGTCATTGTCATGGCCATTGAATAGCTGCACTGGAATGCAATACCGACCTCCAGACTCTTTGTTTTGCTTAAAAAAAAAAAAAACACAATTATTTGTAGCAACTCTTTAATCTGTTTTGTTGTTGTTGTTACTTGTAGCCAAATAATTCATAACAGACTTAAATTTTGAGCAGTTATGACAAGGGGACATTGACAAGTTGAGTGGAAAAAGAGATTTCTGGAGAAAAGGCTGATTAGATCTCTAGGCTGGTGCTGGGTAAAATATAGACAAACACTCTTTAATTGTATTCATTAGGAAAGAAATAAGGAATATGCGGGCCAGAGACGGGGGTGTACCTGGTTACCTAGATAAGTAAATTAACCACACTGAGTACTTAAGTATTGGTTTTTGTGAGACTGTAAAATTCAAGGAAGGGAAAAAGCATTCTGGAAGCCACCTAAAGTGAGAGTCTAATAAGAAATCCCTTACATAAAACTGGGGTCACAAAGGACTCTATGGCCAGAGTATGTACTGACTATGAATAAATCTTCTTTCTCTTTGGGAAACTATAAGAAACATTGCCAGTCTCAAAACTTGGTATCCAGTCAAAAAAGTTTAGAAATTATCCTTTGATATTTGGAACCATAGCTCAGTTTTGTAACCAAATTCATGTTACCTGCTAAGCCAAAAATCCGAGTTGTGAATTCAGTTTAAAGTGCCCCAGATATGTGAATGGAACAGACAAATTCTGGAAAACCTACTTTAATACTAGGCATTAACACACTTCCACAGATAAAATTCCAGGGCATATGAGCAGTGTATAATAAAAAATATTACTAAATACAAGGAAATAAGCTATCCTATGTGAGAAAGGAAGCAGAAACAGATACTTAAACTTCATATGTTGGAATTATAAGACACACAATATAAAAGTATGCAAATATATCTCAATAAATAAAAATTGAAAACGCACGAAACAGAACTACTATCAATGAAAACTATAATTACTAAAATCTCAGTGGACTGGTTGAATAACAGATTATACACATCTAAGAAAAGAATTAGTAAGTCAGGAAAAAAAACAATTGAAGAGATGACCTTAGTAGCTCAGATAGATGAAAAATATCAAAGATGGGTCAAAATATAGCACAGATAGACAGAAACACACATGTGTGAATATATATGCTTAGTTGAAATTTCAGTTTAAGAGAGAGAATGAAGCAGAGGAAATATTTGGTGATATTATGGCTGAGAACTTTCCAGAAATGACAAAAGATACCAATATCATTCAACAAATCCAATAAATTCCAAGCAAGGAAATTAAAAAAATTCACACCTAGGTGCATCACAGTAAAAGTGAAGAACATCAAAATCATCCAGAGAATTATATGCCTTTTAAAAACAATGGTATAAATGGAATGCATAACTGCATGCCTGGAACTGCCCAGCATGAACTAGGGTCTGTCAGCCTCTTTGAGATGTACAGTTGGGTGGGCCCAGCAACAATCCATTGTAAAATGGAAATAGTACATCTGGAATTGAGGATGAGCAGAGAGCAAAGGCAAGCTGACTGCCATTTCATCTGCCATTATTATGCCAGTGACCACTTAGCTCACAATTTTAGTTGTAATTTAGTTACAGTAAGATGATCGAGGAAAACAAAGCCCAAGCTTGGTTTATGAATGGGCCAGCTTGGTATGTTGGTACCTGCCCCAAATGGACAGCAACTTCAACAAAGCCATATTCAGTGGCTTTGAAAGACAGTGGTGAGAAAAAATCCTTGCAATAGGCAGAACTTTGAGTGATGCATCTGGTCATATACATTGGATAAGGGAGTATATGGATCTATGGACCATCAGTCTGTAAGGAGAAAGATTGGATGGTAAGAGACCAAAAGGTATGGGGTAGAGGCATATGGATGGATATATATGAATAGGCACAAAAGTTATAGACCTTCATATTACTTATTAATCCCTGCCAGAGAGCAGTTATCACAGAAAAGACACTAAAAAAAACAAAGTAGTTCAAGTAACTTGGCTGATTGATGTCAACAGTGTCATCAACTACCCTAGTGCTAGAACAATAGCCTTATGAGCCAAGTAGCCATGGTGACAGGGATGTAGGCTCTACATGAAGGAGTCCCACTCAGTAAGCCTAATCTCTCTACTACCACCATCAAATTTCCAATCTGTCAGCAACGTATACCAACACTGAGCCTCCAATATGGTACCATTCCTTGAGGAGACCAACTGGTCACATGGTGGCTAGAGGGGGTCAGATGCGTACCCTGTAGGCTTTCATTGCAGGTTAAGGTATTGGTCATCTTAGCCCTGGGCTGGTTGTACCACAGTATTTTCAATGGGCAACTCTGTTGAAGCTTCTCACCTATCCCTCATCAAGGTACCAACTGTTTCTTTTGGGGTTGTCCATCTGCCGTGGGTTGGGTGGTAGCCCTGTGGGAAGGGGAGATTGACTACCTTGCCCTGAATGGGCTTGTATTTTTCATTTTGTACTAAGCCTTGCAAGTTATGAAGCTGGTCCTGCTGGTAAGAACTGATAGGAACAGGCTCCCACACACCACTGATAGGTGATCAAGTAAGATTACTAGGAACTCATTAGTAAAGCTCTGATCTCAGTGCTTGACAGAGAGTAAGTGACCCAAAACTTTAGCTGTTAACACAACTATTTAAGAGGAAAAGATAATGCTAACTGCTTTGGAGGAACAGGCAGGTTAAATATACTACGTACGTAGATTAAACAGGTACTGACTTTTATCTAGGCATAATACAAACAAATCAGTGGCAGCCAATTTCTTTTCTATGTAAATGAGGGGATATAAGAGCATTATTTATTGTTACATATTTTTAATTATTTGATTTACTTGAAGTTTTACATGCTCTAGAAAAAACCCAGTAACACACACAATCACAATCTATCAAAACCTTCTACAAAATGAAAACAGCAGCCTGCAAAGAGAAAATTCGATGTGAAGGCATAAGGTCAAGTGTTAAAAAGTTTAACCTTGTTAAACCAGAAGGGGGGAAAGGAATCCAAAAATTACTTCCTTTTGAGAAAAAAATATAGCAATTATATAAGGCTAGTTCAAGAAAAGTTGTAATTGGATAGTGTGAAGTGTTGATTAAAATGGACATGATAAGGCTGCTTACTTTTTTCCTTTTTAACAATCATTCAGCAAATATTTATTGAGGGTCTACTGTGTGCCAGGCACTGGAGACAAAAGGGTCTGTGGACCAAAGAGTCAAAATCTTGCTCTTACAGAGATTACTTTAAAATAGAATCAAGAGAATTATTATATTTGGACAAAGAAAAATCAGTTAAATAGTAGATGTTTGGGGCTTCCCTGGTGGCGCAGTGGTTGAGAATCTGCCTGCCAATGCAGGGGACACGGGTTCGAGCCTTGGTCTGGGAAGATCCCACATGCCGCAAAGCAGCTAGGCCCGTGAGCCACAACTACTGAGCCTGCGCGTCTGGAGCCTGTGCTCCGCAACAAGAGAGGCCGCGATAGTGAGAGGCCCGCGCACCGCGATGAAGAGTGGCCCCCGCTTACTGCAACTAGAGAAAGCCCTCACACAGAAACGAAGACCCAACACACCCAAAAATAAAAAAAAAAAAAAAAAATTAAGACACCAGCTGATCAGGTGTCTGGTGAGAGCCTTCTGGTTTAAAAAAAAAAAAAAAGTAGATGTTATTACATTTTATTTATTAAAATACACAGATCATAAGTGTCCATCTTGATAAATGTTTACATATATATACCTATGTAAAACAATCTAGATCAAGTTTTAAAACATTTCAATTTTTGTTTTTTTTAGAAAGTTCTCTCATGGTCTTCCCAGTGAATAGCCATCCCTCTCCTCAATCAAAACTGCTATACTGACTTCTTATGAATTATTTTTGCCCAATAATGAATTCTTTATAAATTAAATCATATAGTATATAGTCTTATGTGTCTGATTTCTTCTGCTAAACGTCAATGAGATTCATCCATTTTGTTGCATAGATGTTTGCCTTATTTTTATTTTTTATTGCTGAATAGTATTCCCTTATCTGAATTTACCTCAATTGCTTTATCTGCTCTCATGTTGCTAGATATTTGGATTGTTTCTTGTTTTTTTTTTTAAATTTTTACAACAAGTATAGTTGATTTACAATATTATATTGGTCTCAGGCATACAACACAGTGATTCCATACTTTTATAGATTATACTCTATTTAAATTTACTGCAAAATAATGGCTATATTTCTCTGTTCTGTAAATATATCCTTGCTGCTGTTTCCTGTTTCTTGATCAGTCCTGTTAGACTTTTATTAACTTTATTAGTTTTTTTCAAAGATCCACTGTGGCTTTGTTGATTTTCTCAATTGTTCCTATCCTCTCTTTTTAATTGATTTCTACTTAAATTATGTTCTTCATTCTACTCTCTTTGGTTTTGATATTTTTCTAGTTTCTTGAGGTGGAAACTTAGATTTTTTATTTTAAAACTTCTTCTAATTTAAATTTTATAAATTTCCTATTAGGTACTACTTTGGTTGCATTCCCTAAATTTTATTATGTTTTATTTTTATTCATATTAATTATTTCTTAATTTCCCTATGATTTCCTATTCAGCTTATAAGTTCTTTAAAATGTGATGCTTACTTTCCAAACAGGAATTTTCTAGTTTCCTTTCTGTTATTATTTATTAGGAAAATTTCACCATGGTAAGAGAGCATATTCTGCATAATTTCAGTGCATTGAAAAATTTCACTTGCTTTATTTACCAGCATATGCTCTATTTCAGTAAATGTCCTTTGTGTACTTAAACACTATATATTTTGCAGGTATTGAACATAGTGTTGTATAAATGCAAATGTTGGTTAATAGTGTTGTGTAACTTTTCTATATCCTTACTATTTATTTAGCTTAAGCTATCAATTATTGAAAGGGTTATATGAAAATCTCCAGCTATGGAACTTCCCTGGTGGTGCAGTGGTTAAGAATCCGCCTGCCAATGCAGGGGACACAGGTTTGATCCCTGGTCTGGGAAGATCCCACACGTCATGGAGCAACTAAGCCCCCGTGCCACAACTACTGAGCCTGCGCTCTGGAGCCTGTGAGCCACAACTACTGAGCCATGTGCCACAACTACTGAAGTTCGCGCACCTAGAGCCCATGCTCTGCAACAAGAGAAGCCACCGCATTGAGAAGCCTGCACACCGCAATGAAGAGTAGCCCCTGCTTGACGCAACTAGATAAAACTCATGTGCAGCAACAAAGACCCAATGCAGCCAAAAATAAATAAATAAATATTTTTTAAAAAATGAAGAAAAAAGATCTCCAGCTATCATTGCAGGATTGTCTATTGTTTAAATTCTATTTAATTTTTGCTTCATAAGTTTCGGAAGTATGTTACTAGATACATATACTGGTGCATACACATAATACTCATATTTAGGTCTTTAAGATGAATTGACTTTTCATCATTGTGAAATATCCCTCTTTATATCTGGTAAGATCCTTTATTTTGGAGCTTACTTTATTTGACATTAATATAACCACAGTAGCATATTTTTTCCCCCTAATTAGGGTTTGCATGGCCTATCTCTTTCCATTCTATTTTCTCTTATCCATGATATTCCATTTAAATTGTCTTTTGTAAATAGCATTTGATTGGGTCTTGATTCATTATGCACTTTGACAATATCTTAATTGTAATGTTTAGTCCATTCATATTTAATGCACTTACTACTCATATGGGTTTAAGTATATCATTTTGCTACTTTGTTTTCTATTTGTTCCACTTGTTTTGTTTTCTTTTTTTTAATTGTGTGTGTGTGTGTATGCCTTTGTCCTTCTTTCCTTCCCATTTTGGATCAAGTAGATTTTTATTATTGTACTCTAGCTTTTCTACTGGATTTTCTTTGCATTATTTTTAGAGGTTAGTATAAGGTCATTTGCAATATATATCATTAATTTATCACAGTCAACATTAGATTAATATTATATCATTTCACCAATAACGTAAGAACCTTATATGGAATAATGCCATTTACCCCAACTCCTATACTTTGTGCTTTTTTGTCACTATATTTGATTCTCTATGTTTAAAAGCCAAAATTACATCATCATCATTATTATTTTACCTTAAACAATCATCTTCTACATAACTTTTAACAAATGATTTTATATTAATTCACATATTTACTCTTTTCTGTGTTTTTCACTCCTTCCTGAATATTCAGTCTTCCATCTAGGATAATTTCCCTTCAATCCGAATAACTTCCTTGAGGGTTTCTTGTAGTGCTGATCTGCTGGCAACACATTTTATTAGCTTCAGTTTGTCTGAAAATATCTTTAATTTTTACCTTCATTTTTTAGAAAAGTTTCACTGTGTATACAATGTTAGATTGAGAGGGTTTTTTCCTCAATAGTTGAGTTGGGCTAATAGCCTTTATCTACCACATTGATTAGATTTCTAGTTGCTGCCTCACTTCTTAGAAAGTCTTTTGATAGTTCAGGTTATTTTAAAAAGCTGCCTAAAGAAATTTGCCTAATGAAATTTTATTTTTTTCTTACATGGTTCTGTAATAGGCAAAGGGAATAAAAATCATCGCATTATCCTTAAAGATGGATTCAAAATCAGTAGATACACCTAAAATGTGTTCTGTTCATTGCTGTAGTTCATAGTGACAACATGATTATATGTAACTCTCGTGGATATTTGTAAATTTTTTTTGGCTACTCAGCGTATAATTTTCCTTCCTGTTTAAGGGAACTGTATAGATTGGGGGGATACATAGGTTACTTCTCTTTACCCTTCCTATCCCCACTACCTATAAGTTGAGGTGTAGGTTCATGAACTAGGCTCAACCATCTAGACACTTACACTCAGAATTTTGAATGTGGAGGTAGTGAAACGGAAACTGGAAATCATTTAAAAGTATTGAGAGTCCAGTGGTGGTAGCACCACATGTTCACAACAGTGATGTCCAGTAAGGATGGAGGCACATACCAGTGGTAGCAAGGTAACTAGCCTATTCTTGTGGCATGACTTTAGTCTTGGTTCTGCTGCCCTGAATCCATTGGTTCCTGCCCATTTTCTGAGCCTATTTCTCTATCTTGCCTTCTCCTTAATTCTATAATCCACACAATATTTTTATTAAGGCATTTCTTTTCTAACTTAGCCATAGTTGGTTTTAGTGGCCTACAAGCAAGAAATCTCACTGACACAGGCACCTTCTAAATGGCAGGTACTCATTCTAGATGCTGAAGTCATAGAGATAAAAAGGTATGGTTTCCGATTTCAGAAAAGTATAATGAGGAGCTGGATATACCAAACAAAAATTGTACAATAGTATGTATAAATGTATAATGATAGATATATATACACACATATATATATATACACATATATAGACTCTAATGGAGGTATGCGTGAGGACAAGAGGAGTAGAGAAAGTAGTACCTGTGCCTGCCCAGGGGTCAGGCACTTTCACAGAGTGGAGACTCTGGAGCTGAGGAGAGACAGCTGGCAGAGGAAAGTAGTCACGCAGAGGAGTGGGGAAGAGATTCTAGACAGAGGGGGTAGCATGGTCTATAATAGAGAATTATATCAGGGAATACTGAGAAGTCACCAAGATAATGGGATAGATACCTAGTGGGAGCATGGCAGGAGGGTGGGAAGACGAAATGTGTAGATGGTTGCCACACCAAGGGATCTAGACTTTGGAGAAGAGATTACAATAATATTAGAAAGATTTTTCTAAAATGAAGAGGTGGATGAGACTGGTTCAAGAGGTGAAGAAATCAGTTAAGACTGTGGTGTTTCTCCTAGTAAATTTCATATTTTAAAGGGCTGAAACAACATCTCTCCTCGCAACAGCTACGTTCTTTTTACAGAATCACAAGTATAATGTCTCAATAGCAGACTTGACTTTTTGGACTTCTGAGTATTAAGAACTAACACATAAATCTCTTTTATCTTTCATGGTCCTAGGTTTATTTGTCACAGTATTCCCATTCTATCTCACCTCTTCATGTGTTATTGGAAAGCAATTAAAAAATTCACCTCATTAGTAGGAATGTTAGAACTTTGCAGTATCTTTCAACAAATTGAAGGGTCAGCATCTTGATTGTGCATGTTGCTATTGCATTGCCAAAGGCATGGGTGAAAGCAGAAGTGAGTTAAGGGTAACAATTAGACAGATGCGAATAACTAAAGAGGTAAAATGTGCATAGGGACAAGGAGTTCTAGATAATGAGATAGTGATGGTATAACTGAAAGCAAAAGGATATCTCAAAAAATTTAATAGAAGATAATGATCAAAGCGAAGAGGTTACTGTACGCAGAAGGCAACACACACAGGCCTAAGTCCTGCAAGTGAAAGATTTTCTTCCCCCTCCAGTTACTGGGCTCCCTTGTTCTGCACTAGGCTGTAGCCAGGATCCTGAGGGACAATCGTGCTCATGATCCTTTCTTGCTAAAGCCTATAGGAAAAGCTATGGTAAAGCCAACGTGTTTTAGTTCCCAGAGAGATCCTGAAGTTCTGTTTTAACACATATTGCAGCTGAAACGTTAAGAAAAGAGAAAGTAGGGTGGGTGGTGATAGGATGGGCAGGAATGGTAGGAAGGGAGAAAAAAGGAGAGGAAGAGAGTGAGAGGGAGGAGGAAGCCATGGACAAAGAAGAGGAGGAACGGGGGAGTAAGGAGAGTCTCACAAGGCGGGGGAACAAAGACAGATCAATTCAAAAGAAAATAATAAATTGAACTAACTCCGGCTACTGACTGGCTTAAATGGAAATTGTGGGTCAGCCAGGCATCTAAACACTTTATAGCAATTGTTCTAACATTGCTTAAATGTTTGGGGAATTAAAACTATTTAAATAAACTGTTGGATTTTAAGAGAAAGGGGAAGGGGCAGGCTGCCGAATATGAAAAAGAGCTGCCGTAAGAAAAGTTGATGGAAATTATAAAACATTATTGGTCTAAAATAGGAAGCAAATCATTTACAGTACATGAGGTGAAAACCAGGAAGTTTGGAAGAAAGTGGTTAAGGCTCAGAGAAGCTTGAATGCCTGTGTTGTCTGTGACATTTGACATGCTGCAAAAGAAGCATAGAAATTAAACTCTGTAGAAAGCAGAGCTGCACAATACCACTGCGGATGATTTCAGTCTTTTGGGAAATTGTAGACGTGGGAAGTGTAATTTTTTTTGGTGCTGTTTACTTTGTATCTTATTATGAGATTTAAAAACTAATGTTTAACTGCATCTTGGTTTAGTAAAAGCAGAGCAGGCCATGGCTTCAAAGCGTTTCCATTTTCGGAAAGGATACATACCAAATTGTTACGAGTGGCAACTTTGGGGAGTGGGAGTGGGGCATGGTCTGAGCCATGCTTTCACCTTTTACTTCGCGCATGTTTGTGATTATGATAAAGTTAATTTTGAAAGTGAACATTTTAAACAATTTTTATCTTCCTTCCCTCTCCTACCCAACCATATTTTAAATTTTTGTCTTGAGGTTACAAAATGGGTCCATGCCTGTTGTAAAAATTTATGGTGATTTATTTAATCAGTTCCTATAGATAAATTTTGGGGTTGTCTATTTTTCGTTTGCTATGACAACCACTGTTAAGGTATCATGCTTGTATATTTCATATGTTTCTGTATTACTGTAGGATAAATTCATAGAAGAATTCCTGAGTCAGAGCAACTGTGCACTTTAATTTTGTGAAATATGCTAAATAGCTTGTCAAAATGTTGTAGCAATTTATACTTCCACAAAAGTGCATGATTATTCTAATTTCACCAAGACTGGATATTAGTATTCTTTTTAATATTGGCCTATCTTATAAGTAAAATTGACTTCTTCTTGTTTAAGTTGAATTGATTATTAGTGGAGTTGGGAATAGTTTCATATGCTTAATGGCGGTTATGTTATTTTAAAAGAAATTGGTTTGTAAGAGTTTTCTATATAAAGTGGTATTTACCCTTTACCATACATATTGAAAATATTTTCTCCTTTGTTTGTAGTGTCTCTTTATATAACAGTATTGTGGTTTTATGAAGTCAAATGCGTCACTTTTTTTTTTCCTTAGGGCTTCTGGGTTTCATATAATCATTAGAAAGAATTCTAGGAATATTCTCATCTACATCACTTCCATCTTATTGGTGAATAGTGGGGACTCAAAAACTGGGTCTAAAATCCATAGGACTATGTACGGAGCTATGGGTAATCAAGTTGGTAGAAACATTAGCCCCCTAAAATTATTAAAAATACCTCTGCTATCTTTTGTGTGCATTATTTCATCCTTATTTTTCTAACACTATCGTCCTTAGCAATTATTACATGCTACTCAGAAGGTTAATTGTAAAAATTAAAAGCTATTTCTATGATTAAAAAAAAGAAAGAAAAAAAGAAATTCTCATTTTGCAATCCCTAACGTTACTAAAATACAAAGTGCAGTCTCTTTTTGGAAAAGAGGTCATGCTGTGCAGATCATTTATGGTATATCAGTTGGTTCCCATCTAATGAGTTAGTCAAGATGGAGATGTGTATTTTGTGTCACTAATGCTGTGAGTAACAGTTCCTGATAGTCCATTCCTACATGTATCATTGCCATAAAGGGACTGCTGGATATCAAGCTCACTGTAGAATAAGCCACACCATGCTTTCCCAAGTGAGGATGAGATCACTAAGTCTTAGAGAAAGAGGAGAAATACAAATTTCTATCAGTTACTAAATTTGGTCATCTCATAGAGTTATGTACCATTTTCCTATCCCAGCATATATAAACAATACCTGTCCTTAAAGGCTCAGCACAAATACACTTTTCTCTGTGATGCCTATTTTAATCTCTCTATCCAGGATTCATTATTTCTGTTTTCTAAATTCTCATAGCCCTTTGTGTATACTACTCTTCCCCAAGTATCTCTGTCTATTTGTTTTCCAGTTATTTAAGTAGCCATGATTTATTCTTATTAGAATGTAAACTCACTGGGGGAAAGACGTTTGTTTAAATCAACTTGGCATTTCCTCACAGTGCTTATTATGATGACATTACTCATCTGAATGGGTAAAAACAGAATTAAACTAGGTTGGAGAGAAATACAGAAATTCAAAATTAGAAATCAAGAAAATGGGCTTCCCTGGTGGCGCAGTGGTTGAGAGTCTGCCTGCCGATGCAGGGGACACGGGTTCGAGCCCTGGTCTGGGAAGATCCCACATGCCACGGAGCAACTAGGCCCGTGAGCCACAACTGCTGAGCCTGCACGTCTGGAGCCTGTGCTCTGCAACAAGAGAGGCCGCAATAGTGAGAGGCCTGCGCACCGCGATGAAGAGTGGCCCCCGCTTGCCGCAACTAGAGAAAGCCCTGGCACAGAAACGAAGACCCAACACAGCCAAAAATAAATAAATAATAATTAAAATTAAAAAAAAAAAGAAATCAAGAAAATAGAAAGTTTTAGAATAAGAAAAGAGAACCAATAAAACTATTGAAAAGCTGATCACTAGCCCAGGTAATTCAGTTGTAATGGCTAGCAAACAAGAAAGAAAACAAATGCAACTCTTAGGCTTCTTTACTTTTGCTGTGTAACTATTAAAAAAAAAAAAAAATCGTCTCAGATAATTATGACTTATAGTGGCCTGTTCTGCTCTTTGAGGGACTATTCAATAACACCCCCCCACCCCGGTTTGTTTATTTATTTATTCATTTTGGCTGCCGCACGGCATGAGGGATCTTGGTTCCCTGACCAGGAATCAAACTCGTGACCCCTGCAGCGGAAGCATGGAGTCCTAACCACTGGACCACCAGGGAAGTCCCAAAACCCAGTTTGTTTTACACATTAAAATTTTTTTCAAGTTACAACAAATAAGAACACACAAAATAGCTCTAGGAACTAGGAAGAAGAGAAAATTAACATGTCTAACAACTGATTTTTATTTTAAAATTTATGACTATTCTTTCCATCTGGATGATATTTGTCATTCTTCACATTGGTATGATTCAGGCAAGTCTATACTTCATATAAATACAATTAATTTTTATTGATTTTTTGACAGGAGAGTTCAGTCTAATATAGCAATTGTAGAGCCAAAAAAATGTTTTTATTAAAACAGAATTTAATCTTCTCAATAAAGGCTAAAATTATGTTTTATATTGTCATTTTATTTGAACCAGAGGGACTGGCTTTGGGATTCTTTGAAATCTACAGACTTGTAGATTTGTAGCCACAGACTTCCTGGATAGCTTGTCTGGGTGTGCTTAAATCAAAGCAATGTGATTTTCTTCAAGGAAAAATAGCTAATTAAGGTGCTATCATTCCTCAGTCATCAACAGAGAATAGCCAATAATTGCCTTGGGAAAGGAGAAAGAACCTTACATAAGCTGGCACTGATTTTTTATTTTTTATTTTATTGACTCTGTCTCCTAATGATTAACACAGAAATTCCTCTAGCAATTATGGACTCTCTTATAAATGACTCTCATAATTTACAGCCTGGCAGGAGCAGCTTCCACTCAAACATGTGTGTAATTCACTCTTCTGGCTCATTTCCATCACATTTCCCCCCAGTCCTGATCCTTTCCCACGTGTGAAATGTTTCACACTGAGATTATATGGTCCCCTTTGCCAGAAAAATTGACCTACCACACAGAGAATACTATAGCTGATTTCCCAGGGTGCATTCCAATGGAAAGTAAGGATATTCTTGATAAAGGAATTCCATAGTCAGTTCTCACGCTTCATTTCTAATCACTGATTTCAGCCTCTTACCCCTTCTGCCAGTTTTTACCTCCCCCCCTCCCTTTTTTTTAAACTATCAGATTTATGGGCATATAACCCAGTTAATACATTTTAATTTTAGTTCCTTGCCTATTTATATTTCTTTTCCTCTAGTAGGTATGCTAATGATCTGTGAAATGTCCAAAATGTGGGTATTAACAGATAAAAGAAAAAAATGATTGAGATCATATAAACCCCAAATCCCTCCCTGAATGGAGAAGCATATTAAAATTTCCCAGTCCTGTAAAAGATACGTAACTTGGCTCTAATGTAATTCTTATCTTTATTAGTAGTAACATTTACATTATTATTAAATGGCCTTATTTATTTCCTATTGTGTGTGGTAATGGTGGGCTGAGGAAAAGCAGATAACCATGTTAATAGCACTGGCCAGTAAGGTGGTAGGTTACATTCCTGGGAAGAAATCTTTTTGCTACAAATGTATTACATGTCTACAGTTTTCAATGCATCGTACCTTGCCAGGCTTCCCAACATGAATTTGGGAAAAGGATATGGAATGAAGGTGGGGAAAGAGTATAATCAGTAGACAAAGATATTGCAGAAGACATACCGCAAGGGGCTAGCCAGAGAGCCATAAAAATGGAGCCAAAGGGACCAATCTGGGACCAATGCTCAGTTGCTATTTATTCAGTTAACATTTGCCAGTCACCTACGATGGGCTAGGCTGTGGAACAAGGTTCTGGGGATAGAGCAGTTAACTATTGAGTTGGCCGAAAAGTTCACTTGGGTTTTTCTATAACATCTTATGGAAAAAACCAAACGAACTTTTTGGCCAACCCAATGCAAGGGAATCACTGTATTTCCCACCCAGAGTTTACAGTCTAGCATACAGCTAGAAAGAAGTAGTAGCAGAAGATGAGGCAGTCATAAGGACAGAATGAAGCATGGTAAGAATTGGGAAAATATGCTTCATGTCCAAAGCTGTAAGTATAAATGTTTCTTTTACGCTGCCCTAATGTGGCTTATCAAGCTGAGGACACAGAGTCAATTGGCTGAAAGATATGGCGATAACTAAGACATAGTCCTTGAATGTAGGCATTTAAATCTAGAGAATGCCACATGTAATGTATTCAAGGATTACTATATTTTAAGGCAGTATGTGATCCATGCCATTAGGGACAAAATGATCAGAAATTGACTGAATACCACTACACTGGCTTCAGCACGCCGTCTTTAATCCTAGTGTTCCTTCTTTGATAAAGGTGCCTCTCCCTCAGCTGTCAACTTAGAGAAGCAATAATTGGCTATTTTACATATATGTGGCCAGGGTATACCTGAACCAAATCATACCAGTCAGTTCATAGCCTGGTAGATAATATATGATGAAGCCTGGCCTGAAACTATGAATTGACCAACTGGATTATTTTTCACTGGAATTGAGCTTAAAGCCACTAAGAGAACAAAGCAATCAGCATGGGGAGGTGATTCAGAGAGTTGAGAAGAACTGTGCTGTCCGTGAAATAAACAGGAACAGTGGAATCGGGTTCATGAAGAAGCTTCAGTGCAGTCCTGGAAGTCAGGGAGAGCCCTGAGCTCCCATCCTCCCCTCTGCCTTATGAGAAGATGACTTATCATCACAGAATGGTACATGGATGACAAGAGCAGATTGGGAAGATTAGTGTTGATAGAAACCTGAATTCTTTCCTGAATTGGTTCAGGAAAGAATCGAAGGAGAAAAATTCAAAGCAGCAAATACATACAAGTATTCTGAGGAGTTTTTGGGTGAAGGGGAGGAGAGAAATAGGGCAGTGATGGAGGAAAAAGTAGGGTCAGGAGATGAAGTCTTTTAAGATGGGGAAAGTAATAGCATATTTTTCTGTTGGTAGGAAACCTTCAGTAGAGAGGGGAAGAATGATGATACAGGAGGAAAGGGATAGAGTTGCTAGAGTGATGTCCTTGAGCAAGTAAGAGAGTTTGGAACCTGCTGACAAATGGAATCCATCCTTCATAATGGCAAGAAGACAGAGTTCTTGGGGCCAGGTGCCTGTATGTAGGTAGCTGTGGCGGTGAGAGCTTGAGGAAGTTCTGATTGTTTTTATTTTTTAAGTGACATTGGAAACAGCCCAATCAGCTTCCAGGGGTAGGAGGTACAGGAAGTGTGAGGTGAGAGGGCGAGGTATGCAACTGTTGAGTGAGGGAAGGAAGGGATTGCAACTGTGATGGCACCATTCAGGCTCCCTTGATGGTTAGTGATCATGAATTTAAAGTGAAACCATCAAAGCCATCTGTGTTGTGAGCCTGGAGTAGATGCAGACTTGGATTTAGTAGTGTTGTGACTGGACATGTGAGGCCTGCACAGGGAGATAGATATGGGAGTATGGTGGGTATGAGAGGGAATGATTATAGAAATTGAGGAATCTAACCTCATCAGGGGAAACGTGAGGTTGTGAAGGGGTGAAAGTGAAAAGGTGGTAGGTGGGGACCCTGGCTGTGGGAGTGAATGGCTAAGGTAGGGCAGAGGACAAGATTCCTACCAGAGAGGAAGCCAGCAAACAGCTTTCACATTCTATTAAAATGATCTGTTCATGTGTCTGTTTCTCAGTAGGTCGGGCTTCTCAGCCTTGGCACTACTGACATTTTAGACTGCGTAATTCTTTATTGGGATGGGGAGAGCTGTTCCCTTTATACTGTAGGATGTTTAGCAACTTCACTGGCTTCTACCCAGTAGATGCCAGTAGCACTGTCCCAGTGGTGACAATCAAAAAATGTCTCTGGACTTACCAAATGTCCCCTGTGAGACAAAACCAACCTTGGATGAGAACCACGACACTGGCCCACAGGCCTCTTAATAGGGGATGCACCTGATTCATTATTACATTCCCAATGTTTTAAAAATACTTGGGTACATAGTGAAAACTCAACGGATGTGTGATAAACTGAAGATTTTTAGTAATAGTGAGTAAGATGCTATGTTAAAGGTCCCCAAGATCACCCCCAGGTTTGGTGATTTGCTAGGAGAACTCACAAGACTCAGTATACACTCATACTTATAGAAATGATATATTACAGCAAAAGGCTACAAAGTACAATGAGCAAAGGGAAAAGGCACATGAGATGAAGTCCAGGGAAAATTGGATATAAGGTTTTTTTTTTTTTAACATCTTTATTGGAGTATAATTGCTTTACAATAGTGTGTTAGTTTCTGCTTTATAACAAAGTAAATCAGTTATACATATACATATGTTCCCATATCTCTTCCCTCTTGCATCTCCCTCCCTCCCACCCTCCCTATCGGATATAAATTTTGAAGGGTCCTCTCCCAGTGAAGTAACACAAGATTCACTTAATTCACCCTGGTAATGAGTTGTGATAACTCCTTTCTAGCTGTTGCCAACCAGGGAAGCTTGTTAAAAACTCAGTGCCCAGGGTTTTTATTGGAGGCTGGTCATGTAGGCACCCTCTGACTGACATGCAAATTCCAAAATCCCAGAAGGAAAGCAGGTGTTCAGGAAGAACAACATTGTCTGCACACTTTAGGCACAATGGGTGCCTAAACATCAGTTCTGAGAATGGTTCCCCCTGCTTCCCTGAAATCCAACTTCCCAGATACTAACCAAGGGTCAACCTTGCAAGCAGGACTTTCAGAGCATGGAAATTGGGTCTGCTTTGTTAACTCTTTTCTGCACAGGGGATTTATATTACACATCACATGGAGAAATGATTCAATTTCCACTTAATCCCTGCTTTCAAAATTCTTAATCCCCTGACCAAATGCCTCATTTTCCATGTCTTTTTTTCTATACCAACTAGCAAAAAAGAAATGTCTCTAGTCCAGCATCACACAGCTCTGCATATCCCATTTCTCTAAATGGCAGTTCAGGGGCCATTTATTATTAATAAGCAATGTTGCCAGGAGATCTGAAACTTTACCTTTACTCCAACCTGCCAAGAAAACAAAACATTCTCCATGCTAGTTCATATAGGAAACAAAAGAGGGGCTTGTATTTGTATAATATTTAAGAACATTTTGTATATCCTGTCATAGCTGCTTCAACCTTAGAGCAAATATACTTAATAGCATACACTATACATAATATACATATTAGAATGAAATATATATATAATAGATGAAAATAAGGTTTACTGCAGCAAACATATTAACACTAGTTGCTTGAGCTGCCAACCAGATTAAAAGAATTCCCATTATTTAAAACCCTGTCTCAAAAAAAGAAATAATTCATATAAACTAAAATCCTAACTATGAAGAATTTATCAGTAAATGTTACTCCCTATTGGCCACAGCCAAGAACAGAGAGGCTGCAGGAATGAGAAATGCTGAGTTGCTCTCTGTAATTCCACTCCTTCCTTGATCAGTTAAAATGCCCTAGTAAAGATGCTGTAATAAAATGCAAGTGAGTGACAATGTATATTTTAGGAAAATGTTGAAATATGCTCAAACTTTTAAAAAGGTAATTCATTTGTTAGCTCCACAGTTATTAAGAGCATGGAATCAGACCATGATTAAGTCCTGAATACTTTACCTAGTAGTCATGACTTCTGGGCAAGTGACAATTTCTCTAAGGTTCAATTCCCTCAATGATAAAATGAACTAGTAACAGTACTGACTTCCTAGATTTTGAGTAGTGAAAGAGATAATGCATGTAAGCACGTAGCCTGTCCTCATAGCACTGGCCCATAGTACATTCTCAATAAATGTCAGCTCTTGTTTTAGTGACACATTATTTGCTATTGCTCTTTGTACATTCATTCAAAACGCTTTTGACACTAGACCTTGCTCTAGGTAGTAAGAGTATATCAGTAAACAAGATAGTCATGGCCTCTATCCTCAGAATGCTAAGACTCTAACAGGCAATTAAGTATGTATTATAACAAGTGATACTCTGATAAGCAAGGGTAACAAAATAATTGAAACATAACCCATAGATTACGGAGATCCATCAGTGTGTTAGACACTGGCTTAAGGAACCTTTAAATTAGCATACAGGGCATATGGATCGATCCCATTTTGTAAAAACAGCAGTAAAAATAATCTTATAAATGACTAATTATGTTCGTTGTTGACCAAGTGAAAGATGAGAAAGATGGGTATCAGTTTATACAGCTGGCATAAGGAAGAGGTGGTATTTCATACAACTTTCCCTAGATTCACAGATTGGGGTTAACATGTTACTTCTGAGATTTGAGAAAGTTTTAATTAAAACAGTTTTAAATAAAATATTTCTACATAGGGAGATAATTTCGAAGACGACTGCCAAAGTCCGAGGAAGAGGTGATGTGCGTCTGACCGAGGTGTTGGAGGAAGAGAAGAAACAGAAAGACAATTCTAAGTTAGCACTGCTGAACCTTGCAACTGGTAAGATGTTGCAAGGAACAATATCAAGGAAGCAAGGAAGAGGAGCAGTCGGGACAACTCTCAGATTTCCAGACAAGATAAATGGATACAATTAAGCTAACCCGAGAGCATAAGAGAGGGATGGGGTGCTCAAAACTGAGGGATTAGGGCTTCCCTGGTGGCGCAGTGGTTGAGAATCTGCCTGCTAATGCAGGGGACGCGGGTTCGAGCCCTGGTCCAGGAATATTCCACATGCCGTGGAGCAACTAAGCCCATGCACCACAGCTACTGAGCCTGCGCTCTAGAGCCCATGAGCCACAACTACTGAGCCCGCGTGCCACAACTACTGAAGCCAGTGCACCTACAGCCCGTGCCCTGCAACAAGAGAAGCCACCGCAATCAGAAGCCCGTGCACCAAAACGAAGAGTAGCCCCCACTCACTGCAACTAGAGAAAGCCCGCACACTGCAACGAAGACGCAATGCAGCCAAAAATAAAAATAAACAAAATAAATAAATTTATTAAAAAAACAAACAAAAACTGAGGGATTATGATTTGATCCTGAGCACGCTGACACTAGGCACCTACAGGACATCAGGGAGGAGAAAGTTGTTTGACAAAAGGGTCTCCATCTCAGGAGAGACATCAAGATTGCAGATGAATATTGACTGGGAAGTCAGTCAATATTCATTTTTCCAGTGTCTGCTCTGTGGCAGGTACTTGCTTGGCCTGTAAAAGCTGTTAAGTCAGAGGTTGTGTCTCCTGGTTTGTTTCCTTCCCTCTATTTACTCTTCCACTTAGTCCCTGACTCTTATGTCCTTATCTTATACCTTGTCAATACAAGTAACTTCAACTAACTCCACAATCTCAAGTTCAAGCTTTCTAACTCTCTGCTCACCATGTCCTCTCATTCCAGTTTCCTCCTCTGGTACCCTGACTCGCTGGAATCTACAATTCTACAACCTTTTCATTGTCAGTTCACAACCCTCTCCTGTTCTCACTCTGCTTCTTATCTAGCTTAAATTCCAACCCCTTCTCCCCTGATGACTCCTACAGAGCCTTACTTTCTCAGTCACCTCCCCTGCAGCTAGAGGTTTTTATGTGACTCATTTCTGACCCATAAACTGTTAGTAGAAACTGGTGAGGTTTGTGTGTGTGTGTGTGTGGGGGGGGGGGTGGAGTGGTTTTGGGAAAGCTTTGGTGTGTCTCCTTCCTTCCCCCTTTGTCCTGTCTTAACTGAAGTCATGATGGCTAAAGTCTTGGCAACCGTGTTGCAACCACAAAGGAAAAGCCATGAGGACAACCAAGATGTCGCTGGCCCTGACACATTGGAGCAGCCGAACCAAAGGCAGCAACTGCATTCCTCTAGATATCTTTTAATGTAAAACGGAATCTCCATTTGAGGCAGAAAGCATTCCTAAGTAATATGCCCCACAAAAATAAGGGTGTTATGCTGCATCTGTGTCCTTTAGAGAGTTTTGTGTCATTGTGAATGTTTTTCACCAATATTCTGCTATAGGCATTGGGAAAAGTTGATGATGTTTAAACAAAGGAAAAACAAATTTAGATCTCTATTTTAGAAAGACCCCTCGGTTGAATGTATGGACGATTACAAAGGACAACATTTTCCTTCCTTTAGCTAACCCTTCCTTACTCTGTGATCTTGGTGGTGGTCACACAGCCCCTGACTCCATGGCCCTGGTAATTACCCCAAGGAATGAAATGTGAACCAAATAGGGCCAATCAGAATCCATCCTTCGGATTGTTCTAACCAGAGCTAGAGGGGGAAAGCTGAGCCCTGATCCTGGTACCTTGGAGCTGGGATTCTGGAAATCCCAGTCATTTAGGCCATGAAACCCACTGCTATAGGTGCTCTGGAGGCAGACAGAGATGGAGTTTGGGGTACAGGGGTTTATTAGGGGTCAACACAATGGCAAAGATACATTGTTGAGCGGAGGGAGAAGAGGAATTGTGATGCAGGTTTGACAAAGCCCCAGCCCAACTGGCAGGGAGCTCTGGAGTAAGGAAAGCCCATCAGCATCCTGCCTGGGCCTCAAATGGCTGGCCAGCCTCACTTTGTCCCCAGATGCATGCCACCGTGGGAAAGGTGTGACCTACAGTGAGGTGGCTCTCCACAGCTGAGGCAGACCTGAAAGGAGCTGGCAGCTGGAGGCTGTTGGCTCACTGCGTTCCACGCAGCTGGCAGCAAGTTCCTTCTGGAAGGGACATGCCCGTGCATCTCCACGTCCACCACACTCACCAGGTGGAGAAAGTCTGTCTGCAAAATGTGAGAATGGGGCCAATCTATTGACAAACCCAGAGCTGAGGGACAGAAAAAGAAACCTAATAAGATGCTTGAGTCTACAGACCCAGTTGCAACTGAAGCCAGAAACACCCTTACCATTCTTAGTTTCTTGAGTCATTAAGTTCCCTTTTTTGTCTTAGTCACTTTAGCCATGTCAGTCAGGGTTAATACAGTAGTGTTTAAGGTGATAATTGATTTGAAAGAAAAATAAGTGACAGAAAGACCTTTACAGAGTTGGGGAGCGTTGATGAGGGACTTAAGACAGTAGCCATGGTGATGTACATGTGTTACACAGAAGAGGTGATGGGCTGCAATGACTAAGAGTAAAGCAAGAATCAAGGAGAGCGAGAATTCTCAGAAAAATTCCCAGCATTTAGCTTAGGTGATAGCCTCACTCTCCTCCCCTATTTATACAGAGAGGGAATAAAGGAACAGCAGGAAAGGGGGAGGAATTTATAGGTTTAGGTTTATAACATACTACATTTTGAGTGCATCCAAAGGACTTATTTAAATTGCTAGCTCATAAATTTTCAGTGAAAAATATCACTACTGACTGGCGGGAAAACTTAAAACAGCTGATCATCTGAGGAGTTTTTTTGGTCAGAAGGGCCTATTTGCAAAGCTAAATTTAAAGCAGAAATTTGCTTGAGTCAGGATAAAATAAGTTAAATGATGTTTTTTAATTATCATGAAGCTATGATACTCATCTTCATTACAAGGATAGCTCTGCAAAGAAAACTTGAACGCTTTGTCAATTGGCCAGGGTACCTGTGTCCTTGGACAGTAGTAACAAAAACTTGGAAAATACTGACTCATCACCTCTCTTTTTATCACCCAAGACTTAATGCAGATTTCTTTGTCTGTTTACCATTATGTTATTATCTCATGACATACAAGTTCCAAGCTTATAGTCTATGTGTTTTAAGAAAATTACTTTCGGGGCTTCCCTGGTGGCAGAGTGGTTGAGAATCTGCCTGCTAATGCAGGGGACACGGGTTCGAGCCCTGGCCTGGGAGGATCCCACATGCCGCGGAGCAACTAGGCCCGTGAGCCACAACTGCTGAGCCTGCGCGTCTGGAGCCTGTGCTCCGCAACAAGAGAGGCCACGATAGAGAGAGGTCCGCGCACCGCGATGAAGAGTGGCCCCTGCTTGCCACAACTAGAGAAAGCCCTGGCACAGAAACGAAGACCCAACACAGCCAAAATAAATAAATTAATTAATTAATTAATTTAAAAAAAAAAAAGAAAATTACTTTCGGACAACATCTAGGGGGTAGATATTGCCTCATTTTGCCTCCTAAATTATATGAAATTGCCTTATGAGATGGATACTATGGAAACAAATTTTATTTACATGAATCTTCATTTGCAGGAAGTTGCACTGATTGACCTTTTCCCTACATTTTGGGGTTCATCTTCCTCTAGTGTCAATTACCCTCATGTTACATTCCTACAGGTACATGAGCAGTGAAGACGAGAGGAAGGTAAAAACCAGGGAGGAGCTCATGATGGGGTAGTGCTTGGTTTATTAAGTTCCAACACCTGGAAATGAAGCTATCACATGATATATATTTTTTTAACTTCCTCATTTCATCCCAAATTATAGAATTGGCATCTGTATGGGAGGAATTAGTGATATACACAGCACCTCTTATATCGATGATATGTATTCATTGTACAATTGACATTACTGTGAGTTAGGTGTTGCCCCAGCTTATACCTGAAAAATGTGTAATCCAAAGGTATAGACAAAGAAAAACGGTGTTGGATAATTGTGGGCACTAGTCTTAATTCTTTATGCCCTGCATTACTATAATGAGATCCTCATTATAGTACTTCTACCTCCTCTTCAACTTACCGCTTTCCCACTTAACTCATAACCCCTTATTTGTTATTGCTTCACACTGTCTGAAGTCACCTTCTACCCTCACTAGGACCTTTAGTCACTTAATTCTTCCCAATTCTCATAACACATGAATTCTCAATGGGAATAATATCACCCTCAAAGGGACAAACTATTAAGTACACTCTGGGCAAGAACATCTCAGATATTAGAATGGTTTGTGGTCCCCTCCAAAGGTCCACAGTATATAAGCAGATACACTGTATAGTATATCTTTTGCGGTCAAATTTCATGGCGAGAGAGACTAGGAAAAAATTGTCTAAAAAGGCACCTTAAGGAATGATAATGGGGGGAAAAAAAAGGCCTAGAAACACTGACCTAGAACAACAACCTGAATGCTCAATTAAATCTATACTGACTTTACTTCCACCCTCCATTCCCCGTCCCTGTGATCTGTAGTATCTGGTCCAATGTTGTCTAGTGGAAATAAAATGTGAGCCTCATATGTATTTTAAATTTTCTAGTTGATTGCATTAAAGTGAAAAGAAATAGGTGAAATTGATTTGAAGAGTATATTTGACTTAACCTAATATATCCAAAATATTCAACATATAATCAATATAATAATTATTAAATATCTTACATTGTTTTTTGTGTGGGCTAAATCTTAAAATCCAGTGTATATTTTATACTTATAGCATATTTGAATTTGAAAGTTAATTTTCATTGAAATTACTTGATCTGTTTTTAGATTTCATAACATGGCTAAAAAGTGGAATCACATACCCAAGTTATTCTAAACATATTTAAACATTTCCAAAAACCAAATAGAGTATCTAGTATTTTAATTTAAATTACTTAAGATTAAGTGAAATAAAAATTTCAGTTTCTCAGTCACATCAGCCAGACTTCAAGTGTTTGAAAGCCACATGTGGCTAATGGCTACCATATTAGAAAATGCTGGTTTGGCCTATTATTCCCTCACAGTTCTCTTTTGCCTTTTCTTTTCTGGATTGCTGGATACACAGGCATTGAAAATTGTAGAAGTTTAAGGTGCTAGCTCAGGACAGATATAGGATGTCAAAGTTCATTTATGTCCTCACTGTTATTAGGCAATTGTATATGGCTGTGTCTTGTGGACTTTCTTGCACACAGATAGCTACTAACACAGTTCAGTATCACAACTTCTCTATTCTGACTTCAGGGAAGACATCACAAATTAAAGATGGCTTTCTTTCACACTGAGTTGAAATGCAACCTCAAAATACTTTTTATAGGTTATTTCAACTACTATCACTTCTCTTAAGACAGTGTTTCAGTTAGCTACAATAAATTAACTGGAGTTACCATAAAAGTTGAAAGCATTCTGCCATTCTTGTCTTTGTTCATCCCACCATATTCCTTTCCAGAACATATTTTAAGTGAACATAATGGGTTTTAGATTAGAATATAAAATGATGCATGGGCATTAGAAGGCAAACACCATAGCATATGAGTAAAAAGCAAATCCCCTGAGGGAAAACAGACTAGGGATTGAATCCACTTTTACCACTTACCATCTGTACAATTTTGGACAAGTCATCTAACTTCCTTGAGTCTTATTTCCTTATTTTAAGAATTGGAAATAATAACACCTGTTTGCATGATTATTATAATAGTTAAAAAGTATAGGGCTTCCCTGGTGGCGCAGTGGTTGAGAATCTGCCTGCCAATGCAGGGGACTTGGGTTCGAGCCCTGGTCTGGGAAGATCCCACATGCCACGGAGCAACTAGGCCCGTGAGCCACAACTACTGAGCCTGCGCGTCTGGAGCCTGTGCTCCGCAGGAGAGGCCGCGATAGTGAGAGGCCCGCGCACCGCGATGAAGAGTGGCCCCAACTTGCCTCAACTAGAGAAAGCCCTCACACAGAAACGAAGACCCAACACAGCCAAAAATAAATAAATAAATAAATAAATAAATAAATAAATAAATAACAAAAAAAAAAAAACCTCTATTAAAAAATATAGGACATGTCATGCATTAGGCACAGAACCTGGTACACAGTAAGCATTCAAATTAAATTGATATCTATCATTTTGAGATAATTAAATATCTTATAAAACTAGCTAAATGTTCAGTGTTCATATGCTTTGGCTTCCAAGCTGGCTTGTTAACTTCTTGGAAGGAAGAATTATGCACCATTCAACATTTTTTATCCTTTTCAGAGGTTAGCTAAATTCTAATCATAGGGCCTGACTTTCGATGACTACTGAATGAATGAATCAATGTACCTGTAAACTTATAATTGCTCTCATAATATTTAAAAGATGAATTTGCCTGTTCAGGTCAAAATAGCTATTAAATTCAGACTGAGGAAATTTCTATGACACCAGACTTCAGCCTCAGGACTGTAGGTTGGGTCAGGTTCAAAATTCTAAGATCTGTGTCAATGCCTATTAGAGTCCATGCTTTTGCTAACGTATTAATTGGAGCTTAGGCCATAGGGAGAGTAGGGGAACATGGTAAAGACTTGGGGGAACAGACGGTTTCACAGAGGAATGACAGCAAATAGAAGGGTCTTAGCATCAGAAAATAGGAAGTAGTTAAGTAGGAGTTATTTAGAGAAAGGTCTGCAGTAGGCAAGAAGTACAGGTCCCAGTATTTCTTGAGACTCTAGCATGGCCAGGTTGGGGAATACACGGTTGAGCAATCAGCAGAGGGACAGCCTGGCAATAAGTTACTTTCAAGTATATTTGGTATCATGTAGTAGAAATTCAGCTAGTAAGATGAATTTGTAATAGGACTTCAACATCTAGAAAGGACTATGAGGGGTAAGTCAGGAAACAAACAAACAAAGGTGTTCAATAAATAAAACACAGCAGTAGTCAGTAAATCCAGAGAAAGATTCACTGACATAGATTAAACTACCATGATTTTTTTTTATCAATACTTGAGTTATGGTGATAATCTTCTGTATGGCACATCCTCTTCCTCCTCCCATCTTTCTCCCCTTCCTTTCCTTTCTCCACGTGGTAGCCAGAATGAAATTTCCAAAATACAAAATTGATCCTACTGTGCCCCTAGTTTATACCCTTCAAAGGCTCCACACTGCTCTTAAAGTTCAAATTCTCTAATATGGCCTCTACCATTTCCTGTAAAATTTATTCCTTGTTAACTCTCTGACCTCACCTATTATATCGCTCAACACTAATGTAAAATCCAGCCACGTTAAATTCTTTCCAATTCCTCCAAAAGGACACCTGCCATGGTCTCTCTTACTTCTGGGTTTCCCCAAGGCTGTTCGTTCTGTCAGGATTATTTTACCTCTTTTCTGTGCCAAAATAATTTTCTTAGCATCTTTTAGGTCTTAATTAGAAGGCATTTCTTCTGGAAAACTCAAATCTGTCAAGTTAGGATTAGTTGCCCCTGTACTTCCTTTCATGGATGTCCCACTTCCTCCTTGTTCCTGCCCACCCCCCTCCTTCTCCCAGCTCTATAAGGACAGGAATCATTTAAGCCCTCTTCAGTTATATCTCCAGGGCCCAACATACATAAGTTGTTCAATACATTTTTTTGAATGATAAGTGTATGCTGAAGCTTATTTACAAAGAGTAAGGCTGGACTCTGCTTCTGGGCAATAACACCATAGGGCAAGCAGCTAGACTGGCCAGCTGCTGAGTTTTGAACTACTGGGCAGAGGTTACGAGAGATCTCCTTGATTATATTCAAAGGTTGGAAACAGGTAAATTAAAAGGCCTATCTCTGAAGGTTAAAGAGATATAAAGAACCAAGCAGATTTTTATAAACATTTTATATGTTCTAGTTGTGGTTAGGGTAGAGGGTTACGGTTGTCCATCCATGATTTTTTCTTTTTCCAAGCTGCTAATAGAATATTAATTAATTGTTATTAACTATATTAACATTAGCATTAATAGTGAAAGAAAATGAACACATAATTACATCTTATACTTTTCAGACAGCTAGTACACAACCCAACAGTAAATGTTGATGGTCTTTCTCTAATCCAGTTTATAAAACGTAAAATGAATAAGCATGTTAGCCATTGACTGACAAATGGAATTAACATGTGGGAAGACTATAAACACCATCTTTTCTTGACCAGAATTGTCTACTCTGCTTTACTTGATTCTTCTCTAATGGATTTTACTCTAAAATTCTAATAGTTACATATATTGAAGTTGTATTTATAGTCAATTGGTTTTTTAAAATTTCACTGATATCCCAAATCCTTGAGTGATATAGATAATATGAAATATTTTGTCTTACTACATAAGAACAAAGTAAGGTTTCTTGCCTCTGGAAGATATTTATTTTGACCTTGACATATTGTGACCCCTGTGGTGATATATAATTACAACTCAGAGGCATTAAAGACATCTAATTAGTCATATCTTCCATGAATTCTGCCAAATTTCTTTTGACTAGTAATATAGCATTGAGTTACTCTTGATTTTCTAATTTGATGACTGAGGTAGGAGTCCACCCACCCCAGCTTTTATTTTACTTCTCTTGAAAAAATCCCTCTCTCACAGCACCCTACAGTTTTTCTTTAAAGTACTTTTCAGAATTTATTTATTATGTTTTACAATGTGTTTCTCACTGAGATTATTACAAGTGAGCACAATGAAGCCAGAAGTTTATCTATTGGGCCTGTCACATTGTATTCTCTAGCATCTAGCACAGAACCTGACATACATCAGGCAATGAAAAATATTTTTTGAATTACTGAATAAATGCACTGACTGAACTTTTTAATCCTGTGTTCAGGTTTTGTCAGGAGACAGAAATTAGTATTTGTGTAGGAATAAAATTAACCCAGAACATTGGAATTGCTGTGGGAGAGAAAGTCTAGAACATGATTATTTAGCAAATTTGAAAGTACAGGATTGCTGGAGAGCCACTGTCAGTGATCCTAGCTGCATGGAGTAGTGAAGTGGGTTATTCTCAGGAGGATGGCTGGAGCCACTGGAAGCTTCTGTTGATGATCTCAGCTGCCTGCTTATAGCAGGTGATTCCTGGGAGAAGCAATGAAAGCCAAAGAGTGCTGCCAAAAATGATCTCATCTGCCTGAAAACAGCTGCCACTGAGAAAAATGATTCTTCTCTTTAAAACTTTGTGACAGTCTCATTGGCAGGATCTTACATTGAATGGTACCAGGAAAGGATTCTGGGACATGTAGTTCCACAATGTAGTCAGGGATGAGAGTTAAATTGACGAAAGGCAATTCAGCACACTGAGCCATTAGGAGGGAGCTCCTAATTAAAGATAAACTAGACTGCAAACTTCATGATGAGAAGGATTCGCTTTTTTAAAATTGATCTGTCCCCAGCAATTGGGTGCTTATGGAACTGATGGCTAGCTGAGCAACACAGAATCACACTCTCCTTCCATAGTATAGACTTATTTCTGGGGACTGACGACTTGTCTACTTTTCCCAGCTTCCTGTGCATCTAAGCGAGACCATGTAACTAGTTTTTTTTTTTTTTAATTTATTTATTTATTTAATTTATTTTTTTGGCTGCTTTGGGTCTTCGTTGTTGCACACGGGCTTTCTCTAGTTGTGGCGAGTGGGGGCTACTCTTCCTTACAGTGCTCAGGCTTCTCATTGCGGTGGCTTCTCTTGTTGCGGAGCATGGGCTTTAGGTGCATGGGCTTCAGTAGTTGTAGCATGCAGGCTCAGTAGTTGTGGCTCACGGGCTTAGTTGCTCCATGGCATGTGGGATCTTCCCGAACCAGGGCTCGAACCCGTGTCCCCTGAGTTGGCAGGCAGATTCTTTTATTTTTATTTTTTAATTATTATTTTTTTTGTCTGCTTTGGGTCTTCATTGCTGTGTGCGGGCTTTCTCTAGTTGCCGCGAGTGGGGGCTACTCATAGTTGCATTGCATGGGCTTCTCATTGTGGCGGCTTCTCTTGTTGCAAAGCACGGGGTCTAGGCGTGTGGGCTTCAGTAGTTGTGGCTCGTGGGCTCTAGAGCACAGGCTTAGTAGCTGTGGCTCACGGGCTTAGTTGCTCCGCGGCATGTGGCATCTTCCCGGACCAGGGCTTGAACCCACGTCCCCTGCATTGGCAGGCAGGTTCTTAACCACTGTGCCACCAGGAAGTCCCGGCAGGCAGATTATTAACCACTGCGCTACCAGGGGAGTCCAATGTAACTAGTTCTTGCCAACCCACTGTGAGAAGTGATGCGTATCTATTCTGAGCTGAGGTGGATGGGTGCTAGGGTCTCAACTTTCTGAGGTCTCTTTCTTTTTGCCTGTTGCCTGGCTGAGCATAAAGCACTGGGCAGAGGACTCTGAAAAGACCCTAGGACATGGCAGAGTCACTAATGGGAATATCTGGGATTTTGTCATTACTTGGATGAAAGCTGCTGATCAGGAATGTCTGATTTGACTTTGTGTATAAGAACTAAATCAGGTAGTGTAAAACCAATGAAATTTTGGGGTTGCTTGTTTTAACACTTGGTCACTCCTAAATGCTTAAGAAATATTCAATGAATAAGCAAATAAAATAGAAAGGTTTACCATGCCCTTTGCAAAGTCTGCTGTGGTCATTGCTTAAGGATGAGTGCCCCAACAGGCAAACTGCATTCTAGCATACTATTCTGCGTGCTTCTTCCCCTTAACTTCTCACACACTCCCTGAATATTGTTCAGACATATGACAAGGAGAGTTTGGTAACTAATTAGAAAGGATTTCCCATTGTTAGAAATTGAAAAGTCTTTGTAACACAGCTTTCTGATCAAAACTTTGTAGAAAAAACAATAACAGGTGATAAGAGATGTCATCCCTTAACATAACTAGCTTGCTTGATTAAAACCCAGAACTCCTGTTAAGTACTTTAAGTTTAGATTTCCTACTGAACAAACTAAGAGTAAGTAAGGATGCTGGGAGCCTGTAATATACCTGATATTTCACTCTAATCTTATGGCAGGATCAGGTATTGAAAATTAGCCAGGTCATTATTCTCTGATAAGTCTTCAAATCCTGCTACTAAATTATTTTAATCCCAGCAGCAGAGAGAAAAATAATAGACAATAACAAAGTGAAAGATACTATATTAAGTACTTTCCATGCACCACTGACTATTAATTCCACACACATAACAATAGAGTCTCATTAATATTATCCCAAATTTACTGAAGAGAAAACTAATGCTCAGAGAGGAACATCAGGAGGGAGGGAGGGATAAATCAGGAGCTTGGAATGAATATACACACACTACTATATATAAGATAGATAACCAACAAGGACCTACTGTATAGGACATGGGACTCTACTCAATATTCTGTGATAACTTATATGACAAAAGAATCTGGAAAAGAATGAATATATGTATATGTAAAAATGAATCACTTTGCTGTACACCTGAAACGAACACAACTTTGTAAACCAACTATACTCCAATAAAATTAAAAAGAAAAACTGATGCTCAGAGAGATTAAGAAACATTCCTAAGGCTACACAGCTATTTAATACTTTTCTCTGATCTAGAAAGTAATCTTTGTATTCGTTGATAATTTGTCTGATACACTCACCACCCATAGGAGGAAGTTTTCATACACCTTTTTGCCAGGTTGCATTTGGTCATTATTTTCTTTACTCATTCTGCTAAAGAATGAGTTACGTCTTCATATATGTGGCAAGATGTTTCTCTTGATTTCATATTCTTTCATTTTATAATCACTTCTTCATTTCTGTACACTGTATTCATTATAGAATTGATCTCTTTTTTTCTCATTGCTTTAAAAACTAGAGACCATTTGGTTAATGTGGTCTCACTGATTTAGGGACTGAAAATGTTGTCTTAAGCCTTCTCATATCATTCCAGTACCTTAAAACTAGAAATTAAAAGGGCTTTCTTAAAGAAATTTTGTTTATAACTGTAAGCTTCAGTTCCATACCTATGAATATTACTCATGTCAAACTTTCACAAAATAAAAACCTAAAACCTGAATAAAATAAAGTGAGAGCTTTCAGTTTGGTATATAAGCTAACTATTTTTCTGTCAATATGAATCAATAACAACTGCTGCTGTGAGTACGATTGCTATGGTTATTTTTCTTGTTGCCACAATTATTTGTAGAATGCCCTTTCTTTTCACTCACCATACTAGGTACTTACATACAAAAACACTAATCTTTAAAACAACCCTGTGAAGTAGATTTTATTATTTCTGTTTTACAGGTGAGTAAGTTGAGGCTAAGGGAGGTTAAAAAACTTCCCTCAAGGACAAAGATAGGGCTAGTTAGTGACACATCAGGTTTGATCCTGACTTCAAGTCCTGCTATCTTTCATTACACCATGTTGCCTCTCTCAACTCATTTATAAAGAAACACCTGAAACAGTGTCCAATTTGCTTACCTGGAATCAAAGAGAAATGGTTAGCCATATAGTTGAGTAGTTCCAGTGTAATATTACGAGCTTCCCAACTTTATGGTTTCTTGCCTCTGTGTTTTCTCTTCTCTATGAGCTGCCTTCCTCTTTTCTGCTATCCAGGTCCTAGCCAGCTGATAACACCTTAGCAATTCTCTCGAGCTGGAATAGATAAATGATAGCCAGGCAAGTGCTTCTCTTATAAAGCCTTCCAAGATTTCTTCCCTGCAGGTGATCCTTTAGGTGAGCCTTGATTGGGCTGCTGGTCTGGGAGAGTGGAAAGAAAGACCAATGCATCAGGCAACCAGTTTAACAGACATATGAAGGGAGCAAACATAGTTTTTTTTTTTTTTTTTTTTTTTCAGCTCCACGCCTTCACTGAAGACTGTTAAGAAAAGGCATGACATCTACCTCTAATGAAGTTCAGTATTGATCCCATTAGCATTATTGCTTTAGCTCAATAATTTTGTAGAACAAAAAAGGAGAAAAAAATCTGGAAGAGAAGCAAAGGTTGACTCAATGAAATTAGAGGCTTTATTTTTAAACTAAAGCATGAGTTTATTCCTTACTGAGCGGCTGCTTAAATTTAAGTTTTACATTGCTGCCAAAGAACTGCCCTCTCTAATACTCAGCTGGTTCCCACCCAGAAAGCTTATCCCCCAGCTGATCAGCCTTAGAGTCTGGGAGAGGAACTAACATACAGCTTGTTAGAGCAGTGATTCTACACAATGAATCACCTGGGAAGCCTTAACAATCCTGCTGTCTGGGTCTCCTACTCAGAGATCTTGATTTAATTGATCTGGGCATGGGGAATTTTAAAATTTCCCCAGGCATTTCTAAGGTGGAGTCCAGACTGAGAACTAGTGAGCAACAAGGCTGGCCCTGGGAGCCTGGGTCTCTGCACTGAAGACCCTTGGAATTCATAGGAAGGATGGCGTTAGCCAGCCACTCCTGTGACTTTCCTCATATAATTTCTTCACAATTCCTAGTTCTTTCTTTTCTTCTCTCTTTCTCTTTGGAAACCCAAGACTGTCCAATGAGAAAGCAAGTGGGTCTCAAGGAGTTCTGAGAAATCAGGCTTTTGGAGACTGGCTAAACTAGGTAAGCATTCATTCTTTGGCTTAGCTAGGCTGGCTGGGAAATGAACAGATTAGAGATGGTGAAGATGAATTAGTGAGGAAATATGGTACCGTGGAAAAAATTAACTTGGAACTACAACATTTGGATTTACTTCTGGCTTTGCCTCTTATTGTGTGTGACTGATTTGTTTCCCTTTTTAGTTAAATTAAAAAATCTGACTTTTTGATTTCTGAAGTATTTTCTGGTTTAATAAGTATAATTAGGTACTAGAGGGGGATGTACTTAAAGTTAAGGAAGCCATGCCTGGGTAGGCTCCAGCACTTTTGACTTACGTTGGTTTGCAGAAAGCTGGAGGAAAGCCTACTTCTCCCAACACCTTCCTAGTCTCAGAAGGCATCGTGGAACCTCATGAGGAAGGGGCTCTGATTCCAGGTAGCGGCTGGGGGGCTTTCTCATTACTTAGTTTCCACTTCCTCGACTCCGACTTTGTCCTGGCTCACATAGCATTTGCCCTGTGTCTACTTAGTGGCTCCCTATTTTCTTTCCCGCTTTCAGACACCTACACTTGCGTGCTCAACCACTGCTGGGGCTCAGCTAGGCCTAGTTTACTCCAGTGGGATGTTTTGCCCTGGATCCAGGAAATGGCTAGTTCTGCTCCTTTGTCTGAGGCTAAGGGGGATGCATCATGGTGGAGAGGGCAGCGGTGCTGTCTTTGTGAGACAGTGACCTTAGCCACCTTCTCTGTCGCCATCTCTCATGGGGGTAAGTTGGGCATGAGTGAGCAAAGGGATGAACCTCCCTTCTTCTTGAACTCCCTGCACTTGATAGGAGGGGTTGCTCTGGGAGACTTGAAACCCCAGGATCTTAACACAGAATGAGGACAGCAGAAGTGTTTCAGAGATTTAGCCTCCCTTTGAAGCTGACAGGGTGTGCTCCAGATGAGAGAGGGCTGGAGAGGTGTAATGGACCCTCTGGGCCCCCAGTCCCTGATGTTCCGTATTGCAGAGGGTGCCCACGGGGAGGTGCCGGAAGAGGTTTTCTTCACCTGTGGAGATGGGCAATGATCACCATCTACCTAGTGATTCTGAAATCTTATACAGTGGAATCACCTGGGAGTCTTCAAAAGCTATTTAGTTGCCTTACTCCAGCACGACTGATGGATAGATTAAATGAGTGCATAATGAAGAGAAGATTGAGGGAAGCAGATCTTGTCCTAGAAGATGGAATGGGCACAGAGAGGAAGTAAAGTGCCCACAGTTACTTCTTGCCAGTGAAGGCTGCTGAGAGTCTGGAAGGAGGAAGATGGGAAGGAACATGAAGCTGGGATAGAGCTTAGAGCAGTGTGATCCCCACACCAGCACGTCAGCATCACCTGGGAGCTTGCTAGAAATGCAAATTCTGGGGCCCCACCCAGACCTACTTTATTGGAAACTCCTGGGGTGGGCTCTGCAGTCAGCCTTAACAAGCCCCTCAGGTGATGCTGATGCCTGCTAATGTCTGAGAACCACTGGCTTAGAAGAACCGCGTTTCTCTCCTGACCTGCTCCAGGCCTGGGTGCAGATACGCAAGGAGACGAGTGCTGCTGTGTGGGCTCAGTAGCAGGAGCTCGAGGAACAGGACAAGGGGCTGCACAACCTGGGCAAGGCATGGAAGGAGGTAGGGGACCAAGCCTTAGCTTCAGGGAGCAGGGGAGGATGGCACACCTCCCATAACTTGTTCTCCACACGAGTGTGGAGAAGGGACGGTTCTTTTTCTCCACTTGTGTAGGCTCTGACTTATTTCCCCTGGCTGGTGGCTCTGGGAATCCTGCGTGTGTCATTCTTGTTTAAGGTTTCCCTGTATTAAAGCGACTGCAACGGTTGCTGCTGGTTTGCAACCTGGCCACTCTACACGGAGGACAAGTAGCGAGGGAAGAAAGAGGCAGTCACTCCAGATTCCTAGGTGGCAGTTATAACAAGCAAGGAAACCTACTTATCAGGCTTGTCTCGGAGGCTGCAAGACAAGTAGATTTCTGCACCTGTGCCTCAGAATCTTGAGTTTGTATAGTGTCCTTAACCTGGTTCGGCCCCGCATACCATCCAGATGGTCTCAACAACACATTGCTGTCTTAAGGTTGTGTCCTTGAAATGGCTCTGGCTGTGGGAACTGTGGGCAGAATGTACATTTCAAGGATGGGGAGCAGGCAGGAGCCTCCAACAGTCCGGGTTCTGCTCACAGGTCAACCTGTGCTCACGTCCTGTCCATAACATCCTCCAATAGTTGCTAATCACCTGGAAGGTGTAGTATGACTAGGAGCTGAAGAAGAAGAAGCAGGAGCTGGGGCAGCCGTGGGAGCAGGTGCAATAGATGCCGGGGGAAAAGTGGAATTGCCGGGGGAAGCTAGTCTTTGGAGGTGATGGGAAGCATTCCCGAGAGAAACCACACTTTCCATGGCACCCACACCCCCTCCTTCTTCTCTTTTCCCATCCAGAGACTGACATTCTCAACAACCCGAAGCAGTCAGATGGGAAGAAAACCACCACAAGGAAAACTGGTGAAGCCAACAGCAGGTAAAGATGGAGGGGCGTTTGCGGTGGTGAAGCCAACAGCAGGTAAAGATGGAGGGGCGTTTGCGGTGGTGAAGCCAACAGCAGGTAAGGATGGAGGAGCGTTTGCGGTGGTGAAGCCAACAGCAGGTAAGGATGGAGGGGCGTTTGCGGGGAGACTAGGATGTAAAGCCTTGGAAGAAGTGCGCTGGAATACCTTGAGTTTTGAGCTGTTTGTTCCTCTTTCTTGTACTTGTCCTGTTCCATCTTGTGGAAAGGAGGGGGTGTTGTTCCCGACAGTGGTGAGAAACCTCTAGAAGCAGGAGACAGCGGTTCCCAGGGAAAATGAGGAACTCAAGCAGTTGCTGATCATGCTAGACAGAGGTGTGGCTAAACTCCTGGACTGCCCTTGGGACAGTCCCACTGTGAATTTTCATGTGGTTGAAAGAGAGAGGAATAAATCTTGGGTCAGGCTCCTGGTGGATACAGATGTTCTTCATGTGCTTAATGAGGTGGGGAAGGGTAGTGGTGTTTTCTCCGGAAACTGTTTAACAGGAGCCAGCTGCGGAACATGTCCACTTGCTAGGAGGCTTCTGCTTGGGGTCCTCCAAAACTGAGGATTGATGGATCAAATTCACTGAATGCCCAATTTTCCCTGACTTTCCCACTCTATACCACCTTGCCCTCCCTTGAAAACTCAGGTGACCATAGCCGTGGACTGTGGTGGCTTGTGGAAATGCTGGAGGTAGAAAAGTGTTAGCTTTCCTTTATCTTTCAGTGTTGCAGAAAGCCCTGTGCTTTTCATTGTTCTGGCCTCAGTAAAGAGTAGACCTTTTACTGACATGGTTATGAGCATTAGGGCTGAGTGTATTGGTTTTCAGGGGAGGACGAGTCATGGAAGAAAATCTGTTGGGAGTGGAGAGAGAATTGAAAGGAGTATGAAGAAGCCCTCTTCCCCTCAAAAAATAGGATGTAATATCTTACATTGGGCAAAGACTGAGAAATAATGGATACAGTTTTTAGTCTCCATGACTTTTCTCATTACTCCTCTTCTCTTCCTTTGTTAACACCTTATCTTGATTGAAGTTTAGAGGAGAGAATTGATATTCCACAGTAGAAAGGGAGCCCTTGTGGGAATGGGAGCCAGCAGGGTGGGACGGGATGCAGGACCTGGACAATTGAGTCAGGAACATGGATTTAAGAGTCTCCAGTATCACCTACCAGTTTTCACAGTGGGGAGTGAGCACCAGAGAAGGGGTTTTCGGTAGGTGAGAATGGGCCAGATGGATAAGCTCAATATCTGAATTTCTTAAAGCAGTGGTAATTTAGTTTTGGTGTATCCCGAGGAAGGAGTGAGAGTGGGGAGTCAGGGAAATGCTGAATTCACAGGATGGTGCTTGTCATATTGTCTAGATAACTCTATATAACTGTTCCTATCTCTTGACCATTTCCAAGAGCAAGGATTACACCTTTTGGTGTGTATAGGTCTCCCTATCAACACAGGAAAGAGACTCAGGAGAGAAGGAGGGACTATTTTACCCGTAACAGTTGGAACACTTACCATGACCTCCATATGCTCTTTCCTAACTCCCCCAACCCCTTTTGATTTTTATTGGTATATTCTAAGTTTTGTCTGGATGTAATACATCAAAAAATATCTTAATCTTTCCAGAAATAACATACAAATGTTTTGCAAAACTTTACAATAATTATAATTACGTTTATATGCTGGTGGACACTACACACTTGGTTGGCAGTCATTCACTTCCTCTCTTTCCAACTCTCAGAGACCATCTGTCTATGATAGAGCCTGAAAGTGACAAATACTTTCCTAGCTTCCTGTGCAGCTAGAGATAGCCATGTGTACTAGTTTTGGCCAATTACATATAAGGAGATATTGTTGGGAACCTCCTGGGAAAAACTTTTTGATTAAAAAGAAAAAAAAAAAAAAGAGATGTGTGTATTAGAAAGCTCTCTTTTTCACCCTCTTGTCCCTCATGGATGTGTGAGGAGTGATGTCTGTCTTGGTAGGGGCTATGTATTCATGAGGATGAAAGCTAACCTGCTTAGGACAAGGATTGGATGGGTGGAAAATACCTTGGTCTTTAAGGAAATTGTTGGACCAGTCCACTGGAAAAAAAACTGATGATTGCATACGCCTGTACTTATTATATGAGGCGACCAAAGCTCCATTTTTTAGAGCTAGTTTTGGATAGTGTTCTGTGACTTGCCACCTGACAGTCTTTTATGTCATAGCTTCCTATTTTTGAAATCTATATCTTGCTGTGTTTGTTGGTTGACTGAAATATTCAAGTACCTGTTGGTGGGTTGTTTTTTTTTTTTCTTTCTTTCTTTTCTTTCTTTCTTTCCGGAAGATTGCAAGAGTGGTATGCAAAAATTTGAGGAAATATATCTGAGAATGTTTTTGCCTTCACATGTGAACTCATTTCATTATAGAATTCTTGGCTTATAATTTTTTCCCTGAAATTTCTGTACAAATTGCCCTATTGTTTTCTGTCATTAAAGAACTCATTAAAGAGCTCAACCCTAGACTCATTTTTCCTTTTCTTCTCCTCCCACCTTCCCCCACCCCCAGTATTTTACCATGATGTAACAAAGGTCTGGCTATTTTTCTTAGTATATCATGAGCCCTTTTATCTGTTTGAATTTTTTCTCACATTAGGAAAGTTTTCTTCTAATATCTTTGTACGTTCTGTATTTTATTTTTAAGCCAATCACAAAGATGTCCAAAACAATTTACTAAATGAATACCCATTATTCATATATTAGATATCTGATCTGTTTTTCATATTTTATCTGCTTCATTTGCTGTTACTTTTTAGTCTAATTCTGATTCTCTGCAGTTTATTTTCTGTAGTTGAATCTAATCTTTGCTGCTTGTAGTGCCACTTAAAATGCTGCTATTCCATTATTTTTCTCTCCCCACTCTGCTTAATGTTAACGTTCTTCTTATCTGTGGTCTTGTATATTCTGTCCCTATCTCTTGTCTGATTAGTGTTCTTCAGTTTCCCTGTGGGTGATGTGAATGGAAGCTGACATTATTATTTTTTGCCTCCTATTCCCCCTAAGTGGTGACTATTTACATGGCTATTGTTGGCCTCATCCTTTTAGAACTTAAGGTATCCATCTGAATGAATTCAGTTAAATTATCAGTCTGAGGGGACTGGGGAAGAAGATAAATATACCCACAGAAGAACCTGGTCTCTACAGTTTGGTTGTTGGAAACTACTGTCCTAAGGCCATATTTCTTTTACTCCAGGCATATTCTGGTACTAGGGCCAGCCCGACCTTGTTGGTAGAAATACATAATGCTCTTACTTTAGGGGAATACATTTCCAGTTGGGCAAAGTCTGCTACATTAGTGATAAGCCAGTTCAGAACACATTGTACTGCATGTTTTTATTTGGTATGGCCAGGATTCCTTTCCCAATGAGGTAGCATAGCCCTGGTATGTGCTGGTGATGGGGCACCAAGCTGAGTGATGCTAACCTCACCTCTAGCCATGTCCCCTCTGATTTAAAAGTACTTATGTTTTTTCCCTAGGATTTCCTTAGATTTTTCCTGTGTCTCATTACTACTCCTGGAGAAGGGGAATCATGGGTATGTTCCTGATGAGCCGTTCAAGCTAATCTCATCTTCATTATACCTAGCAAAAAATCCTTAGTGCTTTTGCCATGACTTATTGAAGAGGCTGAAAAACAGTACATTTTCTAGACACTCTTAGCTAGCATTCTAAACAGGATTTAGGTTTAATCATCTGGATGCTCTTGTATGAGATTTGGAAGAGAGAAGTGAGGTGCAAGCTATTCTTCCAGCTTCTGATAGCAAATGCCATCCTGGGGTATCTATTTTTGTTGTGGCTTCCTGATTTTCAGGTGGCAGCTTCTGAGTTTTACAGGCAGGTGCCTGATTATAGAGCTGCCATTTTCCTTCATAGCTTGGTTCTGTATTGTGGTTCTCAGTCATTTCTGAAAAGTTAACTAGGAGTTTGTTTATTAAGTTTTCTCATGATTCTGATAGCCATCTAAAATCATGTAAAACTCTCTGCTTATGTTAACTAGAATAGACTCATTATCTGCCACTGGAATTTGACCATTGTGAACTCAGATGCAGATTTTCTCCTATTCTTGTTTTTCTTTTGTGATTTGACTGAGTTTCTACGAAGGGCTTTGGATATCTGCTACCATACCACCATCTTTTCCAAAACTCTGTTTCTGATATATTTCAGACCAGTGATAACATTTCAGATATTTATGTAATCAAAGCTGTCTCTGCTTTTCCTCTCATTTCTATCTTTGGGAATTTGCTTAGGAAGTAAGATAATATTTTTATGGAGATTTCATATACACCCTACATCTTCAAAGCCTTGTTGGTAGCATAAATCCCAGTCATTTGACTATAAACCAGATAACATCTTCTTCGTGAATCATTTCCTGATGGTTTATTTTGTGAAAGGAAGTTTAATTTTATAACCATTCTGAGTTCTTGATGCCATGTGTTTCTTTTCTCTTAGTTTCACTTTGGTCATGGTTCATTTTATTACTGTTCATTATCCTGCCCTCATGGAGCTTAGTGTAATAGGAGAGACTGAAGTAAAGAGACTGATAAAGCAGAAGGGCTTTCTCTGTATTACCCACATATACCTCTATTAGATCTTCACTGACACTGCAGAAGGGCTGGGGATGAAGGTTTCCTGTAGGGTGAGTATTTAAGCTGACTTTGAAGAAACTAGGTTTTAGCCCAGTGTAAAAGAGGGGTTGATGAGTGCTTTAGGTAGATAGAGCAATGCTGACAAGCGCAAAGACTCAGATGTGAGAGAAAAAACAAAAAAAAACACAAAACATGGGCTCTGTGAAATGCAGGCAGCTCTTGGAGCCAGAGCGAGTATAGTGGGCTAAGGACAAGACAGTGGCCAAAAAAGAAAAGAAAAAAAAAAGTGAGGAGCAAACAATAAAACATAAATTTAATGTTAGAAGCTCTAAGGACAAGACAGTGGGGGGAAAAACAAAAGGTGAGGACCAAAAACTAAAACATAAATTTAATGTTAGACGCTCTAAGGATTGATTATACTGTTTTCTAGGTGTAAGATTCAGGGACATGAATTAGATTGCTGGGGCATGAATGGTCCACATGTCCATTAGCTGTCCTTTATCTGTTAATTCTTTTGGATTTTTGGTAGGCACCACTGTGGAGTAGGATGTATATTATTTTGGTCTGGAAGGATTTTAAAGCAGATGTTTTTAAATTGACTTTTGACATAGAAAAACAAATCTCGATGGGATGACTGGAGAAGCCTGATTCTAAGTGTCATGCTGTCAAGACATGCTTATGTCATAATATGCATTTTGAGGTAACTGGTTTGCTACGTGGTATGATTTCAGAGTGAGCAGTTGAATTTTAAGAGTTTGCCAATGGCAATGATTTAGGGTGTATTGACCCTTTCTTTCCTGCAGCTGGTCAAGGTATCCTCCTGGTTTGTAAAGGAATGCTCAGTAAACCATAATGTAAAGACATCCTTTAAGGGCCTGCATCTGGTGGACAGGTGTGTGGATTAAACAAGACATGTGGGAAGGACCTGTACCTGGTCAACATAATAAATATGAATTCCTTTTTCCTTCTCAACAAGGTGCTAGCTACCATACAATATGTTGTCATTATATCTGACTGCCACAGTGAACATAAAAGGGTGAATACATCTAACTCACCAGTGGAACCTCTTTTCCACTTTCCTTTCTCATCGTCTGTGTTTTTGTGATTCTACTAAGATTGAGAAAAATGAGCTTGATGGTTGGAAAGGTCTTATGGAAGATGTGATACTTAAAGAAAGGACAGTTGTAGGGAAGTAAAAGAGTAAGGTCAAATAGAGAAACATGAACAAAAGCTGAGAGATGCGTCATGATAGCATTCCTATGAGAAGAGGGAGCTCGTCTTTAGTGGGTAAAAGAAGACACTCAACCGAATTAAATTCATCAGACCCACCCTTTTCTGAAAGATCACCGGGGATACACAAGCTCCCAATCTATGTAGTGTAAAGTAAGGGTGGACAGTTGGATGGCAAAACTTAGTGATTCAGAAAACGATTTCGTGTTTCACATTTATTCATTAGGCTGAAAATTTTGTCTATTTTTATACCCCAATTCTATAACAGTTCCCCTTTTCGCTGTAATACAACGTTGAAATGTACTTATTTTTAACCTCTAGGCTAACGTTTAGTATCAATTAATCAGAAATTCCTTTGGTTTTACACATGGAGGGAATGTTTCAAAAGTGTAAAAAGGAGAAATTTTAAAAAAATGTATTTTTGGTATAAGAAAATAGAATGCTTCATTGTTTAGGTCCCATTTGAAAGTAGGAATATTCTAAAAACAGTTTCATCTGCATCTTAGACTTGCAAGTAGAAAAACTTGATCTAGAATTCATATTAAGTGTTTCTTCCTAAACTACTTAAATTTAAATATCATCAGCCACGTGGCAACAAAGGTATAATTTCCTGAAAAATTATATTTTTAGTGGGAATATTTTCATGCAAAGCATCTTATTTTTCTCTGAAAGTCATGCTTTTCCCAGAAACCAGTGGTTTCATTTCTGTATTTTAATTAGTATTTTTATTTTCCACAATCCGTTGATAGTGATGGGAAACTTGAACTTGAGACTTTGTTTAGCTGTATAGATCTTGAAATTAGTGTGTCTTACTCAATGGGGACATCATTTGAATAGGGAATCAGTGTTGATTCATTATGGAGATACTGAAAAAGCTTTCCACTGTGACTTTATAAAAAAATCAAAATGAAAATTATAAGGAAGTTGCAAGGGAAGGAAGCTGCCTTAAAGTTCAAACACTCCAGAAAAATTCAGTAAAACTAGAGAGGTAACTTTCCACAGGTCTATCAATTACTCTGTTGAGTATAGCTTTAAACTGAAAGGAAAGCATTACTTTTTAAAAAAATTCTACTTGCAAAGTTAGAAAAAAGATCAACTATAAAAGAAATCAAATAAAAAAATTAAACAAATTTTAAAGTTTTCCAGATGATTCTAATGTGCTGCCAAGGCTGACCAATCCTGCTTTCTTCTTGATAGATGACCTTCTCTTCAGCTCACTTAGCCAAGATTCCTGAAAGTAAAGCATTTCTTAACTTTATATTAAGCCAGTATTAAACATGAGAAAGTAATCTGTGTATTAAAAATTCTTCTAGGAAATGGGAGTTCTTGGCTACAGTACCCTTGATTGTTCTATTCACAGCAATTTTCTGTGAATTGTTCCACCTCTTTTGTAAATCATCCTTTTATTCTTCTTACTTCCAATCCCTTCTTGACTCTGTAACTTTATCTTTTTGGCAACTATTATTTTTCTCATCTCAATTTGCTACTTCTCCTCCTTCTTACTTTTTTTTTTTTTTTTTGGCCTCTGGTTCAACTTTGATCATCCTTATTCTCTCCATTAAGCAACTCTGCACCATCACAATCTCACAGGCTTCATTCTGCCCACTCATTCAGTTTGAGCTGCTGTTTGAGATCATGAAGTCTTGGATCCTGCTTGAAGAAACTTCCAAGTTTCTTTATCCTGCCAAATCCCTGTCTGCATGTAAAATGCGGTGTGAATTTTGCCTTCTGATGAGATGATAAAAATACCAGTTACCCTGCTCCAATCAAACAAAATCTAGCCTTTATAATAAAGGACACATTTCTAGAGAATATGGCTTGGTTTTATAAATTGTGCAAGGGTACCCCATGATGACTTTAGAAATCCTCTGTGGAGACAAAAGAAGCATTTGAAAGTATTTCTTTGGTATTACAATAATCATATAAACTTTCTGAAATCTTCATGTAGGATGAACAGTAAGGCAGAAGTGTTTGACAACTGTATTTTCTTCAGTGAATTTTGTGTAGAGTTCGGTTCCCTGTGCTTTTCTCTTGGCATGTCTAGGCTACTCTGATGGTGAGTTAAAAAGGAGTTTGAAGCTATCTAACACCTTGTGAAAAGAAACAAGCAATTAATGAGCATAAGAGTGAGCTATGGGGTTTGGTCTCAGCACCCGGGAGAAAGATTTGAGGTTATTCAAAGAACATCAGCAAAAAAACAGGAACTGGGACTTAGGTAGGAAAAGTTCCAATAGGAAATAAGCATCGAGAGAGAGAATATCAAAAATGAAGCAGGCAATATTTCATTCCACCTCAGTTTTGTTTGAACTTCACTTGAAATATGTTTACTTCTGCAGAGCACAGAGTTCAGAAAAAGATGTAGACATCTTCAGGAGCTCAGGGGAGAGTAACCAGGAGAAGGTAGAGGTCGCTGTGAAGAGCAGATCAATAAGTGGGACTGTTTGGACTGCAAAAGAGAGACGTTACCAGGGGACCTAATCACTGTTTTCAAATATTTGAAGGGCTCTTATGTGGAACATGCACACAACTTGTTATGTAGACACTAGTAGGGGAGAAGCTAGGGACACAGGGTGTATTTAAAAGGGTGTGAAGAAGAAAACAAATTCATAATACAAAAATCTTGATTCTTCCTCCCTGCCCCAAACTTCTGATATTCTAGGATTCAGAACACTTTTCTACATTTTTGTGTGCGTGTGTGTGTGTGAATTGTCTCCCAGTTAATTTAGAATTTAATAATGTCCTAAGGAAGTAACAAATAGACCAAGTTATATAATCTTAGGATACTTAACTTTTCCTGGACTCAGCTTCTTTATCTTATTATATAGTAAGCCCTATGTAAATGTAAGACATTATCATTGTTGTCTAGCAAAAACATAAAGTGTTAAATACTTAACATGATTTACTGAGTTTTAGTTAAAATCATTTTTGTTTTCTATCTGGGATAAGTTGTTCTGAAAGGTGGTATTGGGTTAATTTTCTGATATCACAGCCTTATCTGTACATATGATAATTTCAATGGATTGCATCTACCCATTTGAATTCACATCTGAAAAAATATTTCAGATGAAAATTTTGTATCATTACTCAGGGCAACTGGAGGAACCAAGGCACAGTTATTCCCCTCGATGGGCACAGCTGAATGTAGGGTGAGCATCTTCTCTCAGTAGTTTATTCCTTTCCTATCCAATGTGAAGTAACATTAAATCTTAAATCTGAAAGATTGTTTAAAGTTTTTCATTAGTTTTTTTTTTTTACATTTGATTTTAAAACTTTGCAAATAATGAGTAAATACTAAGATTCCCTAAGTTAAGACTATCTTTGAAAACATTATGTGTGGACAACATCCAAATTGGTGTGAAGAAAACAAAGAAATGGAAAAAAAGATGAAATCTCTTACTAGACCCTGAAATTTTAGAGGCATTCACAATAGAGAAAAAGAGAACTTATAAATACCTTTTTTTTAATATGAAAAATGATTGTCCAGACTAGATGCCCTGAAAGACCTTCCCAGCTGAAACAACTAAAATGCAGAACAAAATGAAAAAAAAAAAAGGTAAAAAAATGCAAATTTCAGAAAACAAATACCAGGAATCTTACACAGATAATATATAGTGATTTTATCTATGCATGTATTGGTGGGCCAAAAAGTGCCTTCAGTTTTTAAGTAAAAATAAAAGACACATTTTTCATTTTCACCAAGAACTTTATTGAACAACGTATTCACCCTTTTGTTCCACTACCTTCTGCCATTTTTCAGGCAACTTCACAATTTCATCTTCCCAAAACTTTTTATCTTTTTTGAGCAGAGAACTGTTCCAGGTGCCTTTTACAGACTTCCAGGGAATTGAATTTTTTTCCACCAAGAGAATTTTGTAAAGACTGAGATAAATGGAAATCCGAAGGTGCAGTGTCTGGTGAATATGGTGGATGAATCAGAAATTCCCAGCCAAGCTGTAACAGTTTTTGCCTGGTCACCAAAGAAACACGTGGTTTTGCGTTATTGTGATGGAAGATTATGCGTTTTCTGTTGACTAATTCTGGACGCTTTTCGTCGAGTGCTGCTTTCAGTTGGTGTAATTGGGAGCAGTACTTGTTGGAATTAACCGTTTGGTTTTCCAGAAGGAGCTCATAATAGAGGATTCCCTTCCAATCCCACCACATACACAACATCACCTTCTTTGGATGAAGACTGGCCTTTGGTATGGTTGGTGGTGGTTCATTTCATTTGCCCCATGATCTCTTCCATTCCACATTATTGTACAGTATCCATTTTTCATCACCTGTCACAAGTTGTTTTAAAAACAGAACATTTGGGCTTCCCTGGTGGCGCAGTGGTTGAGAATCTGCCTGCCAATGCAGGGGACACGGGTTCGAGCCCTGGTCTGGGAAGATCCCACATGCTGCGGAGCAACTGGGCCCGTGAGCCACAATTACTGAGCCTGCGCGTCTGGAGCCTGTGCTCCGCAACAAGAGAGGCCGTGATAGTGAGAGGCCCGTGCGCCGCGATAGTGAGAGGCCCGCGCACCGCGATGAAGAGTGGCCCCTGCTTGCCGCAACTAGAGAAAGCCCTCGCACAGAAACGAAGACCCAACACAGCCATAAATAAATAAATAAATAAAATTAAAAAACAACAACAACAACAAAAACCCAGAACATTTTCATTACGTTTCAGCAGAGAATCGCGTGCGGAAATACAGTCAAGAAAGTTTTTTTCGCTTAACTTATGTGGAAACCAAACATCAAAGTGATTCATATAACCAGGCTAGTGCAAATGATTTTCAACGCTTGATTTGGATATTTTGAGTATGTCGGCTCTCTCCCGCGTGATACAAAGTTGATTGTTCTCAGTTATGGCTTCGATTTGATCGCTATCAACTTCAACTGGTCTACCCAACAGTGGAGCATCATCCATTGAGAAATCTCCAGCACAAAACTTCGTAAACCACTTTTGACACGTTCAGTCAGTCACAGCACCTTCTCCATACACTGCACAAATCATTTTGGGGGTTCATTTGCGTTTTTACCTTTCTTAAAATGATAAAGCATAATATGCTGAAAATGTTGCTTTTATTCTTTCATCTTCAATATTAAAATGGCTACACAAAAATTCACCAGTTTCGATAAGTCTTTTTTAAATGCACACTGATATGACAGCTGTCACAATCTAACAAAAATTGTTTCGAATGAAGTTAAAGACAACTAAGTGCTACTAGAGCCATCTTACCAAAAAAAAAGCATGAAACTTTTGGCCCACCCAGTACTTTATTTCATTTACCATCATCTCTATGTTGCAAATGCTAGAAAACTGGGTTGCTTCTCAAAGTGCAGTATTAAGAGGTCTGGCTTAAAGTTTTTTAATATGTCTAGAATTGTCCATACTTCTTTGATAATGATATGAATGCCATGGTCCTATAGGGAGCCACATTTAATTGGTCTGGGGTGGGGCCCAGACACTGGTAATCTTTAAAGTTCCCCAATATTTCCGATGTCCTGCCAAGTCGAGAAATCTGCTCTAGAGTAGATTTTTGTTGTTGTTGGTAAATGCCCTTTTTCTCGGCTCATTCAGCCTGGATTCCTGAATAAAACTGTAACTTGGCTCTTCTTACCTTTTATTTTTTATTTTATTTTATTTTATTTCTTACCTTTTTATTTTGGGGTGCATGTCCATTCCATGAATTTAGCTGTCAAATCTCTGCCGATAACTCCCAAATCACGCTAGTCCCATCCTCTCATCCAGCTCTTGAACCATATCACTGAAAGTTGATTGGACATTTTCATTTGATTACCCACTCTCAAACTCACCATGTCATCTGCCAGTGGCATTAGCGGTCACTCATGTGAAAATCTGCCATCATCTTTGACTTTGTCTCCTCCTTCAGTTTCCTTTTCCTCTGCCTGCAGGTTTCTGTCAATTTTTTCTACTACAATAGAGCTCTTCATCCTTTTCCCCTATCATATTAGTCTATCATAATAGTCCAGGCTCTCACTATCTCAGCATGGTTCTTATTTGTATTAGACCTCTGACCTTCTCAAACCTAGGCCTTCCTACCTCCAATGTATCCTATTTATACCTAGCAGATGAATTTCTTTTAAGCATTACTTTAATTTCACTCCCCACCTTTCACTGCATTTTCTTTTTCTTTTGGCCATATCAAGTTCTGAATAATTTGGCCCAAGCATTTCCACCTCACATTATTTAATACAATTTGTCCTTTTTTTCTGGTGAGTCTGTCATGTATGCTCCACAGTATGCTTTAATTTGATTAGTTCAGTGTTTCCCAAAGTCGAGGCTTCCCATGGATGCCACTTGAGATGACTCTTGGTGATATATGAATAAACTTCAAAAATGTTTAGTTATATATCCAAATATAATGTAAGCTAGAAAAATAGACATGTACTTCAAATTCATGATTTGACAGATTTTTATTGCTCAGACTGAGACAAGGTAAATACTAAAGTTTTTTAAGGTATCAATTAAAATAGTAAACAGGTAATATGGAAAAACTGTGAAGATATATGAACAGCTGATATCCATAAAAAGTGATTTATACTATTTTCACCTCCTGGCATAATGTGGGGCAGATTCATTCTTTCAGTCCTAATTTAACTTCAAAATTCTCCATTAAGTCAACCATGCCAAATCTGCTGGAGAGATGTAGGAGGGTGAAGAAAGACAACAAAACCACTGGTTTTGAACAAGAACACCAGTCATGTGTGAATGCAAGATTTTGTTAAATGGTGAGAGTGGGTGGTATTGGGGCAGCTCCAGTTATGGGCTACTCTTTTGAATGTTAAATGGGAAAAAGAGGGACTTCCCTGGCAGTCCAGTGGTTGAAACTTGACCTTCCAAGGCAGGCGATGTGGGTTTGATCCCTGGTGGGGGGAGCTGAGATCCCACATGCCTTGTGGCCAAAAAACCAAAACATAGAAACAATATTGTAACAATTCCATTAAGACTTTAAAAATGGTCCACATCAAAAAAAAAAAAAAAAAAACCTTAAAAAAAAAGGGGGGGAGAAAGAAAGCTAGAATGAAAACTAAAGGGATGACCCAGGTGAGCAGGCAGATTGCTCTAAAAGTTAGCCAAGAATACACGGAGAAACACCACATCTAAAGTCCTGCAGTCCCTTCTGTCTTCTGATGCTGCCACTACTTCTTCTTCTGCTGACACTCTACCCTGGTCTGCACTCTCCAAACGGGGACCAGGGACCAGGAACTAGTCTGGGGTGAGAAGGGAGTGAGGTACAGATGTGGGAGACGTTGAAGAGAACATGCTGTGAGCTGTTGCAGCTTGTCCGGGCCCTTTCTTTGTGCCTGAAAAACCAGTCCTAGAGCACTTAGGGGAAGAAGCCCGAATGGATATTATTCGGCCTCCTCCCACTCCGTAAGTAGAGGCTTTTCCCATGGTGAAATCACAGGATGTTTTATTTTTTTCCCTGTACTTTCTCCCTCAGGGATTGCTGACACTTCCACGTCCCCCCCGTGAATGTCCCTGACTGGGGGTAACTCCAGTCATCTGATGCCCTTGAGGCAACCTTCCCTTTCCCTCTGGAATTAAAACAGTCAACTGTGAAACCAGTTTTTTCACAACAATTTTTAGTGGTTTCACTCTTTATCAAACAAGAGGAAGAAATTCAAGTGAAATCAAGGTGTGTGTGTGCATGTGTGTGTGTTAGTAAAAACTGAACTAGGGCTTGGGTGTCAGGTTTTATTTTCGGCTCTGCCTTTAACAAGCTGGGTGACGGGGTACAGCTCAGCTCACGCATCAGCATCATGAAGGGTGGAACCATGACACCTCTGGTTTCCTCCCAGCTCAATGAAAGTGAAACTTTCTCTTAAGTTTTATTAGAGTGTTTCCCAGCATTTCCTTCAACCCCCTGTGGACCCACTGCCAGATACCCGGGCAGCAATCATGGCAACTGATTCAAGGTTCACTTAAGAGGCAGATGGTTAGGCTTAATCCAACTGCTTATGGCATTCTGGATAGTGAGGGGAGAAAAATGACTAGTTATCAGTTCCTGGTTTGAATAGGAAGTGGTGAGTGTTTGGAGGAGTTGCGACTAGAAGGGCGTAAAAAGATGTTTTGAAAAGTGAAGGCGGGCTACTTGCTTTACCAAAGCAAGGGCATCAAACTTGGCTAATAAGAATAGTCATCCACAGAGTGGCTTTGAGAAAATCTAAATGCAACCAAGTGGACATTTCAAGCTGAGATCTGAAGAAATCTGGCAGTTTATTCTGCCTCAGACAAACTTCGTATTTTAACATCTAAAAACCCTCCTCCTCCTCTTACTTCCAGGGTTGGCTCACAGGGTTGTATTTCTGATTGTTCCATCTCCAGTGCTGGTACTCTTTACTTGCGTATAGTGTTTTCCAGGGAGTCGAAAGACACTCTGATTATATACTATTAGAGTGCGTGTGGATGTGTGTGTGTGTGTGAGTGTGCGTGTGTGTGTGAGAGAGATGGGAGAAGTTTGCAAGTCTCCATTTTCTTAGGGAAAGCTTAGCATGTAACAGAAAGATACTCTGGGTGGTCATCCTGCATGTGCATCTGACAGGGTAGAATTATGCTATGAGATTTTAATGTGTCGCTTTTAATTTTTTCCTATATTTTCAATCTTGACATGAGATCATTCCTGATAAATCCTTGTTTTCAGGAACCTAAAGACTTCAAGAGCTCTAAGAATGGTCATTCCTAACATCTCTTTACCACAAGCTATTCGTGCGTTGATGTTCAGACCGTGCATCATTTTCCCGGAGAACATGACTCAAAAGGGTTCATTTCGAGAATAAGTAACACTGTCTGACATTCTAACTGGAATAAAGGGTTTTATTCTCCTATACCATGTCCTCCACTTCCAAGGAAAATTTTTAATGAAAAATGTTCCAGAAGAATAATAATGTTATCCGAAGTCCAGGAATATAATTGTTCTCTTCCAGGTGTTCAGTGCTTCCTCACTATAAAAACAAATCAACATCACAAGACCTTTATTTTATCTCTATGTAGAAGAAAAGCAGCAATAACAGTGGATACCACTTACTGGGCAGCCACTGAACCCTAGGAGTTTGGCATATTAACCCATGTGGTCCTTCCAACAAATCCACAGAATTGTGATTCTTGTTTAGCAGATGATGAAACTGAGATTTTGAGAAGTTAAGCATCCTGCCCAAGGTCATATAGCTAAGAAGTGCTGATCTCCCTTGTTACAAAGATTATACACCTTTCCTTACACTACATGGATTAAAAAAAAAAATGTTCTTTGTTCCATTTATAATTTTACAATTGTTTAAAGAACCAAATCTGCTTTCAAGTTCTCATTAGAAACGACTTTTTGAAATTAATTTGGAACATAATTAGAATAAGCCACACAGTACATCCATGATTTGAGAAATAGTGGAAAAGTTTGGAGTAGTAACTTAGGTTTTAGTGTGATCACATTTTTGGTGTTGGAAGGACCTTTTGAAATCTCATCAAAACATCCGCTTTGGGGATTCCCTCTGCCATCACCCTTAGGGGAAACTACTTGAGCGCATGTAGTGATAGTACATGCAGAACTTTTCATTCAGAACTTTCCATTTTTAGCCAGTTTGAATGATTAGTAATAATACCTCACCTTTATATACTCTCCGCAGTTGACATGTTACTCACCTCTTTTACGCATCTTGTTTCATTTACGGAAGCTTGTTCTTATTTTGAGTCCAAGTCTGTTCTCCCATTTACTTCAACTCACAGGAGGGATGGAAACTTTTTCTGTATAGAATGTAAATGAGGTAGGGGATAGTGTTGGGGTGAATAACTTCTCATTTAATATTCATGATGTGGTATCTCTTTGCTAAGGTGGTTTTGGTGAACATCTTCCTCATAGATTTGACAAAAATGAGTATGTGCTTTCCTCTTTTATGAACCCCTTTTAAAGCTACAAAACCAAGAGCTCTGCTGATGCAGATCTGTGTTTTCCCCTTCCTCCCCCCACATGCGTGAAAAAGCAGCAACATGGAAGGCAAGAATAGTTCTGACCAATAGCAATAACTTGCCACCTTAGCAACAATAGGTCTGTGGGTAGAGAATTACAAAGTAAATCCTTGGTAGCTAAGAATGTTGCTTTGCTTTTAGAAATTGAAACTTTTTTTTTTTTTGCCATGTAATAACAGCTTTATTGAGATGTAATTTACACACCATAAAACCCACCCATTTAAAGTGTACAATGCAATGCATTTTAGCGTATTCACAGAATTGTACAACTGTCACCATCATTTTAGAATATTTTCCTCACCCTAAAGAAACCCCTTCCCCATCAGCAATCCCTCCCCATTCCTTCCACCATCACCACCCTCAGCCCTGAGCAAGCACTGATCTACTGTCTCTACCCATCTTCCTGTTCTGGACATTTCATATAAATGGAATCATGCGATACACAACCCTTGTGTCTGGCTTCCTTGTTGTAGCATGTGTCGGTAGCATGTATTCTTTTCAATGGCTGAATAACATTCCATTGTATGCCACACCGCTTGGTGTTTGTCTGAAACTTTTGACTTTTGATTTAGTTGTTAACATGGGTGAAACAAAAGAACTTTATATTACATACACTTAATTGAACTTTTTGTGCCCTTTAAAAAACACATTCTGAGGGCTTGGAAAGATGCCATACATTTTTAACTTGGGACCTCTGTGTATAGATAAGATGTATATTTGTTTTATCTACTTTCCTCATTCTTGTGTGTAACGTGTGAGTGTGCAAAAGGGAGCGTGAAATCAGATATAGTTCAAAAAGTGCATATGCAAGGCTCATGTGGATAAAATCATGCAATTTCACCAGGCCCAGTTCTAATTCCTTCACGACTTGAGTCTATGGATCATGGTGTGTGTTCCTCAGTGTAGACAGAATCAACCACACTGTTGGTGCAGCTTTCCAATCAGGCTTACATCCCCATAATTATTGTTTGATAGGTAAATGTCACCTTGTGATATGTGGGTAGGTATTCTCCATGATCAGAATTTAAAGGCATGTTCATCACTAATTTTACCTGATCTTTCACTTTGTCAGAGATTAGAATAGTCTGACAGGACTTTATTCAACAGTGCTGTTTTCGTCTAAGGATCTCCTGAAAGGGTTTGCAAATTGATATTTTCCTAATTATTTTTCTCATTTAGAAATATCAGTTATTTAATACCAATGGATATATATATATAAAAGGAAAAGGGATGTGTGGTGAGGTGGATAGGTAGAAGTTAATGTCAGGGGCAATGAGAAGCACTGACCATGTTCAATCTGAATTGTTTTGAGTCGGAGACACCTTATTTATCTTCAATTAACTGAATATCTATTGAGGACAAGGCTTATAGTCATTCTTGTATAGTTCCAAAGGGAAGAAAAATGGTGAGGTATATTTTTTGCTCAAACATAATGATATGGAGAAAATACGCTTCTAGGAAGCAGAATTCTATCAATACTTTCCTCCTCACCCACCCATAAAGCACCTATACATCTGAGTTACCTGAAGAAGGATTTATCCATTAGAATTGTTATAAAATGGATGGATGGAACCACTTCAAATACTTTCTCCCTAAAAGTGTTCAAATAGACACAAAACCAATAGTCAATGATGTTATAGGCTTTCTTCCTGGTGGGCACTATGGATACCACAAAGAACAAGGCAGGCACAGCCCTTCCTTTTCAGAACTGGTATTGAGAGCAACATTTGGAAGAGCTAGAAAGCAGAAAAGGTAGAAAAGGAAAGAGTCATTAAGAAAGCTGCTCAGAAAAAGGACGAGGTCAGAGGGGAAGAGATAGGATGCTTCAGAACTGTGGCTGGCAAGTGATAGCTTCATCCAGGTTGTGTTGGGTACACAGTGATGAACAGTATGCCATCCCAGCTCACAAGGAACTTCCAACCTAGGTGGGTGACCCACACTGTAGAGGGAAAAAAGGAGTGTTGATTGGATCCACCTGGGATTCATCCTTTGGGCACTGGCTTGTGTTTCTCTGTGGTGGTCTCACTGCATGTGGATTGTGGATTCTTTTGGTCTGTCCTTCTAAGGATGGGGCCCTTGAGCATGGGACACACACACTGTGGCACATCTTAGGTCAGCACTTCATTAATCCCAGGATTTTCTGTGAAAATGATAAACCACAGTCCTTTTTTTTTCTTTAAGTTGTTTTACAATGTTGTGTTAATTTCTGCTATACAGCAAAGTGATTCAGTGATACGCATATATACATTCTTTTAATATTCTTTTCCATTATGGTTTATCATAGGATATTGAATATAGTTCCCTGTGCTATACAGTAGGACCTTTTGTTTAATAAACCACAGTCCTTGAGAAAATTCATACCAAAGTATTACAACTGTGTAGGAGTCTCAATATTCACATTATTATTCAGCAGAGACGATAAATGCATGGAATAAATATGGCACTGATTGAGTTCATATATTTGCATTAAGATGAATCTATTTTAAAAAATTAGGACCCAAACGTTAACTGATTTCTCCTAAACGTTCTCTACCTTTTTACTTACATACTAACTTAAATAAATATATCCAATTTTCATTTACAATGCTCTGGAATGTGTAGCAAATGTCCACTGGGGTACAAAAGCAGTAAATTCCCCTTTATTCTTGTTATTTATTGTGAAGACATGCTTCATTAAACAGTCCCCGCCTTGTTACTGAAACAACTTAATATGGTTTTGCACAACTAATGGTCTTCATCAGCGTTCATCATTGAGTTGTTTCCTACCTAAGAAACAGGGTTGGTATTCTAAATACTGTCTATGCTAGGATGGGGAAATCTCATTACCGAAAAGGTAGTAAGTTTTAGGAGAACTAATTTAAATCAATCAACAGAATGGTCTCTGTCGAGAGTTATGTGACACTTATAATAATGTACTGCTTATGCTTTTATTTAGGGGGTTAAATATCTCTGCTACTGGCCAAGCAGAAAGAAATAACACTTGAGTTTTGGCTTGCAGTGGTTAGGACGGGCATTTCTGAGTAGGAAAGAGAACTGAGTTTAGATGCAGGAGCAGTGTAGTCTGGCTGGGCTGTGCCATCTCTCCGGCCCTCAGTTGCCTCATCAGTAAAATGAAAGCAGAGCTGTTTGTTTTCTCTAATTTTGCTTCGAATTTTGATATTTTATATTTATCACATTATCTATTTGCTATCACCAAACATCATTCATATATTAACGAAGGAATGAAGACACATATAGAATCAGCTCACCAAAAGAGCACTAGAAGGAAGTCTAATATCACGGAAAGAGAACCCCACTGGGAATTGGAAGACTTGGGTTTAGCTTTAGCTCTGTCAGTGACTAGCTTTGTGACCTTGGGCAAGATACTTCTCAGTAGTCCCTATAATTATTTTCAGTTCTAAGATTCTGTGAGTTCAACAAGGAAGTAAAACTCAGAACGGAGGCATACAACTGTACCTGATGTTATCAGGACGTGAACTTTGGACTCAGGGAGACCTAGCGAAACTAGGATTTGATTTTTTTTTTTAAGTACAAGATAGGTGTTAAACATTTTATAGCTTTTTTTAAAATTAACCATTTTAAAGTATACAATTCAGTAGAATTTAGTACATTCATGTGTTGTGCAACCACCACCCGTCTCTAGTTTCAAAACATTTTTATTATCTCAAAAGGAAACGCTGTACCCATTAAGCAGTCACTCTTTCTTCCCCCTGCTCCCCTCAGCTCCTGGCAACCACCAATCTGCCTTTTGTCTCTAGGGATTTGCCTATTCTGGATAATTCATATGAGTGGAATCATATAATACTTGGCCCCTATAGTCTGGCTTCTTTCACTTAGCATAATGTTTTTGAGGTTCATCCATGTTGTAGCATGGATCAGCACTTCATTCCTTTTCATGGCTGAACAATATTCCATTGTATAGATTCATCACATTTTGTTTACCCATCCATCCTTTGATGGGTATTTGGGTTGCCTTTGCATTTTTTTTTTGAATTTTATTTTATTTATTTTTTTTATACAGCAGGTCCTTATTAGTCATCAATTTTATACACATCAGTGTATACATGTCAATCCCAATCGCCCAATTCATCACACCACCACCACCAGCCCCCTCCGCTTTCCCCCCTTGGTGTCCATACATTTGTTCTCTACATCTGTGTCTCAATCTCTGCCCCACAAACTGGTTCATCTGTACCATTTTTCTAGGTTCCACATATATGTATTAATATACGATATTTGTTTTTCTCTCTCTGACTTACTTCACTCTGTATGACAGTCTCTAGATCCAACCACGTCTCTACAAATGACCCAATTTCGTTCCTTTTTATGGCTGAGTAATATTCCATTGTATATATGTACCACATCTTCTTTATCCATTCGTCTGTCAGTGGACATTTAGGTTGCTTCCGTGACCTGGCTATTGTAAATAGTGCTGCAATGAACATTAGGGTGCATGTGTCTTTTTTTTTTTTTTTTTAGCAGCTGAATTGAATTTGAGTCAAAGAACCTGCTGTTTTTTTTTTTTTTTTTAAATGGTATCTCATTGTGGTTTTTTTAAAAAAATTATTTATTTATTTATTTATTTATGGCTGTGTTGGGTCTTCGTTTCTGTGCGAGGGCTTTCTCTAGTTGCGGCAAGCGGGGGCCACTCTTCATCATGGTGCGCGGGCCTCTCACTATCGCGGCCTCTCTTGTTGCGGAGCACAGGCTCCAGACGCGCAGGCTCAGCAATTGTGGCTCACGGGCCTAGTTGCTCCGCGGCATGTGGGATCTTCCCAGACCACGGCTCGAACTCGTGTCCCCTGCATTGGCAGGCAGATTCTCGACCACTGTGCCACCAGGGAAGCCTGCATGTGCCTTTTTGAATTATGGTTTTCTCTGGGTATATGCCCAGTAGAGGGATTGCTGGATCATATGGTAATTCTATTTTTAGTTTTTTAAGGAACCTCCATACTGTACTCCATAGTGGCGATATCAGTTTACATTCCCACCAACAGTGCAAGAGGGTTCCCTTTTCTCCACACCCTATCCAGCATTTGTTTTTTGTAGATTTTCTGATGATGCCCATTCTAACTGGTGTTAGGTGATACCTCATTGTAGTTTTGATTTGCATTTCTCTAATAATTAGTGATGTTGAGCAGCTTTTCATGTGCTTCTTGGCCATCTGTATGTCTTCTTTGGAGAAATGTCTATTTAGGTCTTCTGCCCATTTTTGGATTGGGTTGCTTTTTTTTTTTTTTTTTTTTTTTAATTTATTTATTTATGGCTGTGTTGGGTCTTTGTTTCTGTGCCAGGGCTTTCTCCAGTGTGGCGAGTGGGGGCCACTCTTCATCGCGGTGCATGGGCCTCTCACTGTCGTGGCCTCTCTTGTTGCAGAGCACAGGCTCCAGATGCGCAGGCTCAGTAGTTGTGGCTCACGGGCCTAGTGGCTCCGTGGCCTGTGGGATCTTCCCAGACCAGGGCTCGAACCCATGTCCCCTGCATTGGCAGGCGGACTCTCAACCACTGTGCCACCAGGGAAGCCCGCTTCTTTTTTTATATTGAGCTGCATGAGCTTTTTATATATTTGGAGATTAATCCTTTGTCCATAGATTCGTTTGCAAATATTTTCTCCATTCTGAGGGCTGTCTTTTCGTCTTGTTTATAGTTTCCTTTGCTGTGCAAAAGCTTTTAAGTGTCATTAGGCCCCATTTATTTATTTTTGTTTTTATTTCCATTACTCTAGGAGGTGGATCCAAAAAGATCTTGCTGTGATTTATGTCAAAGAGTGTTCTTCCTATGTTTTCCTTTAAGAGTTTTATAGTGTCTAGTCTTACATTTAGGTCTCTAATCCATTTTGAGTTTATTTTTGTGTATAGTGTTAGGGAGTGTTCTAATTTCATTCTTTTACATGTAGCTGTCCAGGTTTCCCAACACCACTTATTGAAGAGACTGTCTTTTCTCCATTGTATATCCTTGCCTCCTTTGTCATAGATTACTTGACCATAGGTGCGTGGGTTTATCTCTGGGCTTTCTATCTTGTTCTATTTATCTATGTTTCTGTTTTTGTGCCAGTACCATATCATCTTGATTACTGTAGCTTTGTAGTATAGTCTGAAGTCAGGGAGTCTGATTCCTCCAGCTCCAGTTTCTTCCCTCAAGACTGCTTTGGCTATTCGGGGTCTTTTGTGTCTCCATACAAATTTTAAGATTTTTGGTTCTAGTTCCGTAAAAAAAGCCATTGGTAATTTGTTAGGGATTGCATTCAATCTGTAGATTGCTTTGGGTAGTATAGTCATTTTCACAATATTGATTTTTCCAATCCAAGAACATGGTATATCTCTCCATCTGTTGGTATCATCTTTATTTTCTTTCATCAGTGTCTTATAGTTTTCTGCATACAGGTCTTTTGTCTCCCTAGGTAGGTTTATTCCTACGTACTTTATTCTTTTTGTTGCAATGGTAAATGGAAGTGTTTCCTTAATTTCTCTTTCAGATTTTTCATCATTAGTGTATAGGAATGCAAGAGATTTCTGTGCATTAATTTTGTATCCTGCAACTTTACCAAATTCATTGATTAGCTCTAGTAGTTTTCTGGTGGCATCTTTAGGATCCTCTATGTATAGTATCATGTCATCTGCAAACAGTGACAGTTTTACTTCTTCTTTTCCAATTTGGATTCCTTTTATTTCTTTTTCTTCTCTGATTCCCGAGGCTAGGACTTCCAAAACTATGTTGAATAATAGTGGTGAGAGTGGACATCCTTGTTTTATTCCTGATCTTAGAGGAAATGCTTTCAGTTTTTCACCATTGTGAATGATGTTTGCTGGGGGTTTGTTGTATATGGCCTTTATTATGTTGAGGTATTTTCCCTCTATGCCCACTTTCTGGAGAGTTTTCATCATAAATGTGTGTTGAATTTTGTCAAAAGCATTTTCTGCATCTATTGAGATGATCATATGATTTTTCTTCTTCAATTTGTTAATATGGTGTATCACATTGATTGATTTATGTATATTGAAGAATCCTTGCCTCTCTGGGATAAATCCCACTTGATCATGGTGTATGATCCTTTTAATGTGTTGTTGGATTCTGTTTGCTAGTATTCTGTGGAGGATTTTTGCATCTATATTCATCAGTGATATCGGTCTGTAATTTTCTTTTTTTGTAATATCTTTGTCTTGTTTTGGTATCAGGGTGATGGTGGCCTCATAGAATGAGTTTGGGAGTGTTCCTTCCTCTGCAATTTTTTGGAAGAGTTTGAGAAGGATGGGTGTTAGCTCTTCTCTAAATGTTTGATAGAATTCGCCTGTGAAGCCATCTGGTCCTGGACTTTCGTTTGTTGGAAGATTTTTAATCACAGTTTCAATTTCAGTGCTTGTGATTGGTCTGTTCATATTTCCTATTTCTTCCTGGTTCCGTCTTAGAAGGTTATACCTTTCTAAGAACTTGTCCATTTCTTCCAGGTTGTCCATTTTATTGGAATAGAGTTGCTTGTAGTAGTCTCTTAGGATGCTTTGTATTTCTTTGGTGTCTGTTGTAACTACTCCTTTTTCATTTCTAATTTTATTGATTTGAGTCCTCTCCCTCTTGATGAGTCTGGCTAATGGTTTATTAATTTTGTTTATCTTCTCAAAGAACCAGCTTTTAGTTGTATTGATCTTTGCTATTGTTTTCTTTGTTTCTATTTCATTTATTTCTGCTGTGATCTTTATGATTTCTTTCCTTCTACTAACTTTGGGTTTTGTTTGTTCTTGTTTCTCTAGTTCCTTTAGGTGTAAGGTTAGATTGTTTACTTGAGATTTTTCTTGTTTCTACAGGTAGGGTTGTATAGATATAAACTTCCCTCTTAGAACTGCTTTTGCTGCATCCCATAGGTTTTGGATCTTCGTGTTTTTGTTTTAATTTGTTGCCAGGTATTTTTTGATTTCTTCTTTGATTTTTTCAGTGATCTCTTGGTTATTTAGTAACGTATTGTTTAGCCTCCATGTGTTTGTCTTTTTTACGGTTTTTTCCATGTAATTCATTTGTAATCTCATAGCGTTGTGGTCTGAAAAGATGCTTGATATGATTTCAATTTTCTTAAATTTACTGAGGCTTGATTTGTGACCCAAGATGTGATCTATCCTGGAGAATGTTCCGTGCACACTTGAGAAGAAAGTGTAATCTGCTGTTTCTGGATGGAATGTCCTATAAATATCAATTCAATCTATCTGGTCTATTGTGTCATTTAAAGCTTCTGTTTCCTTATTTATTTTCATTTTGGATGATCTGTCCATTGGTGTAAGTGAGGTGTTAAAGTCCCCCATTATTATTGTGTTAATGTTGATTTCCTCTTTTATAGCTGTTAGCAGTTGCCTTATGTATTGAGGTGCTCCTATGTTGGGTGCATATATATTTATAATTGTTATATCTTCTTCTTGGATTGATCCCTTGATCATTAGGTAGTGTCCTTCCTTGTCTCTTGTAACATTCTTTATTTTAAAGTCTATTTTATCTGATATGAATATTGCTACTCCAGCTTTCCTTTGATTTCCATTTGCATGGAATATCTTTTTCCATCCCCTTATTTTCAGTCTGTATGTGTCCCTAGGTCTGAAGTGTGTCTCTTGTAGACAGCATGTACATGGGTCTTGTTTTTGTATCCATTCAGCAACCATGTGTCTTTTGGTTGGAGCATTTAATCCATTCATGTTTAAGGTAATTATCAATATGTATGTTCCTATGACCATTTTCTTAATTGTTTTGGGTTTGTTTTTGTAGGTCCTTTTCTTCTCTTGTTTCCCAATTAGAGAAGTTCCTTTAGCATTTGTTGTAGAGCTGGTTTGATGGTGCTGAATTCTCTTAGCTTTTGCTTGTCTGTAAAGCTTTTGATTTCTCCATCAAATCTGAAAGAGATCCTTGCTGGGTAGAATAATCTTGGTTGTAGGTTCTTCCCTTTCATCACTTTAAGTATATCATGCCACTCCCTTCTGGCATGTAGAGTTTTTCCTGCGAAATCAGCTGTTAACCTTATGGGAGTTCCCTTGTATGTCATTTGTTATTTTTCCCTTGCTGCTTTCAATAATTTTTCTTTGTCTTTAATTTTTGCCAGTTTGATTACTATGTGTCTTGGCATGTTTCTCCCTGGGTTTATCCTGTATGGGACTCTCTGTGCTTCCTGGACTTGGGTGGCTATTTCCTTTCCCATGTTCGGGAAGTTTTCGACTTTAATCTCTTCACATATTTTCTGGGGTCCTTTCTCTCTCTCTTCTCCTTCTGGGACCCTATAACGTGAACGGTGTTGTGTTTAATGTTGTCCCAGAGGTCTCTTAGGCTGTCTTCATTTCTTTTCATTCTTTTTTCTTTATTCTGTTCCTCAGCAGTGAATTCCACCATTCTGTCTTCCAGGTCACTTATCTGTTCTTCTGCCTCAGTTATTCTGCTATTGATTCCTTCTAGTGTAGTTTTCGTTTCAGTTATTGTATTGTTCATCTCTGTTTGTTTGTTCTTTAATTCTTCTAGGTCTTTGTTAAACATTTCTTGCATCTTCTTGATCTTTGCCTCCATTCTTTTTTCGAGGTCCTGGATCATCTTCACTATCATTATTCTTAATTCTTTTTCTGGAAGGTTGCCTATCTCCACTTCATTTAATTGTTTTTCTGGGGTTTTATCTTGTTCCTTCATCTGGTACATAGCCCTCTACCTTTTCATCTTGTCTGTCTTTCTGTGAATGTGGTTTTTGTTCCACAGGCTGCAGGACTGTAGTTCTTCTTGCTTCTGCCATCTGCCCTCTGGTGGATGGGGCTATATAAGAAGCTTGTGCAAGTTTCCTGATGGGAGCGACTGGTGGTGTGTAGAGCTGACTGTTGCTCTGGTGGGCAGAGCTCCGTAAAACTTTAATCCACTTGACTGCTGATGGGTGGGGCTGGCTTCCCTCCCTGTTGGTTGTTTGGCCTGAGGCAACCCAACACTGGAGCTTACCTGGGCTCTTTGGTGGGGCTAGTGGCGGACTCTGGGAGGGCTCATGCCAAGGAGTACTTCCCAGAACTTCTGTTGCCAGTGTCCTTTTCCCCACAGTGAGCCACAGCCACTGCCCGCCTCTGCAGGAGACCCTCCAACACTAGCAGGTAGGTCTGGTTCAGTCTCCCCTGGGGTCACTGCTCCTTCCCCTGGGTCCCGATACGCACACTCCTTTGTGTGTGCCCTCCAAGAGTGGAGTCTCTGTTTCCCCCAGTCCTGTCGAAGTCCTGCAGTCAAATCCCACTAGCCTTCAAAGTCTGATTCTCTAGGAATTCCTCTTCCCGTTGCTGGACCCCCAGGTTGGGAACCTGACGTGGGGCTCAGAACCTTCACTCCAGTGGGTGGACTTCTGTGGTATAAGTGTTCTCCAGTCTGTGAGTCACCCACCCAGCAGTTATGGGATTTGATTTTTCTGTGATTGTGCCCCTCCTACCATCTCATTGTGGCTTCTCCTTTGTCTTTGGATGTGGGGTATCTTTTTGGTAAGTTCCAGTGTCTTCCTGTCAATGATTGTCCAGCAGCTAGTTGTGATTCTGATGTTCTCGCAAGAGGGAGTGAGAGCACATCCTTCTACTCTGCCATCTTGGCTCCTCCAGCATCCATTTTATAGCTTTTAAGATTACCTTTGACAGTACTTTTTAAAGTTTGAAGAGGTGGAGGATTGTTATTTCTACCCCATAAGTCCTCTGAGTTTGGAACCAATTGAGAAATGGGCAGAGCCAGATACATCTGGATCAAATGACTATTAAGGCTGAGTCTGGGTATGGAGCTTAGATATTCCCTTAGTAGTGGAAAATTTGATTGTTTCTGTTTTCCCCTAAGAATAAGCTTTAGGATGGTCCAAAGAATACTGTAGAGAAAACATACTCAGAATTACTGCTTTGCTTCTGCTGAACTCTAGTAGTTGACATAGAGGGAGAAATTTTGGGTCCTGACTCTTGTGTATGTAGTACGTGAAGTTTAGGATCCGGAGGTGAAGGCCAGAGGCAGTGAGGTGTGGGGGGAGCCAATCCAAATAACTGGGGTGTGGGTCTGAATACAAAGCCCTATAAGGAGTTTTGTTAGTCTCCCCTGTTCTGGAGGATCCCAAAATATTTTTCATCAGGGCCTGAACTTCTCTCTCTTGCCATAGTGAAAGCCCTCTATCTTTGTAGACTTGAAGGAGTGAAGGTAGAAGGGCTGAGCCACACTTGTGCAGTTCTTTCTTCTAATCTCCCAATCATCTGTGTGTTGTTTGGGACACACAGAGGGGCCTGTGGGGAAAGTGGAGGGTGTTTTACCCTAGAAGCGCTTTCTCAGAAACATGAGACTAGGGCGCTGGCAATTTTTCCTAACAGGCTTCCTTATCTTTCTACTTTTGGTGGCAAATATTTATTCGAAATATACCTTTTCTTATTAACACTATAGCTGAATCTACACATGGCAAAACTGGTACACAATTGTATATTAATTAGCCTGAAAACTCCCCCCCCTGCCCCCACTCTTGTTCTTGACTTAGGGCAAACACATGAATGTTGTCTAAGAATTCCATGGAAATGTTCAAGTCTTTTTCCCAAGGATCCTTGGGGAGAATGAATTAATATAAGGTTTATTCATGGAGGTCAAGGGGTTGGTTACTTAGAGGTCTTTAGATCATACTGAAGTCTGTTTCTCTGGGGGAGCTAACCTAATACATTGCTCATCACTTTTGCCCTGACTTCTTTTTTTTTTTTTTAATAAATTTTATTTATTTATTTATTTATTTTTGGCTGTGTTGGGTCTTTGTTGTTGCACGCGGACTTTCTCTAGCTGCGGCGAGCGCGGGCTACTATTTGTTGCAGTGTGCGGGCCTCTCATTGCTGTGGCTTCTCCTGTTTCAGAGCATGGGCTCCAGGCCCACGGGCTTCAGCAGTTGTGGCATGCAGGCTCTAGAGCACAGGCTCAGTAGTTGTGGCACGCAGGCTCAGTAGTTGTGGCGCACAGGCTCAGTAGTTGTGGCTCGCGGGCTCTAGAGCACAGGCTCAGTAGTAGTGGTACACCGGCTTAGTTGCTCCGTGGCATGTGGGATCTTCCCGGGCCAGGGCTTGAACCCATGTCCCTTCCATTGGCAGGCAGATTCTCAACCACTGCGCCACCAGAGAAGCCCAGCCCTGACTTCTTTACCAAAGCTTGCTACTATAACATCTGGTTTTATATCAGATCATGCTAGATTAGCTTACTTGAGGGTAACAGAAATCCTGGGAGCTTTGGTGGAAATACTGATGTCTTGATGTAGAGGTGACTTAAATACGGTGCAGCCTAGAAAAAAGAGCAGCTTTCATCCTCCCAGATGCCAGTGTACCTGTCTTTGTGAATATGCCTCATGGACAGTCTCCTGGACTCTGTCATCCTTCCCCTGTATGTGTGTCTGTGTGTGTGTGTGTATAGACACACACACACAGACACACATACATATCAGAAACAATGAGACTAGTTTTGCGTCAGAACTGGAAAAGAATACTTGGTAAAAGAATATCTAGAAATCTAAAGACTAAAAATGAATAAAACTGAGTAAAATTTAAAATAAAACTAGGATTTGTGATAGAGCAGGCTGCAGGTTCAAGTACTACATCTATGGCAATTGCTTTTTGAGACCACTGTAAAATACACAAGTGGCCTCGTATCACATCAACTGAATGCAAAGAAAAACCATGAAGCCAGGTGTTATTCCAGGGACAGTGGAGGGGGAGAGGGGAGCAAAGAAGATGACAAAACCCTGGTTTATTGCCATCTGGAGCCCGCCTACCTGGCTTAGAATCTTGGCTTTTCACTTTATCTTAGGAAATTGTTTCAATACTCTGTGCCTCAGTTTCATCCTCTTTAAAATGAGGTTAGAAATGGTATCTGGTGTTCCAAGAATGTCCATGTTGGATGTGGTGTGGTAAAGCTGGTACAACCAAAGTAGGGAGGCTTGGAAGGAAGAAGTTGATTATGCCCACAGGTTCCAGAGAGGGGGTCACTGAATACCATTCAGGGCCATGGGGGAAGTTCCAGGTCTTGTTCAGGTGGCAGAAGACAGTAGAGAGGGGAGAGTATGGGCCAGAACTTTTATTGGGATTTCCTGGGGAAAAGTAGGGCAGGGCAAACAGAATGGCAAGTTTGAATAATTCCTGTGGGCTTCAGGCTAAAGGAGTAGTTTCTTGTTGCCTGGTACCTGGCCCTGAGGTGATTTAGCGCAGGGAAAATATTGGCTTGGTGTGCGAGGGTTAGATATAAAGAGGTGTCTGGGGACTCGGGATTGGATGATTTGTATATGAGAGATATGCTCCTGGCTGAGATTTCTATGGTCTTTAAGAATTGGCTAGCCCTGGGAGGGCCATCTGTCTCCAGGTCTGGGAGGGGTATCACTCCCTGGGTCACTGAAGCCCCCAAATGCCAGAGCATGAAAAATACAGAAATTAAGAAAATATAGTTATTATAATCATATGATCAATGGATGCCAAACAGACACATACAGAATCTAAGAAAACAGACTACTTAATTGTGAGGTTTAATGATTTAATATACATGAAGTCCAACAGGCCAAGCTGGTCTCAGGTCCCCAGGCTAACTGCCTGGGAGGCTGAGGCATGGAGGGGAGCAAGGCTCCCTCTGCCATGAGTAGACAGGGCCCAGAACAATAAGGTCTTGTAGAGCATGTAGGAGAGCTTGCAAAGCAGTTGGAGAGTTGTAAAAATGGTCTGTGATGAGTGGCATGTTGGGATTGTACAGAATAACTAAGATGAAACAACTTTTATATGTACATGAATTTCAAGCAGCTAATTAATTTTATAAAATGTAGCTCAAACTATATAGAACATCAAATGGATTAAGAATTATTTACAGAATTTTAACTGCTTTGATTGGCATTTTGTTGATATCCAGGAAGAAGAAAAACAGGATATAAAAGGAAATAAGCTAATAAGAGATGTTTTCTTTTACCTAAAGGTAGAGACCAGCAGTTACTGTGGTTGACTCACGTTTGAGACAGCCACAGTGTCTACACCGAGGGTGAAGTGAACTTGAGGATGCCATGGGTGTGACACCAGGAAGGACAGGTTTTGCCATCTCTGTCACCATGTCTATGAACCTGAGTTACGTGGTGGGAGTGCCAGACTTGGATCTACAAGATTTGGTTATGGATCTATCTCTGCTACTTCCTAGCTATGTGACTTTTTGTCATTCCCACCTGTAAATGGGAACAATAGTGATTTAACAGGACAGTCGTGGGGTTTCAGTGAGATAATATTTTTGAATATTTTCAGAGAGAGCTCATTCTCACTATCCTTAGCTTCTGTTTCTAGTCACAATAGCTGTCCCAAGGACATCTCCTGATTTCTAGTGGAGTTCACTAGGTAGGTAGACAATTTACTCATGCTGCTATTGGGTACTCAAATCTTAGATTCTTCATTGCTTATGTGAATGGATGAGAGTTTGGGCTTTGCATTCTATCTGACTTTACTCCTCTAAGCCTTAGTTTTCTCATCATTAAAATGAGGATAATAATAGCATCAACCTCATGGGTTGTCATGATAATTAAACGAAATTACACGTGTAGAACACTTAGCTTAATACCTGACACATAATAATCACTCAGTAAATGGTTGTTATTACTAATATCGTTTCATGTACACATGAAGGAGTTTGATCTACACTTCTGGGATTCAGATACAAACTAATCTATGTCTCATTAGCAGAATCAGTGAGAAAAAAATAGAAGTTAACTAATGTTATTAAATAATTGGTTAAAAGAGCTGTTAGAAAAGGACAAATGAATCTTCTGTATTTTTCAGCAAAGCTCTACTATAACTCAGGGTGTTTCTCTGAGAAAATATAACATTCTAATAAAAATCTATTGACTCTCTAAGACATATGAAAAATGAAACTTAGTTTTAAAAAGAAACCCTTTACAGCCACTATGGAGAGCACTATGGAGGTTCCTTAAAAAACTAAAAATAGAATTACCGTATGATCCAGCAATCCCACTACTGGGCATATACTCAGAGAAAACCATAATTCAAAAAGACACATGTGCCCCAATGTTCATTGCAGCACTATTTACAATAGCCAGGTCATGGAAGCAACCTAAATGCCCATGGACAGACGAATGGATAAAGAAGATGTGGTACATATATACAATGGAATATTACTCAGCCATAAAAAGGAACGAATTTGGGTCATTTGTAGAGACATGGATGGATGTAGAGACTGTCATACAGAGTGAAGTAAGTCAGAAAGATAAAAACAAATATCGTATATTAACACATATATGTGGAACCTAGAAAAATGGTACAGATGAACCGGTTTGCAGGGCAGAAATTGAGACACAGATGTAGAGAACAAATGCATGGACACCAAGGGGGGAAAGCGACGGGGTGGTGGTGGTGGTGGTGTGCTGAATTGGGCGATTGGTATTGACATGTATACACTGATGTGTATAAAATGGATGACTAATAAGAACCTGTTGCATAAAAAAAAAAAAAAAGAAACCCTTTGTTGTAGTACTATCACTTGAGTAGTACCTGCAGTGAATGCTATAGAAATTCCACTGGTTCATCTTCAAAGAAAGCTTCTAGGGAGAGGCGATTTTAATGTTCATGTGTGCCACAGAAGTTGTGAGATAATGCTTGGTAATTAGCATAAGCTTGAAGCCAGATAGCTGGAAAAACATGTTCCAGGACATTGCAGATCAAATCATATTTCTATAAAAAGAAACTGCTGGATGTTCAACTGACAGATCATCAACCATAAAGGGATAGTTTAATGGATTTCAATCATTATCTAAACACAAAATCACAGAGCCAAGTTTATGTGCATTGTTAATCATACATTGTGAACCCGGTACAAGAAAATGTAACAGAAGCATCAGATGAGATGTTTTCCTTTTCTGATTTTTAAATTGCAATATTTGATTTTTGAGAATCACTGAAAAAGAATGGTTTCTTAGAGGAATTGCGCTAAGGGATGTGCATGCTCTTATTGGAGAAACGAAATGGTGGAACAGAGGAAGAGCTCTGAAAACACTGTGAGTGCTTTATAAAGCTACTGAATTCCTTGCTTTTGCTAGTATTCCAGAAGAAAACATGTCCCAATCCAGAGGATTTGTATGTATATATATGTGTAAGGTTTTGTGTGTGTGTGTGTGTAGTTTAAACCAGCAGACACTTATAAAATTTTAAATTATACTAGTCACCCAATTATTTCCTAAACTATTTTAAACTAACTGCTCTTCTTTGAAAATATTAAAGAAATTATATATCTTGCAGACTTATGAAAGTTTTAAGAAAATAAGGATATTCATTATGGTAGATGGTTACAAAATAAATAAAATCAGTAGCTTTCTAATATTGCACATTCTTATAAGGAAAACATAAAGGGAAAATATTCCACTTCCATTTACAAATAAATGCATCTAATATCTAGAATAGTCTTAACAAGAAATATGAAGGAACTGAATGAATGAGATTATAACGTTCTACATAATAGCATAACAAAAAGTTTTGAGAACGTGACAAAAGATTTGAATAGAGAGACATACCTTAGAAAAAGTAGACAATTTTTATAAAGAGGTCAATTTGGTTTAAATTTATTTTGTACACAGTGTATTATCAATTAAAATCCCTATTTATTGTGGGGAGGTTGGTGAGGAACTTGGCAAAATGATTCTAAATGCACTTTGAAGAATAAACATGCAAGTATAGATGAAAGAATTCTTAAAAACAAAAATACTAAGAAGGAATATTGCCTAAACAGATGTTAAATTGTGTCATAAAATAGCTGAAGTTAAAACAATGTGAGAAATAGATGTTTAAGAAACAAATTGTCCATCCTCAGCCCCAAGTATGTATAGGGATTTAGCATTTGAGAAAGTTAGAATCTTGAATCAGTAAGGAAAATATACATTTGTGAATAAAATGTTTGTCCAGTACGTAACCAGTTGGGGAAAAATGTCATTTCTACCGTGCTCTTTACATAGTTATACTTGTTAAAAAGTATAAAAGTAAAAGTAGTAGAAGACAATATGGACAGATTTTAAAGAAAATATTGGGGTGAAAAAGTATGATTTTCTAGGTATGATGTGAAAGCCAGAAACAATAAAAAAGCAGATTGGTAAATTTAAGTATAAAAAGTTAAATGTTATAAATGGAATAAATACTACACATGAGATTGAAAGATCAATGGCCAGTAGGAAAAAGAATTTTCCACATATATGATAGCCAGAAGTCTTCTATCCTTTATATACAGAAATCTCTTACAAATTAATAAGAATGTAAACCCCAACAGAAAAATAGGCAGAATGCAAAAACACAGCTTACACAAGAAACACTTTGGTTGTGCATTAAAATTAGTGGGAGACCAAGATCAAAAGAGGAGGGGAATTGATGTTAAACTTAGATAAAAGTAAAAAAACAGATTTCTCATTAGTGGAATAATAAAATGTTTTTGTTATGGTGTATTTCAAACTTTACTGCATTGCATATAGAAATACTTGTGTCATATACTGAATGTGATTCTAATCTTCACCGAAGGTCTTTTAAAATTAAACTGAAAAAAAGAAACCACCTAAGCAAAAAAGGGTATTAATTGGTTCACATAATTGGAAAGCACAGAGGGTATACTAGCTTTAGGCATAGTTGGATTTAGGGCCACAAACTTTGTTCCTCTGCACTGGCTCCAATCTCTGATTGGCTTAATGTTGTGGGCCCTCTTTGTTCAAGTTTTTCATCTTACAGAACTAAGCAGCTTCAATAAAGTTCAGTTCAGTTGAGTTCAGTTGAGTATCACTGTACCAACTTGAATCACATGACCATTCTGGAACCCATCACTAGGATTAAAGAGATGGACTAGGCTGATGGATCAGGTCTGAATTTCATGTCTACCCATAAATTAGACCATCTGAACTACATGGACTGAAAGTAGGGACAAGTGGTGCCAAGAAAGATCAGGGAGTTGTGATAAGGAGATGGGATAGATTCTGAGCAAAAATTAAACTTTTATTTTGAGATAATTGTAGATTCATTTGCAGTGCAAGAAATAATATATGGATATTCCTTTACCCAATTTCCCCCAATCAGAAATTTTGCAAAACTATAGTACAATATCACAACCCAGATATTGCTATTCATATAGTCAAATACCAGAAGATTTTTATCACCACAAGGATTCCTCCTGCTGCCCATTTATAGTCACACCCACTTCGTCTCTTCCCTTTCCCCATCCTAAACCTTGGCAACCACTAGTCTGTTCTCCATTTCTATAATTTTGTCATTACAAGAACGTTGTATGAATGGAATCATACAACTTGTAACTTTTAGGAACTAGCTTTTTTCACTGGAGATTGATTTAGGTTGTTGAGTATATCAATATTGTTTTTTGTTTTTGAGTAGTATTTCATGGTATGGATGTATTGCAGTTTGCTTAACCATTCACCTGTTGAGGGACATCTGGGTTGTTTCCAGTTTTGGCTATTAGACATAAAGCTGTTAGGAACATTAGTATACAGGGTTTTGTGTATCCTAAAACCTGGGATTTCATCTGTCTGGGGTTAAGTCCCAAAAGTAAAATAAAGGTGCTTTTAAATGAAGACCATTTTATCCTAAAGAATGTTCCCACACTTTTTAAAAAGAGTTTTTCAAGGGTTTTCTCTTGTCCTCAGCTGAAGGGCTGAGGATGAAAACAGAGTTAAGCAAGCAAAGAGAAAGTGTTGGGCATAGTTTCAGAAATAGAATGGATGAACAAACAAGTAAAAAGACAGTGGGGAATCATTGTGCTCCAATGATTCCTTACGTTGATAAGCTAAGGCAAATCCAAGCAAACTTCCATGAAGCCAAAAGACTTCTTTGGAAGTTTTGAGATACGACAAATGCCATCTGGAACATCTCAGGACTTTTGACAATATCCTTTAAAGTGAGAGTTACATGAATGAGTTTGAACTTTTTCTTGAATAATTATATGCTTCTTTTAAATGGAATAGTTTCAAAAATGATTAAAACAAAATCTCCCAGGAATGCTTTTAACTAGCAGTAGGACTTGAGCTTACTTTTTTATTTGAAAAATCTTTTTTGCCCTACTTTGGTTTTCCTGTAGGAAAGAATGATTTATTTTTCCTAGAACCAAGAATCACTGCAGTCTGACAATAAATGTTTTTGAAGAGTAATTTATTATGATAAGTTAGGAACCCAACACTCCTGCAGTTGAATCATACCAACATAGACTTTGAAAACACATCTTTATTTGAGCCCAACACATTCCTAATATGACCTGGTTAAGCTGATTGACAAACTGTATATAACGTGCATTCACTTCTATAAAACATTTTTATTATAGTATCTCACACCAAAAACAGAGTAGAAAGTTGTAACCGTGTCAGAGAACCTGAATGATATCCATAGCATTATTATTATAATTTAATATTCATTGGGTACCAGCAGTGAGCTAGACTTTCTATAGGACACAGCAGGAGAACTGGTCCCTGTCCTCTAGAAAACCACTCTGTATGCCACACTCATATTGAGGCCTTCTGTTTCTTTCTGAAAGCAAAACACAAGAAGTTGTCATTTGGAATGGATAGAATGATTCTGAGTAAATGAAAGCTCAAACTTTAAATTAGCTGTGGCACCATGCCTTACATATCATAGTCAGTCAGTGAATAAGTTTAATTTATTTAAACTTAAAACTTCATCAAACTTCAGCTTACATCATTCATTTTATAGTATTTATTAAACACTTGCCATATGCAAAGCTAAGTGGAGAAAAGGTATGAAGGTAAGAGCATGTGATGTTTGGGGCAATGATAAATTATCCAGTGGGATTGCACTGCATGAAGCAGAAGTGACCAGATAGGCTGCTTTTGGCTGCAAGTAACAGAAAATATAAGTAACAGTGACTTACGTAAATAGGGTTTCATTTTTTTCTCATATAGCAAGAAGCAAGAACATAGGTAGGTGGTTACTGACATTTTTGATATTGCTCACAATGCCATCAAGAATATAGGCACAGTCTAGCTTTCCATTCTGTCTTCCTTCATTTACTGGGTTTTTCCTCTTCTGCTTGAGGCCCCATGGTTTTTAATATTGCTACCACAACACCAGGCATCCTCTCCATGCAGGAAGAAGAGGGAAGAGGAGGTTCTAGCCAAGTCTGTCCATTTTATCAAGAAATATGGTCACTCCTAGTTGCAAAGGAGGGTGGAAACAACATTATGAATATTATCTTAAAATGATCATAATTCACCCCCTGGAAATGAACACATACAGACTGGAGTTCTGAGAGCAGAAACAGGGCAGATTGGCCACTGGCAGGTGGAGGAAAATCAAGTTAGTGGCAAAATCTTGGGGGCCTTTCAGGCAGGTTTAGGAGTTTAGGCTTTATCAACAAAGATGTAGTATTTAATATGAGTCTTCAGTCAGTGGATTGGGTGCTTGATTGTCATAAACCACTGGAATACTTCTAAGGTTTTAGGTTGCATTGTGATTATGAAAATTTTCTTGGTATTCTAGCTTTATGTCCTAGAAAAACTACTTGCCAAATAGGTCTTACAGAGGGAGACTTTTGCAACCTATTTAGCAAAATGACCAGGAAAATATAAGAAAAGATGGACCTGTTATTCATCCACCACAAGCCAGGTTTGTCCTGGAGCGGCCTATGTGGCTTCAGAATTACCTGAATATTTGAGGGAGAGAGATGCAAGTGTCCTCTGCAACCTGGCAGTCCGAAGTGACTGGCACACTGTTTTCCCTCCAACCTGTGCACTTGACTGCCTTTAAGAGAATTTGCGAATTCAACACATACATACTCAGTGTCTCATGTCTAAATGTGACATGAAAATAACAATGGGATGTTTTTGGAATGCCATCTGTATACACAGAATTTGCCTGACTATGTGACACCATGCTATGCTTAAAGCGTTCATTTAATTAACTCTCTCTTAAAGTGGATTTAACTTACTATTAAAATACCAATAATCTTTGACCTAATATGGCAGATACTAGGAGGTCTAAAATATCACGATTTATAATATTTTGGAAAAAGATTCCTTTTAAGGAAAGTGTTACAAAGGAAATTTAAGAAAATTGAGAGTTTAACCAGCTGTTTTCCTACCTAGTGAATATGCGTGTACTTGGTATTTGTATGGTATGGGACTTACAGATTTGGTGGTGAGGTGGTGTCTATCTTTTTCTGTATCACTTGGTCCTAATTTTTAGTGATTATGTAAATTGTTGATCGTTTGGAGGTTTGTTTCCTTTTCTGTTGTTGTTGATTTTAATGAGTTTGTAATAAATTCTAGACCTCTGTAAGAAACGGGATCAGTATTGGCATGATTTTTTGAAAGCTAAAATCCTTAGTGGTTTCCTTATTACAAATGAAAGGATACACAAAGGATATACAAAGGGAAGATTCAGACTTGTTCAGGAGAGGAGGAGATCATTATGCCTTAACTTGCTTCTGTCATACCATGTTCCTTTCCTGTGGGAAAATATGAAAATGTGGTGATTCATTAAGACCGGTTAACCAGGAAGTAGAGTCCCTATGGCCGTCTCATATCTAGAAGCAAAATTATATAACTCTTACTAAGACAGATTTAATCAACGAGAACCAAGCCTTGAGGCAATGACAGATAAACAGATATATAAGTACTGGTGACATTGTAATTAAAAATCTGGTGGTTTTTAACTGAAATAAAAGGCTATCTAAAAGCACTTTATCAGGCTTTTTTTTTTTTTTTAACAAATGACCTAATTTTTATTTATTTATTTATTTATTTTTGGCTGTGTTGGGTCTTTGTTTCTGTGCGAGGGCTTTCTCCCCTTGCGGCAAGCGGGGGCCACTCTTCATCGCAGTGCGCGGGCCTCTCACTATCGCGGCGCACGGGCCTCTCACTATCGCGGCCTCTCGTTGCGGAGTACAGGCTCCAGACGCGCAGGCTCAGTAGTTGTGGCTCACGGGCCCAGCTGCTCCGCGGCATGTGGGATCTTCCCAGACCAGGACTCGAACCCGTGTTCCCTGCATTGGCAGGCAGACTCTCAACCACTGCGCCACCAGGGAAGCCCCAGGCTTCTTGTATCATCATTGTCACATAGGTTATGCTACCATTTCATGGAATGTTGTTCTGCTATATCCACTAGAAATTAGGACTTTAGTAGTTGGGGGCTAGCTGGTGCAGAATGGGTCCTGAATATACATTTCTGGAGCAACCATACAAGGGTCTACCTATAAAGGTTGTAGCTCTAGATGAATTCTGTAGGTTACATCAAAACCTCTGCACTCTGCATATCTAAGTTGTATGTATGATAACTTTATTCCTTACATTGGGATTTTTCTTTACTGTTATAATTTTTTTTTAACCTTTTGTGTCTGTGGTGTGCAGGTTACTTCACTTTTCAGTGGACTATTTTAAATTTTCAACACAGGTGTGTTCTGTAAATACAGGTGACCCTTGAACAACGCAGTGGTTAATCTACATATAACTTACAGTTGACCCTCCATATCCACGGTCTGTATCCTCGGATTCAACCAACCATGGACTGTGTAGTAATGCAGTATTTTTGAAAAATGTCTGCATATAAGTGGACCTGCATAATTCAAATCCTCATTGTTCAAGAGTCAACTGTAATGACGGCTATAGTTGGGTTGTTAGAGGTCCACACGGAGGATAAGATCTCAGGGTGTTCCTTTGGTGTCATGGAGCAGGATGCAAGAGGATTGTTCCTTCCTCCCTTTGGCCTTCCTCCCTTCCTAGATACCCTACATTTCCTCTTTGGGTAGACATTTTTAGGAACTGTTTCAACCCCTAGAATTAAAATGTTTGACAAAAAAGAAAACTGAACATCGAGTGTCTCATAGCTGCGGAGTTAGAAATAGTGGTCGGGTCTTCCCTCTTTTGACTCAGTGTGCTTTCTTATTTATTTATTTATTTGTCTATTTATTTATTTATTTATGGCTGTGTTGGGTCTTCGCTGCTGTGCGTGGGCTTTCTCTAGTTGCGGTGAGCGGGGACTACTCTTTGTTGCGGTGCGCAGGCTTCTCATTGCGGTGGTTTCTCTTGTTGCGGAGCACGGGCTCTAGGCGCGCGGGCTTCAGTAGTTGTGGCGCACGGGCTTAGTTGCTCCACGGCATGTGGGAATCTTCCCCGACCAGGGCTCGAATCCGTGTCTCCTGCATTGGTAGGCGGATTCTTAACCACTGCGTCACCAGGGAAGCCCTAATACTGCATTCTTTTAGGTACAGCATTGTTTTCCTGGCATATGTAGTTTCAGAAAGTATTCAACTGACTTGCAGAATGGAATCTAGGCAATTAAGAATACTTGGTCTATGAAAGTACATTTACGTGTGTTCTTTATCTTATGTCTGGTTTTAATGGGTCTACCCAGAGAATAGCTCCATTTGATGAGACTTCCCACTAAAAAGATACCATGGTACTTTGAGCGAGGCTAAATAAGCTGCTTCTGTTCTGAAGAGCACTGAATTGTTTATGAAGGGTGTTGGCCCATTAGAACTATATAACAAACAGAGCAAGAAATTTCAGATCACTTCGTATTCAGTTAGGTAAGTGTCAAAACACTGCAAAAGATTCAATGCTGACTTTATGGGAAGGGTGGTGGGAAAGCCTTCTTATGAATGATGTGTTACAGAGAAACTGCTCTCTGGAGTGCATGCATGGTGAAAGGCAAAGAAGGAGAAAGACCTTGCTTACAATTACGGATGGAAGAGGCTCGTGTTAGGATTTCATAATGTTCTAGGGGGACACTGATGAACCTCCCACCTGGAACAATGAATATGAACTGTACATTCAGGGTGAAAATAACATCAGTTATAGGATTCCCTAAGTGGCTTGACATGACATGTTCTACCTTATACTTTAAGCTTGTCTGCCTTCAAATATCGTTTAATAGCAACACTAAATGAATAAATGAACCTGTTTATTTTAGATGATTGGTTACAGGAATAATGCAGGCCATATCCATCATCTTCTATGTCTAATTTAGCAGGACTGAATTGATGTTCTTTGTGTGTGTGTGTTGTGTGTGTGTGTGTGTGTGAGAAAGAGAGAGAGAGAGAGATGGAATTAACATTTGGAGGCTCTGCCAGGTATCTAAAGGCAGGCCTTCTGTGGCTTCCAGAGCCCATAGAACTCTCTCCTGTCTCACAGGAGTCAGGCTTGATTTACAGCCGCAGCCAGATCCAAAAAGAAAAACACCAGATCTGGTTCATTCTAGATTACTATCTGCCTGCTAACGTTGTGTTTGAGGAGCTAGTTGAAGAGGGTGGTGAGCTTGTGTGCGTGTGTGTGTGTGTGTTGGGGGTGGAGGACAGTTTTGGCTGTCACATGTGGCTTCTTGTTTTGTTGGGCTTGTTGAATCTCCTTATAGAAAACAGCCATGTCCTGTTTATCAGGTTTCCTTAAAATCCTTTTCCTCAGTGCTATCCAAAATGCATTAGCTATTATTCTCCTGTGTGTCAACATGCATTCCTTCTTGAGCATAGAAAACAAGGGCAGCTTCCCTTCAAATGTAATCCAACCCCTGAAGGGCAAATTTTTTTGTCATCATTTACCTGGGTAATTACAAGTATTTCTGCTGTAATTTATACAATTATAGGAAGTTTAATTTTTCTTGTGGGTTTCCATCACAGAAAGTTGTCTGACTCGCTTCAATGCTTGGCTCTCAAATCTGTTGTAATACTTTAATTTTTGACTTCAAATTGCAGCTCTATTGTTTTCCACCACCATGAGGGAGTGGATGGTAGATGAGGTAGAAGAGTTTAAAAGCGAAAAAGAAATAAGAATCCTTCAGGCAATTCTGGTTTTAGTCTAGCTTTCTAGAAGTGTTTCGTTTTTTGTTGTATTTATATATTTATTTAGCCACTGGGATTCAGCTACTGACTAGCAGTTTACCACAGGCCTTAACAAATATGCATTGTAAGGATAAAGGTTAGGCTGTTTCTCTCCTGTTTCCTCCCCGTGTGTTAGTGTATAAACAGAAAGTTTTAGCCAAACACAATTAAAGAAACTGGTAAATTTTAATCATGCTTCGTTCCAGATACAAGATTTTTGTTTAATCATAGTAACATTGTTTTCCTTCTCTGGAGTAATTTATATGTTTTGTTACTAGAATCTCTTCTGCATAAAAGAGGTTAAGATAAATCATTAGATGGCTTTAAGGAAGTCAAAGTAAAATTGAATGTACTATTTGAAACATAGGCTAAGTGTAAACTCTGTGCATATGTATATGTTTAAATTTCCCATTGATTATTTCACATAAGAGTAAACAGTGTCTTTGGCAATACATTTTTTGAGTAAAATATCGCTTCTCTACAGGGAACAAAAGTAAAGAGAAATTTAAAACCCATTTGGTTTCACCTGGATTCTGACATGACCAACTTAGAAAAAGGATATAAAAGTTGAACATTTTTTTCTTAATTAAAAACAGAGAATCTCTCTTTGACACAAATATAAATGAGCTGCATCTCCAAAGTGACCCAAGGAAAGAGGAAGGAGGTGGTGTTGGTTGTTAATTGTTATTGTTATAAATGTTCTCAGGAAGAAATCTTCAGAAATACTCTAAACAGGACCAGTCATTTAATAAACAGAAACTATTTATATTCTCCTTGCCTAAACCTTTGCTGCAGGAGTTGCAGGGATGTGTAACGTTATCAGGGTCAGTATGTCCTCAAGCAATCTTTATTTTGAGGTGCTTTTGCTTGCCTTTCTTCTGTACATTCTAGTAGCATCTCATCTCATAGCACACTGAAGTAAAATTTTCTATATGACATCTTCGTGGACTGAATATATTAATGTATTTATTTTCTTTAAACCAATAGTAGATTCTTTAATTACTAAACTGACATATAAGTTAATATCTAATTAGTATAATTTGTCATATTAATCGTTTTAAGCTAGTAATGTTAGTTTAAAAAAATCAATGCATGCCCATTGCAGATAACTTATATGGTAAAGAAAGGCATGAAGAAGCGATGGCTGTGCATAGTTACATACCTCTTATTTCTCCAGATTAAATTAAAGGAGGACCAAGTGTCCATATGCTGATCTAGTTATCTGTCCCTTGGGGTTCTCTCTTACATAGTTGTTCATTAGATTTCAAGACCCAAGAAGGAGATCCCTGGTATTGAATCCATCTGTGGTTATTCTTTTTTTTTTTTTCAGGCATAATTTATTATTATATCTTATTAACATTTATTGAGAACCTAGTAAGTACCAGCACTGTGTTAAGTGCATACATATATTATAGAAAGACATGCCCATTCCCAGATCATTTTATCAAATGAAATTATTTCAGCTTCTGACCACTTACTTCTTGTATTCTTTCACATAGCTTCATACTCTACTGTTTCTCTCTTATCAACAAGAAAAAGAACATGGCTTGTTAAATTGTTCCCTTTACTGTATATCAAGTCTTGTACCATTCTGATAAAACCTTGGGTTAATCTAAATTTATCTGACCTGGGAAAGCCCACTAATACTGTCATCAGATTCAAAAGATGAATAGCATGAACCCTCCATCCTCCACAGTTAGCTTTCTCATGGCTATAAAATCTTCATTCTTCTTGCTGGACCATGTTCCTAGGAATGACACCATCGCTGCCAGTTTTCTGGAATGACCAGCTGCCCAGGCCCATTGGAGGCCAGGCAGCTGCACTAATCTCCTGTGGTTTCTAATGCCAGAGGGCCACACTGGGGCATGGACCAGCTTTGCCATGCAGGATCCTCCACTCCCACAACTGCATCTCTGGCTGCCACCCTGGGGACCAGCAATTCTTTAAAGTTACTTTTCTGGTTGCCCTAAAGACTCTCTTCCCAATACCTTTTCTTTGTATTGGTTGAAAAGCATTGATAAGTGGGATAAAACTAGAGGGCCACTTGCTCAGGTTCCTGGGGCTTCCAGGTTGACTAAGTTCTAAATCCAAACACTAGAATCTTAAGCAAAATCGAGCACAGAGGTCAACAATCCTTACTGTATTGATCTTGCTGTCATGTTAGTAGGTACTATGGCACAGACCACAAGAGAAAGCTTTGCAACATCACTACTTACCTGTTTAATGGGGAAGAATTCTCTTGGAAATCTCTAACAACACAGTACTTGAATTAGTACTGCCAAAATGAGGACCCTTAGCAATCTTTAGTGGCTTGGAGGAATTTGATTTACCTGAAGAATAAAACTAGGTTTAAAAAAAAAACAAAGGTTTTCTAAAGAAAAGGTAGTATCTGACTGCCAAGTCCTTGGAGACCAAGAGAAACATATTGAGGACTGCGGTCTGAAAAAGAGAGAGAATTCATAGAAGAAACTCTTGGGGATGAAGAAAACAGTGACCACAGAGAAAAGATCAATCCAATCCTGCAGCTTCAAAGAGGACAGCAAACCAAGGGGAATTCTGAGAGGGAAACAGGAGAAACTTCATCATAAAAATGACTGAACTTGAAGATGTCAAGGGGAGGGGAAGCAGAGAAACTAGTTCAAAAGAAACTGAGCTTTTCTCCACAGAGAAAGCACACAATTTTTTGGAGAGGTCCAAAATTTCACAAGGAAAAGGTTATTATTATTGTTTGTTCTTTCCTATCACAGCAGTCTAGCTGGAAAGCAATAGAGTCAGCTAGAAAAACACAATGCAGGCTTCCGTTCTGGGGGAAGTGGAAAAAAAAAAAGAGGTCCAAGGTTGCCTCCTTTTTACCCACTCTTTTTTTTTTTTTTTAACGTCTTTATTGGAGTATAATTGCTTTACACTGTTGTGTTAGTTTCTGCTGTATAACAAAGTGAATCAGCTGTATGTATACATATAGCCCCATATCCCCTCCCCCTTGCATCTCCCTCCCACCCTTCCTATCCCACCCCTCTAGGTGGTCACAAAGCACCGAGCTGATCTTGCTGTGCTATGCGGCTGCTTCTCACTAGCTATCTATTTTACATTTGGTAGTGTATATATGTCAATCCCACTCTCTCACTTCGTCCCAGCTTACCCTTCCTCCTCCCCGTGTCCTCAAGTCCATTCTCTATGTCTGCATCTTTATTCCTGTCCTGCCCCTAAGTTCTTCAGAACCATTTTTATCTTTTAGATTCTGTATATATGTGTTAGCACACAGTATTTGTTTTCTTCTTTCTGACTTACTTCACTCTGTATGACAGACTCTAGGTCCATCCACCTCACTACAAATAACTCAATTTTGTTTCCTTTTATGGCTGAGTAATATTCCATTATATATATGTACCACATTTTCTTTATCCATTCATCTGTCGATGGACACTTAGGCTGCTTCCATGTCCTGGCTATTGTAAATAGATTGAAAATGAACATTGTGGTACATGACTCATTTTGAATTCTGGTTTTCTCAGGGTATATGCCCAGTAGTGGGATTGCTGGGTCATATGGTAGTTCTATTTTTAGGTTTTTAAGGAACTGCCATAGTGTTCTCCACAGTGGCTATATCAATTTACATTCCCACCAACAATGCAAGAGGGTTCCCTTTTCTCCACACCCTCTGCAGCATTTATTGTTTGTAGTTTTGATTTGCATTTCTCTAATGATTAGTGATGTTGAGAATCCTTTCATGTGTTTGTTGGCAATCTGTATATCTTCTTTGAAGAAATGTTGATTTAGGTCTTCTGCCCATTTTTGGATTGGGTTGTTTGTTTTTTTTTTTGTTATTGAGCTGCATGAACTGCTTGTATATTTTGGAGATTAATCCTTTGTCAGTTGCTTCGTTTGCAAATATTTTCTCCCATTCTGAGGGTTGTCTTTTCATCTTGTTTATGGTTTCCTTTGCTGTGCAAAAGCTCTTAAGTTTCATTAGGTCCCATTTGTTTACTGTTGTTTTAATTTCCATTTCTCTAGGAGGTGGGTCAAAAAGGATATTGCTGTGATTTATGTCATAGAGTGTTCTGCCTGTGTTTTCCTCTAAGAGTTTTATAGTGTCTGGCCTTACATTTAGGTCTTTAATCCATTTTGAGTTTATTTTTGTGTATGGTGTTAGGGAGTGTTCTAATTTCATTGTTTTACATGTAGCTGTCCAGTTTTCCCAACACCACTTGCTGAAGAGGCTGTCTTTTCTCCATTGTATATTCTTGCCTCCTTTATCAAAGATAAGGTGAACGTATGTGTGTGTGTTTATCTCTGGGCTTTCTATCCTGTTCCATTGATCTATATTTCTGTTTTTGTGCCAGTACCATACTGTCTTGATTACTGTAGCTCTGTAGTATAGTCTGAAGTCAGGGAGCCTGATTCCTCCAGCTCCATTTTTCTTTCTCAAAATTGCTTTGGCTATTTGGGATCTTTGGTGTTTCCATACAAATTGTGAATTTTTTTTGTTCTAGTTCTGTGATAAATGCCATTGGTAGTTTGGTAGGGATTGCATTGAATTTGTAGATTGCTGTGGGTAGTATAGTCATTTTCACAATATTGATTCTTCCAATCCAAGTACATGGTATATCTCTCCATCTGTTTGTATCATCTTTATTTTCTTTCACCGGTGTCTTATAGTTTTCTGCATACAGGTCTTTTGTCTTCTTAGGTAGGTTTATTCCTAGGTATTTTATTCTTTTTGTTGCAGTGGTAAATGGGAGTGTTTCATTAATTTCTCTTTCAGATTTTTCATCATTAGTGTATAGGAAGGCAAGAGATTTCTGTGCATTAATTTTCTTTCCTGCAACTTTACCAAATTCATTGATTAGCTCTAGTAGTTTTCTGGTAGCATCTTTAGGATTCTCTATGTATAGTCTCATGTCATCTGCAAACAGTGACAGTTTTACTTCTTCTTTTCCAATTTGGATTCCTTTTATTTCTTTTTCATCTCTGATTGCTGTGGCTAAAACTTCCAAAACTATGTTGAATAACAGTGGTGAGAGTGGGCAACCTTGTCTTGTTCCTGATCTTAGTGAAAATGGTTTCAGTTTTTCACCATGAGAATGAAGTTGGCTGTTGGTTTGTCATATATGGTCTTTATTATGTTGAGGTAAGTTCCCTCTATGCCTACTTTCTGGAGGGCTTTTATCATAAATGGTGTTGAATTTTTTCAAAAGCTTTTTCTGCCTCTGTTGAGATGATCATATGGTTTTTGTCCTTCAATTTGTTAATATGGTTTATCACATTGATTGATTTGCCTATATTGATGAATCCTTGCATCCCTGGGATAAATCCCACTTGATCATGGTGTATGATCCTTTTATTGTGCTGCTGGATTCTGTTTGCTAGTATTTTATTGAGGATTTTTTTCATCTATGTTCATAAGTGATATTGACCTGTAGCTTTCTTTTTTTGTGACATCTTTGTCTGGTTTTGATATCAGAGTGATGGTGGCCTTGTAGAAAGAGTTTGGGTGTGTTCCTCCCTCTGCTGTATTTTAGAAGAGTTTGAGAAGGATAGGTGTTAGCTCTTCTCTAAATGTTTGATAGAATTTGTCTGTGAAGACTTCTGGTCCTGGCTTTTGTTTGTTGGAAGATTTTTAATCACCGTTTCCATTTCAGTGCTTGCAATTGGTCTGTTCATATTTTCTCTTTCTTCCTGGTTCAGTCTCAGAAGGTTGTGCTTTTCTAAGAATTTGTTCATTTCTTCCAGGTTGTCCATTTTATTGGCATATAGTTGCTTATAGTAATTTCTCATGATCCTTTGTATTTCTGCAGTGTCACTTGTTACTTCTCCTTTTTCATTTCTAATTCTGTTGATTTGGGTCTTCTTCCTTTTTTTCTTGATGAGTCTGGCTAATGGTTTATCAATTTTGTTTATCTTCTTACAGAACCAGCTTTTAGTTTTATTGATCTTTGCTATCTTTTCCTTCATTTCTTTTTCATCTATTTCTGATTTGATCTTTATGATTTCTATCCTTTTGTTTACTTTGGGGTTTTTTTGTTCTTCTTAGATTTCTAATTGCCTTAGCTGTAAGGTTAGGGTGTTTATTTGAGATTTTTCTTGTTTCTTGAGGTAGGATTGTATTGCTATAAACTTCCCTCTTAGAACTGCTTTTGCTGCATCCCATAGGTTTTGGGACGCCGTGTTTTCATTGTAATTTTTTTCTAGGTTTTTTAAAATTTCCTTTTTGATTTCTTCAGTGAACTCTTGGTTATTTGGTAGCGTATTCTTTAGCCTCCATATGTTTATATTTTTTTTACAGTTTTTTTCCTTTAATTGATAGCTAGTCTCATGGTGTTGTGGTAGGAAAAGATACTTCATACAATTTCAATTTTCTTAAATTTACCAAGGCTTTATATGTGTCCCAAGTTATGATCTATCCTGGAGAATGTTCCATGAGCACTTGAGAAGAAAGTGTTTTCTGTTGTTGTTGGATAGAATGTTTTATAAATATCAATTAAGTCCACCTTGTTTAATGTGTCCTTTAAAGCTTGTGTTGCCTTATTTATTTTCATTTTGGTTAATCTGTCCATTGGTGAAAGTGTGGTGTTAAAGTCCCCTACTATTATAGTGTTACTGTCAGTTTCCCCTTTTATGGCTGTTAGAATTTGCCTTATGTATTGAGGTGCTCCTATGTTGGGTGCATAGGTATTTACAATTGTTATATCTTCTTCTTGGATTGATCCCTTGATCATTATGTAGTGTCCTTCTTTGTCTCTTGTAATAGTCTTTATTTTAAAGTCTATTTTATCTGATATGCGAATTGCTACTCCAGCTTTCTTTTGATTTCCATTTGCATGGAATATCTTTTTCCATCTCCTCACTTTTAGTCTGTATCTGTCCCTATGCCTGAAGTGAGTTTCTTGTAGACAGTATATATATGGGTCTTGTTTTTGTATCATTTCAGCCAGTCTATGTCTTTTGGTTGGAGGATTTAATCCATTTACATTTAAGGTAGTTATTGATATGTATGTTCCTATTACCATTTTCTTAATTGTTTTTTGTTTGTTATTGTAGGTCTTTTCCTTCTCTTGTGTTTCCTGCCTAGAGAAGTTCCTTTAGTATTTGTTGTAAAACTGGTTTGGTGGTGCTGAATTCTCTTAGCTTTTCTTGTCTGTAAAGGTTTTAATTTCTCTGTCGAATCTGAACGAGATCCTTGCTGGGTAGAGTAATCTTGGTTGTAGGTTTTTCCCTTTCATCATTTTAAATATGTCCTGCCACTCCCTTCTGTCTTGCAGAGTTTCTGCTGAAAGATCAGCTGTTAACCTTATGGGGATTCCCTTGTATGTTACTTGTTGCTTTTCCTTTGCTACTTTTAATATTTTTCTTTGTATTTAATTTTTGATAGTTTGATCAATATGTGTCTTGGAGTGTTTCTCCTTGGATTTATCCTGTATGGAACTCTCTGCACTTTCTGGACTTGATTGACTATTTCCTTTCCCACGTTAGGGAAGTTTTCAACTATAATCTCTTCAAATATTTTCTCAGACCCTTTCTTTTTATCTTCTTCTGTGATCCCTATCATTCGAATGTTGTTGCATTTAATGTTGTCCCAGATGTCTCTGGGACTGTCCTCAATTCTTTTCATTCTTTTTTCTTTCTTCTGCTCTGTGGTAGTTATTTCCACTATTTTATCTTCCAGGTCACTTATCCATTCTTCTGCCTCAGTTATTCTGCTATTGATTCCTTGTAGAGAATTTTTAATTTCATTTATTTTGTTGTTCATCATTGCTTGTTTGTTGTTTAGTTCTTCTAGGTCCTTGTTAAATATTTCTTGTATTTTCTACATTCTATTTCCAAGATTTTGGATCGTGTTTACTATCATTACTCTGAATTCTTTTTCGGGTAGACTGCCTATTTCCTCTTTATTTGTTTGGTCTGGTGGATTTTTACCTTGCTCCTTCATTTCCTGCATATTTCTCTGTCTTATCCTGTTGCTTAACTTACTGTGTTTGGGGTTTCCTTTTAGCAGGCTGCACGTTCGTACTTCCCTTTGTTTTTCGTGTCTGCCCCAGTGGGTAAAGTTGGCTCAGTGGGTTGTGTAGGCTTCCTGGTGGAGGGGACTCATGCCTGTGTTCTGGTGGCTGAGGCTGGATCTTGTCTTTCTGATGGGCAGGACTGCATCCAGTGGTGTGTTTTGGGGTGTCTGTAAACTTATTATGATTTTAGGTAGCCTCTCTGCTAATGGGTGGGGCTGTGTTCCTGTCTTGCTAGTTGTTTGGCCTGGGGTGTCCAGCACTGGAGCTTGCTGGTTGTTGAGTGGAGCTGGGTCTTGGCAGTGAGATGGAGCTCTTTGGGAGAGCTTTTGCCTATTTTTTTTACGTGGGGCCAGGAGGTCTCTGGTGGTCCAGTGTCCTGAACTTGGCTCTCCCACCTTTGAGGCTCAAGCCTGACACCCCAGCGGAGCACCAAGACCCTGTCAGCCACACAGCTAGGTACGTGGGGAGTTTCTTGCCTTTTGGGAAGTCTGAGGTCTTCTGCCAGCATTCAGTAGGTGTTCTGTAGGAGTTGTTCCACATGTAGTTGTATTTTTGATGTAGTTTTGGGGAGGAAGGTGATATCCACATCTTACTCTTCTGCCATCTTGAAGGTATCTCCTCCCTCTGTGGTTATTCTTGCTGCCATTATTTTCGGCTGTTCCTTGTGGCTCTGAAAACTGATTACCTCTCTTAGGACAGCCACCATGCTTTACCATTGCAGGAGAGTCTTGCTTTTGCTGCCCTTGCTCCTGGTTTGGGCCTGTGAAGTATCTGAGTGTTAGTTTCAATCCAGGTTGCCTCTTCTTGAAGTCCAAAGTTTACAGTTCTTAGTGCCCAGTGACTTGACTCCCCCTGTCAATCTTCTTTGAGAGGACTCTAACCCCCAAAAGTCCTGAGATAGGATTGGCCTGCTGTCGGCCCAGTATGGCCTACAGCCATGCCCCTGTTTCTAACCCTGGGAAATGCATTTAGTCATCAAGAGATTTTTCCTTATTAGCCTCTCCTCAGCTGACTCATCCTCCGTAGGTTGGGACTCATCCTCCCAAGAGTTAGCAGGATGAAAACATCCTGGTATTTGAATAGGAATGCAAAATGTGGAATCATTAGTGTATCATCCCATCTATCTAAGCAAATAAAAATTACCTAATATCATTCATCCTACTGAGGGATAACAGCCATCAGTCACTGGGTGAGGCAACAACAGGGGTGCATTTCTCAGTGGAATCCATGTAACTGGCTCCTCTTGGAGTTGTGCTGTGTATAGCCATCATGGCTCTGACCACTACTTAAATGTAACTATTTACCTTTAGTCCATTTTCTATGCACATTTGCGAATACATATAGTCATATATATACATATTCATATACATATATATACAAAGTGATATATATATATATATATATATCACTTTGTAACAGGACATTTTTATACAAGTGCCCTGGGTTCAGGCATCCAAGACAGTGGCATTCAAATGACCCTCTTGGCATATCTCTTGGTACACAGAGCATAGCTTGTGCCAGAAAAAGTTGGGCAGCCTTTTTACGTAGAAGTTACAGAGGAACAGAGGGACTTCCTAGGAGGAAACTTCAGGCTCAAGATATTTCCCTTTTTAGTTTAAAAGTTATGAAAACCTGTAGGATGGACCAAGGTGATGCTGACCAAGTTCAGATGTCAATAATGTGCAAAGAAATGTTGATATTGCAACAAGAATATATCTAAAGGGTGTGGCTAGGTTAAACTGGTGGATAGGAAAATGTATTAAGGGAAGGTTGACTTTGGGTCTACAAGGGAGCTTGACTCAGAGCCTTTTGGAATCTTATCACTTTGAAATGGAAGTGGGTGTGTGCGTGAACCCAGAGAGTTACAACTTGGGGAGTTCGAGTTGGATTTGACCTAGGGTATCCTTCCTCTGAGCTGGAAGTTCTGGCACAGGTAAGAGCAGGTGTCTTGGTGCAAGCCCATCTCTGTGGATGACCTTGGCTCCACCACTCACCACAGTGGTGAGCAGGGACACTCAGTGTGCTGTCCACTCAGGAGGCATCAGGCATGGCTACCAAGTCTCCAGCATTGAAGACAGAACAGCAGTACAGAAGAAGGTTCTGGAAAAAGCAGCATCAAGACAGCAGTCATTAGGGGGACCTCCAGCCTCAGGAAAAACATTTTGGATCTTGGGGCAAGACTACAGCATACACGTTTGATACTTTGGGCAGAATAAGCACCATGGGAATAATTGGACACACTGGGGAGAAGAATTAAAAAACAGACTGGGAGACTGGGAGTTATACTTGGAAATTTTAATGCAGAGTCACATTGTTTGTATCCCAAGCTGAGGAAGATGATACCAATTACATATTCAAGCTCATTGATCATATGCAAAACTTTATATTGTGGGTATTTCCCAAGTCATTAAAGGTTTTTCAGAATCATGAGTTTTAAGGACTAAATTGTTCAATTTCTTCATCTATAAAATGGGGATAATAATACCTGCTTTGCAGGGTGGCTGTGAGGATGAAATAAGATAGTGTTTATTAAAGAACCTAAATAACAATAGGCAAGCAATACAAGGTAGCTATTGTAATGGGCAAATTAATTCTTCAACTTCTCATTTCAGCAGGATTTAAATTTATACCATTAATGTAGTAGTTAAATAAGTCACACACTTTTTGATGATATTTATAAGTCCTTCCGGTTTAAAAAAAAATGCTGAAAGGAAAAAGAAGAACTGAAAATAAACTCCTCCTGTGATACCATCTCTCTCTAAATATCATTGCACAGTTGTTGGCTTGCAACACTGCATTGGCTTAAAAAAATAAAATAGAAATGTGACATGTTAAAGCAAATATTCTAAGTAAATAAATTGCTTCTGATTCTCAGAAGTCCATATAGATAATACTACAATGGAAAGTTTTATAAGGCAAATAACACTTAGTTAAATAATTTTGCTTTTTAAACTTTTAAGTTTGTTTATACATACAGTATTTTAAGCTAGATTTACAAATTTGAAAGCAGAGACTAAAACAATTATTGTCAAAAAAACCTCTTGTGAAAAAGGTGTTTGTGGGCCTCAGAACAGATGGCCCTCGGCTTGGCATCTGTGAGCTATCTCATGACATGGAGAGGACTTATCTTTTATCTAGGGTTTTCTTTTCTTTTTAAAGGACAGTTGAACATAGCATTTGAAATACTGAATGGGATATTTTTATTGATTTAGATATATTAGTATTTGTTTCAAAACTTCACTGAATACATTTTCAATTATTAAAAACATGGATATTCCTGGTAGAAAATCTGGAAAATATAGATAAACAAAAAGAAGAAAATAAAACCACCTACAGTTCCATCAATCAGAGATAACTGCTGGATATTTGAGTCTTTAAAAATGCATTTACACCTGTCTTAGTTTGGGCTGCTCTGACAAATCACCATTCACCAGGTGGCTTATAAACAAAAGTGTATATCTCACAGTTCTGGAGGCTGGAAATTCGAGATCAGAGTGCCAGCGTGGTCGGGTTGTGGTGAGGGCCCACTTCCAGCTTGCGGACTGCTGACTTGTTGTTGTATCTTTACATGGAAAGAGGGAACTAGCTCTCTGGCCTCTTACAAGGGCATTAATCCCATATGAGGACTCCATCCTCATGACCTAATTACCTCCCAAATACCATCACATTGGGGGTTAGATTTCAACAAATGGATTTTTGTGGCATACACACACACCCAGTCCATAACAACACCTATATATACATGTTTAAAGCAAAAACACAATCACATTGAAAATTATACATTTTTCAACCTAGCAATGTATTTTAAACATTTGCCCATATTACTTAATGTTTTTTCATTTCCTTTTTAAACATCCACAGATTTCCATTGTATGAATAACCCACAATTTAGTTAACCAATCTTCTATCATAAACCTTTTAGCTTTTTACTAAGTTTCATCAGTTATAAATAGTATCTCTACAAACATTTTTGTGGCTAACTCTTTGCACACATCTGTGATTTTGTTTAGAAGGAAATTATGGGTCAAAGGCAATAGGCAAAAATATTAGAAATGTTTGATATATATTGCATATTGCCCTCCAGAAGAAAGTTACAAAATAACATTCCTTCCTCTAGTCCTTCAGTGCCTATTTCCCTAAGTCCTCAACACTGCTGATTATTGCTCTTAAAAACATTTCCTAAATTGATAAGACTAAAATGTATATAATTTCACATTTGTCTTTATTTAATTATCTGTGTGATTATGTTTTCTTATTTGTCTATTACTAACTTGCAAAGGTTTCCCACTTGAATATGCAAATGTTAAACTGTTAATGTTGAATGCTGAATATAAAAAAGAAATATGCTTACTTGCTCCCCTACATTTATTGTCAAGTCTTAACTTTTCTCAGCCCCTTTTTGTACAGGATCTCACACAATTCCTTAAGTGAAGTAATCATATTTTATTTATTTATTTATTGAAGTATAGTTGATCTACAATATTGTGCTAATTTCTACTGTACAGCAAAGTGACTCAGTTTTACACATATATATTGTCTTTTTTTAATATTCTTTTCCATTATGGTTTATCCCAGGAGATTGGATATAGTTCCCTGCACTATACAATAGGACCTTGTTGTTTACCCATTCTAAATGTAATAGTTTGCATCTACTAACCCCAAACTCCCAGTCCATCCCTCTCCCTCTACGCCCCCTTGGCAACCACAAGTCTGTTCTCTATGTCTGTGAGTTTGTTTTTGTTTTGTAGATAGGTTCATTTGTGCAATATTTATTTATTTATTTATTTATTTATTTATTTATTTATTTATTTTTATTTTTTGACTGCGTAGGGTCTTTGTTGCTGCGTGTGGGCTTTCTCTAGTTGTGGTGAGCGGGGGCTACTCTTTGTTGTGGTGCATGGGCTTCTCATTGAAGTGGCTTCTCTTGTTGTGGAGCACGGACTCTAAGCATGTAGGCTTCAGTAGTTGTGGTTCATGGGCTTAGTTGCTCCACGGCATGTGGGATCTTCTTGGACCAGGGATCAAACTCATGTCCCCTACATTGGCAGGCAGATTCTTAACCACTGCACCACAAGGGAAGTCCCTGTGCAATATTTTAGGTTTCACATATGAGTGATATCATATGGTATTTGTCTTTCTCTTTCTGACTTACTTCACTTAGTATGATAATCTCTAATTTCATTCATGTTGCTGCAAATGGCATTGTTTCATTCTTTTTTATGGCTGAGTAGTATTCCATTGTACATATGTACCATAACTTCTTTATCCCTTCATCTATCGATGGACATTTAGGTTGTTTCCATGTCTTGGCTATTGTGAATAGTGCTGCTATGAACATAGGGGTGCATGTATCTTTTTGAATTATAGTTTTGTCTGGGTATATTCCTAGGAGTGGGAATTGCTGGATCATATGGTAATTCTATTTTTAGTTTCCTGAGGACCCTCCATACTGTTTTCTATAGTGGCTGCACCAATTTAGATTCCCACCAACAACCAAAGGGTTCCCTTTACTCCACACCCTCTCTAGCATTTATTATTTGAAGACTTTTTAATGATGGCCATTCTGACAGTATGAGGTGGATGTCCGCTCTTACCACTTCTATTCAACATAATATTGGCAGTCCTAGCCACAGCAGACAAAAGAAATAAATAAAAGGTATCCAAATTGGAAGGGAGGAGGTGAAAGACTTATATGCTGAGAACTATAAAACATTAATAAGGGAGATTAAAGAGGATTCAAAGAAATGGAAAGATATCCCATGCTCTTGGATAGGAAGAATTAATATTGTTAAAATGGCATACTACCCAAAGCAATCTACAGATTTAATGTGATCCCTATCAAATTACCCATGACATTTTCCACAGAACTAGAACAAATAATCCAAAAATTATATGGAACTATAAAAGACCCAGAATTATCAAAGCAATCCTGAGGAAAAAAAACAAAGCAGGAGGCAAAGCTCTGCCAGACTTCAGACAATACTACAAAGCTACAGTAATCAAAACAGTGTGGTATTAGTACAAAAACAGACATACGGCTCAATGGAATGGATTAGAGAACCCAGAAATAAACCAACACACCTATGGCCAATTAATCTTCAACCAAGGAGGCAAGAATATAAAATGGGAAAAAGTCTCTTCAGCAAGTGGTGCTGGGAAAGTTGGAGAGCTGCATGTAAATAAATGAAGTTAGGACACACTCTCACACCATGCACAAAAATAAACTCAAAATACCTTAATGACTTAAACGTAAGACATGACACCCTAAATCTCTTGGAGGAGAGCATAGGCAAAACATTCTCTGACATAAATTGTACCAATGTTTTCTTAGGTCAACCTCGCAAGGCAATAGAAATAAAAGCAAAAATAAACAAATGGGACCTAATCAAGCTTACAAGCTTTTGCACAGCAAAGGAAACCATAAAAAACAAACAAACAAAAAACTGAAGAGACAACCTATGGAATGGGAGAAAATATTTGCAAATGATGTGACAGACAAGGGCTTACTCTCCAAATACACAAGTAGCTCATACAACTCAAGAACAAAAAACAAACAACCCAACCAAAAGATGGGCAGAAGACCTTGATAAACATTTCTCCAAAGAAGACGTATATATGACCAGTAGGCACATGAAAAGATGTTCAATGTCATTAATTATTGGAGAAATGCAAATCATATTTTAAATTACAAGGAACTGAAAATTAATTTGACTTGGAAGTTCAAATGGAAGTTCAAATTCATGATTTATGCTATTGAAGAAAAGGTTTGATAAAATTCAAAACTCCAAAAACATACATCACCTCACATTGTTCCTGCAAAGAGTAAATGTAAATAATGTGATTCATCATTCAGAATCCTGGAAAGGGTCTTTAAAGTTCTAGTCCAACAACTTAGTTAGTTCACAGAGGAAGAAATTAAAACTTGGTATAATGGAAAACCATTAGGCTTTGGAATTAGGTGCCTGGATTCAAATCCTGGTTTGGCCACTTATCAAATGTAAAGAGAAGGAAAATATACTCAAAATCTTGGAGCTTTAGTTTTGCTGTCTCAAACACAGTTAATGTTAGCTGGTTCACTTAGACTATTGTGAGGTCAGTTCCTTTCCTTGTCCTTTAGTGTCTTACCTGGGGTGACTTAACTAGTAAATTAGACAGAGCAGACTAGAGTTTTGTCCCTTGGTTCTTCATCATACGCTCTGTTCACTATATCCTGGCTCCTTTTCTAGTTAAGCCTTTTGAAGCATGACCTATTAAGGTGCATCATTTTAATTAGACTGGAATGGAACAAAGTTGTGGCAAATACTTCTTTGGTTGACTGAGTCTTCAATGCCTTCCAACCAGAGACCACCAGGAACACACTTGCAGTTCAACATATTGGATTTATTACTGGTTGCAAGGAGGAAGCCCACACACCATGGGAAATGTGAGGCATTTCAGTAGAAAGTGTTTGAAAGGATTCTCATGGGATGGGGACCCATGTTAGGTGAGTGTTGGGGAGAGTTTAAAACGTGGCTTTGTTCTGGATTGCATGTTATTGGGAATTGAGGGTGAGTCCATGATTGGATATTTAAAAAATCTTATGAGGTGGACAAAATAAAGTGAGGCTAAAGCTCTAGTTGGGAAAGGAGTGGCAGGTCCCCAAATTAGTCAGGGTATGGAGATGTTTGGAATTTTTGTGGTTTGCACAATGACCTTGTTTCTGTGCTTAGAAGATTATGGGCATGTCTTGTTTTTCTCACTTCATCATGGTAGCTGATGGTGATTTGGAAGCTTATTTATGGTCAACAGGAGAATACCAAGGCCTATTGTGAGTGCTGCACTAGCTCTTAACAACATTAAGGCCCAGCTGTGGGTGTTAGGACAGTTTCTGGATTTCAGAAGATGTTTTTCTTGTTCTCTCTGCATCTCCCTTCTCTCTTGCCACCTGTAGGCCACCAGTGACTCTGGGACAAAATTCTGGCCAAAGAGAAACAAACATGTTCTTGGAGCTTCCTCATACAATGTTTACTTTCAGATATTGGCACCACTCCTTCTCACTGTCCCATCTTCCTTCTTCCTGGTGGAAGGGGATATAATTGTTGAAGCTGCAGCAGTCTTTTTGTAATTATGAAGAAATGGTCAAGGAAATCTCAGGGTCTTTAGCACCATTGATCTGTTGAACCAGTCCAGCACTGGTAACTCTGGATTTCTCACTATGGGAAATAAAAATACTCCCCAGTTAAAAAAAAAAAAAAAAAGCCACTCTAGTTATACTGTTTGTTACCTGCAGCTGAAAGCACTCCTGAAACATTAGGTATTCATGCTCATTATTTACTAGACACTCTTTTGGCAACCAAATTTTTATGATGGCTCAGAGCATTTACCATTTGGAAATGCAGTTTGGCAATGTCCTATTTTTTTTTTTTTAATTAGGCTTATGTTAGGTGAATAAATTATTGTTCTTTCTGCTTCACAAGGTTTGTCATTATTACTTCATTCAGATGCAATTTCTTTCTTGGTTTCAGAAAGCTGCATAAAAATGAAAGCTTTAGAAACCTTCCAGGTCAGGTTTAGCAGGAAGAAGTGTGGGCGCATTTGTAGACATGATTATTGAAAGGGTGAATACAGCTGTAAACCTAATTGCTGGATAATTGTGACTTCACCATTGCAATTTGCAGGTCCCTATAGCCTTTGTGATTTGTTAAGCTTAACAATGTATTGGTTGGTTTTAATGATCATTGACTTAGAGGTAGGAAAAACTCCTGTCCTCCTGAGGGGATAATTCCCTGATTACTCTGGACCACTGTGGTTAGCACGTTAGACTCCATAGCACAGAATCAATGCCCACTGGAAAACTGCTAATGTATTGGGAGGTGGGGATAAGGACAATAGCTAATTACTGTTAACATTCAGTGTGCAGGAAAACTAAACCACAGGGCCAGTAGGAATCCAGTGTGTGCCGGATGCTAGATGAGAGTTCTTAATAAAAGATAAGTGGAAATGTTCAGGAAAACTTCACATACTGACAGCTAGGATTTGTCTATTGAAAATTATGTGCCTTTGGTCAGAATACATTTTACTCTGGCCAACAACTAACTGGTAGTTATTCTACAGGTGTTTCTGATCTCTCTCTGCACCTTACACATAGTAGATACAAAATATTTGTCCAAGAAATGGTTGAAAATGTATTAAAATTTGCTTCTACAAGATGGCTCCACAATAGTGACAGTAATAATTTATCAAAATATTCTCTATAAACAGTAAATTATTTAGCAGATCACCATTTATATACTGCAGATATATTCCTGAGTAAAATATATTAATGTTCACTGTTGTGAACATAAAATACCCAGATGCAGGGAAATGTAATAATTAATGAGGAAGATTTTTGTCTACTTAATTAAATAGAAAGTGAATCTTGCATGGAGTGCTTGACTGTACCAGGAAAATGTGTCAGTGCATGAAGCAGACCAGTGGCTCTCTTTTTCAAGAAAAACTTAACGGTAAATTACAACAAAATAGTTTCACAATATAAGTTTAACATTATGTATTTTATAAACATTTGAAATGCTTATGAAAAGACTGATCTTTTCCTTCCAGTTCTTATAGGCACATGAAATAAATCCATCCAAATGAAATGATTCATATAATTTAATCCACTGCATGTTATGTGTTGTAGGTATGTGTTGAAGTTATGAGTACTGTACACCTTCACACATGCTTAGTAAAGTGCAGAAATTTACTAACGGAGGAACTTGCAGAATCCTAGTTTTGTGGTAAGCATATTCAGTATGATTGTCATTATGCAGGGTTCTCAGAGTTTCTCCATTTTGTGTGTCTCCAGGAAGTATGATCTTTGAATAGGGGATCTATGTTGGAAAAGATATTGCAAAAGGAGTTTAGAAGCTGGTCTCTTTTTCCTATTTTGAGATTTTTATGGTGCTGTCAATTTTCCTGCAGAATTAAGTTCTGGTGAAGTATGTGTTTTGATGAAATTATTTTGAGAGAATGAATGAATGAATGCATGAAAGAGAACTCTCAGCGTTTATTTAAAAGTAAATTTACTAGGAACTTCTCTTTGAATTTGTTAAAAGCCATAATGAAGGCAGGGAAGGGGCAGTTGCAATTCGGTGAAATAACTACTCGACTGGTTGTATAAACTCTGCAGTAAAAATAGAGGAGGGAGTCTAGAAGGAGTGACTTTATTTTCTGGAGTGATATTTGAGATCACTTTTAAGGAGGAAGTAGGAGTTTTCCAGATGGACAAAGAGTAGGGAGGGCAGAACAGTTTCATATTGTGACCCATGATGTTTCTAAAACAGGCCACAGAATATTATGGCATCTTAGAAGTTTGATTACATTATATTAGGACTCCTAAGGCTTTTTCGGCAGAGAGAAATGTCAAGAGATGAGGATAAGCAGGTTGTTCAGAGTTAGATTATGCATGCATTGAATGACATGCAAGAGTTTAGATTGTGTTCTGTGGTCCCTATAACACTAAGTTTCACTGAAGCAGGAACCGTGTCTGCTTCACTGAATGCAGCAGTCCTGGTGACTGGGAGAGTGCCTGACACATTGCAGTTGTTTAATGTGTATTAAGTGAATGAGTGAGGAGCCATTAAAGAATTTTGAGAAAATTTTGAGAAACGGAGCAACCAATGAACACTTAAATTTGGGTACCATCACTGATAGCAGTAAGAACATGGAAGTGAAGTGTGCATTTATTTTCTATTACTACTGTTAAATTACCACAAACTTAGTGGCTTCAAACTATACAAACTTTTTGTTTTATAGTTCTTTGTGTCAGAAGTCTGACACCTGTCTCACTGCGCTAAAATCAAGGTGTCGGCAGGGTTGTGTTCCTTTCTGGAGGCTCTGGAGGAGAAGCCACTTCCTTGGTTTTCACACCTTCTAGAGGCTGCCTGCGTTCTTGCCTCATGGTTCCCTTCCTTCATCTTCCTTCAACCACACTGCCTTTCTTGGACCGTTCACCCATCTTCCCATCTCTCTGACTGTTGTCCAGAAAGGTTCTCCATTTTCAAGGGCTCATGTGATAATATTGAGCCCACTTGGATAATCCAAGATAATCTCCCCAAGTCAAGGTCTTTGGCCTTAATCACATCGGCAAAAGGGACTTTTGCTGTGTGAGATAACATATTCACAGGTTCTAGAGAACTGGCTGTGGACATTTCTGTTAAGAAGGAGGTTGTGAGAGAGATAAAGCTAATTCACTGAACCATTTTACTTTTCCTCTTTGCAGAAAGGTAGGCTACATTTTGCACCTTCTTTGCACTTAGTTGTGACCAATATGACTAAGTTCCGGCCAGTGGGAGTTATGTATACCTTCTCCAGGCCTGACTCATAAAGCACCTCCTACTTAATCCTCCATGCTCTTTCTTTTCTCTCATCTGTTGGCTGGATGAAGAGGGATCCAGCCATGCGCTCTGAAACCCTGAGGGATGGTAGAGTCTCTAGATAGAAGCAGCTGGGTTTCTTTGAAGAACGAGACCCCCACCAAACACAGTGCACCATGATTTGCATGATAAAGAAAGCTTTGTTGTGTTAGCCTCTGAAACTGAGAAGTGTTGCTACAGCAGCCTATCCTGACTAATACTGAAATTTGTACCTCGCAGTGGGGTGCTGCTGTAACAGCAACAACAAATGTGGCACTGACTCGTGCTTGGGCAATGAGTACCCTAATATTAGCGGCTTGAAATACAGTAACTCATGTTCTGAAGGGGAAAAACCGTGGATAAGCTGATGTCTGGACTAACTTGGAAGGCAAGATATAAAATCTTATAGCTTTTAGGACAGTGATTCTTAACCTTGCCTACATATTAGAGTCACTTGGAGGATTTAAAAAACTATCCATGCTTGGACCCTGCTCTCAGAGGTTCTGATTTAATTGATCAGTGTGTATGCCTTGGGGAAGGGAAAGGGGCATTGGTATCATTTTAACAGTTTTCCAAGTGATTCCAATGTGCAACCAGGATTGAGAACTAAAACTCTGGAACAGAGGTCAGCAAATGTTTTCTGTAAAGGGCTAAATAGTAAATGTTTGGGGCTTTGGGAAGCAAGACTGTCTCTGTTATAAGTATTCAACTCTGCCATTATAGCATGGAAGCAACCATGACCATATGGAAGTGCATGGGTGTGGCTGTGTGCCAATAAAACTTTATTTACAGAGCAGGCAAGCAGCTGGATTTGACCTGAGGGCCATAAGTTTGCTGATCCCTTCTCTAGGACAGGGATTCTCAAATGTTTTCTTCTCAGGGTTTCTTTACCCTTTTAAAAACTATTGAGGATCACAAAAACTTATGGGTTATATCTAGCAAGAATTACCATATTAAATTTAAACTGAAGTCAAAAAACAGTAATGAATAGAAAATAATCATAAATCCATCATGTTAACATAAGCAACATATTTTTATGATTACTGTACTTTCAAAAAATTTAATGTAAAGAATGGTGTTTTCTATTTTTGCAAAACTCAGTACTGTCTAGCTTAATAGAAGACAGCTAGATTCTCATTTGTTTCTTCATTTACTCTGTTGTGATAAGTAGTTCTAATTGGAGTATATGAAGAAAATCTGACCTCACACAGATGTATAGATATTTCTTGTTAGAAGACCAATCTCCTTCTCTTAAAGGAATATTTTAATAGCCTTTTCAGATAATTGTGGATATTCCTGGATACCACCTAGTAATTCAACAGGTGATAATTTCTTAAAAGTTGATTGCAAGGTGGAATCTGAAACCATATCAACAAACTTTTCACATACTATAACATTAAAATTAATTGATCTGGTTGTGCTTTAAAGGAATCATTTACCTATGCATGATTTTATGATATCTTACACTGGTTACTTAGAAGATACTGTTTCCTTGAGTTTTACCATTGGGATACTTCGTTATATAGTATTTTAAAAAGTCACATTTGTTAATATCACTCCTGATCTCTTCAGAAAAGTCTTTAAGAATTCAGAAGCTGTCAAGCTCATGGTGGTGGGTACGAGTTTTCCAAAATTCTAATTTTCACTTGAAAGCTCAAGTTTTATCATTGGCAACAAGTACTGTCAGTTTGTTCGCCTTCAAGTGACAGGCTCACTTCATTTATTTTCAAGAAAATGACTGCCAAATACCCAAGTCTGAATAACCATATTTTGTTTATCACTTGTTCTCTCAAGTGTAAATGGCATTCCACGAAAAAGAGACGAGTTCAGTTTGCAACTCAAACAATTGCATGCTGCTTTTCCTCAAAACAACCTTTGTATTTAGGTATGCAGCAGAAGTGCTGTTTGTGTTCTTTCCTTTTGGTCTCACGAATATTTAAGACTTCTTTTCCAAGGTCAAGATTTAATAATGTGAATAATTTTTACTGTTTCATGAAGGGCATTTTTAAGTGAAACGAGCTTTTAAAAAAATTAACTGTGAGTACATAGGAAAAGATATGATACAATGTTAGGTCAATGATAACAATACAAAGATACAGTTGAATGACATTGTCTTGATTTGTGCTAAAGTATCAACAGCTTTACATGTTATTGCTTTGGTAGTATCAGTGTGAGTTTCAACACAGTGAAAAAGGAAAATAACCTCTTAGTATTATTATGAAAGTATTTTTGACCTTGTGGATCCACTAAAAGGGTCTTTGGGATTCCCAGGGATGTGCAGACCACACTTTGAAAACCTCTGCTTTAGGGGACGTGCTGTAAAGAAACAGAGTGTGTTAGTGTGGGATAGCTATTATTGGCTTCCTTTGGTGTAAGGTGTTTCAGGAAAGATACAAGCTCAGAAAGAACTGGCCAGTTTTCAAGCTGAATATAAAATTGTAGAGGGAGTCCAAAGACTTGGGGTGAAAAATGGTTGGAAAGCCAATTGCTTCCAGATCCCAAATGGAGCCAAAAAGGGCCAGTAGAACTTCTTAGGTGCACAACATGATTTAGTTCTATGGCAAAGGTCAGACTAAGGGGGAGACCTTCCAATAAGAAACAATAATCAAAGAAGCTGCAGTTAAGGAGGGAGAGGAGGAGAGGAGAATTATACCTGAGAATTATAGATGGAAGCAAATACAATAGAAGCCTACCAAGTTTTAGAAGAACTTGTATTGTCAAGAATTGCAGAATATCAGACTAAAAACTCTTGGAGCTGTAAAATCACCTTTTGGCTTTCAAACTTTTGGGAACACTCATTTCAGTTGTGTCCAAAGGGAAGAAATACACAGTAAGAACCCCTAAAAGCTAAAGGTCAATGAGGAAATTATGCTCTGAGTGCAGAAATAAAGTTTAATCGTGTAACTCACCCTCTCTCCAGGGTAGGGGACTTCATAAGCCCTGCCAAGCAGAAGTTCAGAATTGCAATGGACTAATGAACACTGTGCATCTCCCAGTATTACCCAATTTGAAACGAGAGTTTTAACTGCATTTATTCCATCCCTGCTCCACCATTGTATATAGCCCAAGCCCATAACTGAATTCTACCTTCTCTTCTCTCAACTGTTTGCCACCTACAAGTGTCTGGTGGGGGACTCCACTGGGAGGTTGTATGGCCACTACATGGAAGAAGCTTGGTTACCTGAATGGAGCAGATCCTGCTCAACAATTTGCACTGGATTGTGACATGAGCAAGAAAGAAAAAATCTTTATTGTGCTAAACCACTGAGATTTTGTTACAATCTTTGTTACAAATGTTCTTTATTACAGTATTTAAACTACTCTGAATAATGCAGAGGCCAATCCATTGATCTAAACAGGTATTCAATGAGGCATTGAAGTAAAGTAGTGGCAGAAAGAAAAAGAAGAAATAACATAGATAAAAGGTAGAATCAATAAGCTTTTGTAGACTAGGGGAATGTGAGAGCAGAATAAAGGAGAGAAAGAGGTTTGGGATGAATTCTAGTTTCTTATCTTGGGTTGAATTGGGTGGAAATTTGGATGGTACTCATAGAGCAGTCCAGTGAAGTCCCATAAGCAGTAGCAATATGGGGGCTAAGAGCTTGGGACAGAGGTCTGGAAATGAGGCACATGGGAAAGAGTAGTGGTGGGGAGAATTTGTTGGGAAGATAATTCGGTGGGAGAAGAACACAGAGGTCATTTAATTAACAATAGAGAGAATAGCCTACAAAACAAGAGCGATAATGAACAATCAGGAAGGGAGAAAAATGGCAGAAAATGGTAAATCAGACTGTTTTCTCATTTGGTTTCTGTGAAGAGTCATGAAATGGTTAAGAGTCAAATATTGCAAAGATGTCAAATATGGTAAGCTAAATATTTATTAAATTTTAAAATTAAGAGTATTGGTGACCTTCATGAAGAGAATTTCAGTGGAGCATTGATGTAAAATTCAGAGCATTTTAGGATAAGCATCTTACGATTTTATGGATGAAAATACAGACTGAAGGTATTAGATCTTGACCAAGGCCCACAGTAAATGTTGGAGCTTGGTTTTGTAATCTTGCCTATCCAGTACCACAGCCCAATCTCCTCCACTCTTCGAAACTGAACCAGAAAAGGGCACTTTGCTAAGATGCTGATTCAGATATAATTTTTAAAGCAGGATAAAATAGGTTTATAGAAATCATAAGGATCAATATGTATTTTCAGAGAGAAAGATGTACAGAGGTTACTCTAATTTTTTATAATATTTTCTGAGAGAGGATTTCTCCCCACCCCTCCCCTCCCTCTTATTTCTCTTAAGTTGATTATATTGTCAACCAGGAGTTACACTTTATAATATGAATGGGTTTATGACTGTCATATTTTTAAAAATAGGGTGTTTTTTTTTTTTTTGGTTTTAGAACACAGGGTGTACCAATCTGCAAAAATAACTTCTTGCTAAAACTGTAATATCTAAGTAAGTTAACTGACAGACTGTTTTCTCTCTAAGTCTTATAATACTTAATTAGCAAGATCAAAGTTTACAAGAGTTTAATAGCCACCTTCACATTTACCAGATGCCTTGTTAGTAATTTGGTATTTAAAGTATAATCCCTAAACAAACCAAAAACAGAGCCAACTGTTTTTTAGGAGATAATTAATACAAGTTTTTTTCTTTAACAAACTTAATGGAAACCCCTAAATGCTGTCACAGAGCACTATTCAAAATAAGCTCCTTAGCAAAATAAATGAAAGACATGTCAAAACCTGAAGAAGCACTTGCTCTTGAGAGCCAAGGTGTCTGCAAATCTTGTGTAGGAAATCTCACTTTCTTTCATTTCATATAAAGAAATTTTGTGTGAAATGAAGGAAAATAATTGGCATCACTTGAATCCATTATTCATTAAATTTTACTATTTTTGTACAAAGGAACCTTTCTTGGCATGTACTGATTTCCTAATCTGGAATGCTTGGTAAAATATTTTCATTAAGATGTGTTATTTTTAGCAGTAAAGAACCTTCCAGTTTGAGACTCAGCACATTCAATTTGGAGTATACATAAAGTCAAGAATAAATACAGTCAGCATTCTTAAACATAAACCTTGATACTGCCCTACTTCAGTTGCAATTTTTGATAGCATAATTCAGTAATATTTATCCCCTTTGCATTTCTATAGCAACTATTTCCGTGCAACTGAGGCGTTTGGTTGAAATGCCTCAGTAGAACAGAAAAGAATCATTTGTAATTTTTTTTTGAAGGCTGTGTTGTAATGATGAGGAATTGAGAAATGGCCTGCCTTCTATGCAAAACAATTAAAAATATATCTCTTTATATGTGTTGCAAATGTGTGCACATACATGTTTGATGCATATCCCATTTTAAAGACATTAAGTCCCATCTGATTACCCATATGTTCTAAAAACAGGGTGGTAGATGATAATCTCCATTTAAAAATTTGCTAACTGCGAGGAAACAATTTAAAAAGAAAGAAGTCCCATCCTGAAAAACCCATATTGTTTGTAAATCTCACACGTGGATCTCGGTAAAATATAAGTAGAAAAACGTAGCTATCACATAACTATTACACATATTATATAAGAGTTACGATACAGGATACGCTCCACATTTTAAGAGATAGTATTTTGCAATGCACACTGCCACAAAGGAAATCTAAAGAACCACCCCACCCCTGCCAAAAAAAAAACAAACAAAAACATAAACCTGAAACAGTTTATGAAAAAACTAAACTAAGCTTATTTTTGTTTCCAAACCAAGCTTATTTCTTTAGCAATATTAAAACATTTTGTTTGGTTTTTCTCATCAAGACTAAAATGTATCCTATTCTAACAATTCAGAAGTTCCCAAAACTTTGTGCTTATGAAATTGAGTATCTGAAGAGGCCTAAATTTTTAGAGAATATTTTCAGAATCTATTATATGCTGGAAAGATAGCATCACAGCTTCTGAATCTCTTGCCAAGTGTCAGGACTGTTTAACACATCTTATAAAAACAATGAAATTACATATTTTAAGTTATGCATTTCTGAAATATTTAAAGAATAAACATGTTTTGCATGCAGATGAAACAATAAGGCTAAAACTTTGGTTTTTAAAATCAGAATAGTTGTCTTTTGCAGTATTGGTTATATACAGTAAAGGCAAATGAAATAAATATTTGGTGATTTTATGATACTAATTTTATACATTCACTCATTGAACAGTATGAATTATTTACTCTGTGACAAGGTGTTACACTTATATCCCTGGATGTGTAACCAAGGGTTAGGTACTTAATGCATTCTGGAACTTAATTCTTCCCGTCCCTGTGAAGTAAGACCGTTTGTTGCATATGCAGAGCAAAAGAAAAACAAACAAAACAAAAAATATGTCAATGAATCACAAAAACTATTTCACTGGGTTGGGACCCAAGGTTGTCTGTGTTCTTGGCCTGTAACTATCTGAAAAAACCCCCAAATGTCAGGCTGACCTCTTACTGGTGACTGGGTGAATACCAAGGTTCAGTGGTTTGTCCTGGATGCACATCCAAACATTTGGACGTCTAGCCAACATTTTCAGTTAGAGCTTTTTCTTCTGTTAACATTGTTTAGAAAAGTGTAATGTGTACCTTCCATAGAACATTCATAGTTCTATTTTTATCATATTAAACAAAGAAAAGTCCATTTTTTGAATGCATTCCCTTTTCTTAAGTTCACATGGAGTTAGAGTAGTGTGATGTTAGTTATTTACGAATTGCTGTTGATAGCAAGAATACAGATATTGTGAATTCAGAACTTGAGAGACAGAAAATAGATCAAATCATTATGGGCTGTGACACACTCTATGGAAGACAGAAATAGGTGATGTGAATGATAGTAACAGGGGACGGAGGGGGAGAGGAAAGGCCAAGAAGAACCTCTCTGAGGAGGTAACATATACACTGAGGTCTGAAGGATGAGAAGTCATAGGAAGAACCAGGAAAAGAGCCTTCTAGGGAGAGAGATCTGAAAGCCTAGAACTACGAGGTGAAAGGAGCTTGTTGGTTAGGAACAGGAAGGAGGGTAGCTTAAAGTCCCCTAGAAAGGATCTTTCTGACTTAGGTGATTTTCTATCTAATGGAGAGTTCCCTGCTATCAAGCAGGAGAGCCTAGATGATGCTACAGAAACCAACCATCCCCCATGTCAGCCGCTCTAAACAACCAGATAGATTTCTCACTCACTCTATCTGCCAGTTGCAGGCTGGCCAGGTGCTCTGGTCTGCATCCTTCTCACTCCAGGACCCAAGCTGACGGAGCAGTCACTATCTGGAACGCAGCACTTACAGTGGCAGAGTCAAAAGAGAAAGCATTGCACATCGAGTGCAGGCTCTTAAGGCTTCCACACACATCGCTTCCGCTCTCATTTCATTGGCCAAAGACACTAATCTCAAATCAGCAAGGCAGTGTAATTCTCCAGTGTGCCCGGAAGAGGAGTAGACCTGGAAGTATTGATGAGCACAGTACTATCTTCTCTGGGGGGGGGGGGAGGTCAGTGAACAAGCTGGAATTGTACGTAGAGTTGTGAGTGAGTGAGTGAGTGTGTGTGTGTGTGTGTGTGTGTGTGTGTGTGTAGGTAGGTATGTGCATGTCACCAAGGAAAAGGTTCATTGCTTTAATCAGATTCTCGAAGGGATCTGACCCAACAACAATTAAAAACCACTGGACCCGTTGAAAACTGTCATGTAAACAGATAATTGCTATACAAGGCAATCTGCAGCATGAGTGAGAGGTTGAAATGATTAAAGAATTGTGTGTGTGTGTGTGTGTGTGTGCACGCACACAAGCATGTGCATGGATAAGGAAAAAGTTGAGTAAATTTGCAGAGCAAAGGGTAGAAGCCAGAGAATGGGGAGTGATGGATTAAAGACACCAAAATGTGATGGGAAATGACTGATGAAATGAGGTTCTAGAAGATGCCTGAGGAGATGGTGTCCAATATCCTATAGAAGTGTTCAATTTGAGGATGAGAAAAGATGATTGTTCTCTGATTTAGGAGGAAGGGAGGGAAAAGATGGGTGCCCCCGTGGATGTCAGGCAGGCTGCAGGTGGAGGGGAAAGAGAGTACCTCTATTTTATCTGATGCATGGACAAGGGCATCTACTTAGAATGAGGGGATCGTTAAGCATGTTGAAAGGTTAGAACAGCTGTAAGGGAAATCTGAAACGGATCTGGCTTGGGACAGATAAAAGGACTGCCAGTAGCACCGGGGGCCCAGCGGCTGCTGGAGAACATAGATTTGTTGCAGTGCCAGTAAACAGAGCTATGGGATTTTTCTTTCCGTGCCCAGCTGCCTGGAAGCAGGGGTGGAGAAAGTTAACGGTAGGACTGATCCAGGGCTGGGGATTGGCAGAGCAGTTGCAGCAACGTGTTTTGCTGATAATCTGAATTTCAAGAATCTCTGAATAGGGAAAAAAGGACTAATTTTGCTTTTACTTTTTAAAAAATAAGTCAGTCGATAATGGTGAGAGGCAGCTTTACAACCATCGTTATTCTTTGTGAGTTGTAATCCTCGGTTCCTGTACGATTTGTTTTGAGCTCACAACTGATAGAACAGTATAATCACATGGTGGAAGGTAAAGAGCATAGCTTATCCCTTACTGTTTAAGTAAAATTAATCATGCTCTAGCCACCTAAGATTTTAGGCGTTCCCAATACTCCCTTGCTCCAGTAGTAAAATCTGACAGAGGAGGTAAGAGAAAAAAATTAAAGCTCCAAAAATATAATTATATACCCAGAGACAGAATTGCTTACCTAAGCATCCTGCTATTAATTAGTATGTTTTAAATTTTGTTGTTTGGCTGATACTAAGACTTTGTATTTAGAGGAACCATTAAATGAAGACAAAAGGGAAACATCTAGAGTAGCTTAGATCCAACGCATACTGCAGTCCGAAATGGCATTGTGCTGCATTTCTCTTTTCCCAGTCACCTGCCAAATCCCTGAATTTCCCTGATTTTGGTGAGGTTACATCATAAGCATTTGATAAAAATGGCATTGCTGTTCATAAAGGCTGCATATGCATCCCGAAGCCGTGATAATCATTATTCTGGTTTACTGCACGACTTTCCTTGAAACCTGTCATTTTACTTTCCATTTTCTGAGAATGGAGGGTTTGTCTCTTAAGTATCTATTGATGACTGACAAGTGACGTGAGCAAGCCAAGTCTGATCATCTAGAATTAAGTTTGAGGCTGAAGTTAAATGTGACTTTTTGCATCCTTCCTCAACAGAAAGAAGTTAGCAGGAGGAAGCGAGTTAATATTCTAAAAGAGATTGTTGCTGCAAATGGCTCTTCCCCAGAAAACCCTCTCTCAGAATTTCAGTTGTTGAAACTAGCAGGTTTTTATCTCCAGGAACTAAGATAAGTTTCTCTTCGCTCTGGCCTGCCAACTTGTAGCCTGTCTTCAGCTGAGGCAATGCTGCCAGAATGCATAGCTGGAGAATCTAGTCGACTCTCTATTTATTTTAGAGTATGATAATGTGAGGGAAAATTAAAATTGTCAGTTTTTCATTACACCAGAAAGCTCTCAGAGCTGGTTATCCCATCAGGCCTCACAAATACACTTCTGCAGAAAATTGTATAAACAGATGGAAAAGCCAAGAAAAGAGGGATTCATGTCTTGCCAAAGGTCACACAGTATGTTCAGGACAGGACTGGACACCTGAACCTCCTGACCGATCAGCACAGGGGGGCATTCGGGTGCTGAGGTCACGAAGTAGACGCTGGGCAGGGGCTTGGTTAAGCAAGGGGCAAGGACAATGGCTTTTAAGTATACACACAATGACCTACAACAAGCTGTACCAGAAGCCCAGTGACTATGAGGGTTCTGAGGACTAGGGCTGTCTGTTCATTTCTACATGCTGGGCACCCAGCTCCAGTGCCTGGCATATCAGCAGAAACCCAATCAGTGGTGAATACGTTCTGTCAAACAAATTCAGAGCCTTTACAAACCTAAGTCAGAAAATCTCCTTCTCTGTGCTGAAAATGCATTGTGCAGTGGCTTCTCATTTTCCTCAGAGTGAAAGTCAAAGCCCTGACCTGGGGGATCTGGTGTTCGCTGCCTCTCTGACTGCATTGCCCACTCTCCCTTCCCCAGACACGCCCTCCTTTCTCCCCTTCTCCACAGGAGACAGCTCGCTTTGGTTTGGCTGTTCTTCAGGCCTGGACCCTCATTGTCCGTATGTAAAAGGCCTCCTCCTTTACATCAAGACTTTGCCCAAATGTCACTTTTCATTAAGTCATTCTCACTGCCCTTTTTAAAAATGGCAGCCCTTTTCCCAGCCCCCTGCCCACACATACCCCTGATCCTCCCTTAGCCTGCTCTATTTCTTTCATAACGCTTATCACCTGCTAACTCTGATTTACTATGTCATTTACTATCTGTAACATTGATGTTTTATGGTCTGTCTCCCTCTTGCTAGGATGTCAGCCAACAAGGGTGAGTATTTTTGTCTCTTTTGTTCACTGCTATCCCTAGTGTTGCATCCAGCACCTGACACACAGAGGATGCCTTGTAAATAATTGTTGAATGAATAGATTAATAAAACTGGATAGTGAAGCAAATGAATGGGTGAGGTGAAGAGTGAAAATGACACAGCATTAAAGCCAAGTGTAGAGGTGAATGGACCACCAGTTGCGGTAACTTTTGAGAGGCAAACACTCATTTTCATATTCAGAAAGCTCTTGCAACTTTCAGAGTCAAAGCTACAGACATCCAACCAATTAACTGTCAAGCTTTTTTGTTAACAATGTGTAGTTCAACCCCTGGGAGGTTCAGACAGAAAGCACGTGTATGGATTGGTATCTCTCAAAGTGTGGTATGAAGCCCTCTGTATTAGGATTGCTTGGTATGTATTCAGGTTCCCAAGCTTTATCTGGTTACTGAATAATCGCTAAGGATTAGATTCGCAGGTGACTCGAATGCATGCTAAAATTTGAGAATTACTAGTATATAGAAATTTATAGAAAACGATGGAACTATAGTAAAACAGGATTTCCCTACTGTAGTATAATTGTTCTACAGGATGTTGAAAAGATTTCAGTTAAAAAAAAAAGTATTCCTTGAATTAATAAATTAAGGTAACACTAAGTTAAATGGATTATTTTTGGTAACAGGAAATTCTCAGAATCTTTAACAAGCTGACATCATTGCAAATTGCCAGTAGTAGGATATGGTGTGTAGCATCACTTTACTTCATCATGGGCATCTCTTTTTAAGTACCTCTTATTAACTCTTAGGGGAGAGGTTTTTCTTTAAATAAAAAGTCTGGGCATTTCTGTTAGGGATAATATCTAAGATTCATTTTTGGTTTTAACAGTCTATAATTCTCTATAATTCTGTTTTCTCTCTTGTTAAGTCCCCTTAGTTTGTAATGTAACTGGGGTTTTTTGATCCCTTGAGAAAAAAGTATGTAGTAATATATCTGGATTTCATGGTTCGCAGGACTCACCCTTGCAAACGTAGGTCTTTTGTCTTTGTGCGTGTGTGTGTGTGTGTGTGTGTGTGTGAGAGAGAGAGAGAGAGAGAGAGAAATGATGAATGACACTTTAGAGAGGGCACACAGAATAGCCTATATACAGTGCACCTGAATGAGTGGGTCTGCTTTTTAAGGTCAAATTTGGTAGATTAGTAAGTGAGGGTGCTGTCCTTTGTGTGATGCTTTATAAACTAGTGGGACGCACACATATAAATATCTCATTGGGTATAAGCGTTATGTGGGGTCTGATTCTCCTGTATTGATCACTACTAATCTATTCCTTATGTCGCTTTCCATTCCTTTGGCCTGGCCCCTGGAAACAAGATAGGTTTGTGCCTGGAATAAACAGCTTTCTCCCCCTTTGAAAGCCATTCGAGGTCTACAGCACATTACACCCTTCCGTGTAATGGAAGTATCCACACATGGTCAATCGCTGTCTACAGATGTAATGAACCAAGTGGGAGATAATGAGAAATGACTGTCACGCCATCTCTAGGGCCCCGTTCCTCCCACTGCACAATTACACTGTGACCCTAGAGAAACGGAGAAGACTGTAACATTCTCCGCCTTCCTAATGGTCTTAAAGCCAGCCCTTGCTTACCAGGGGAGCTGAAACACAGCGTTCTTCATCTGACAGTCCAAAGGCTGTCCAAGGAAATACATGATGATAATATGGGGAGCAGTTCTATACACAATCGTACACTGTTTCCTCAGTGCTGACTTGGCCTCTTGCCTGAAAGATGCCAGCAGACTAAGACGGTCCTTTCCTGCTTTCCTCTGGCATGTTTTTGGGGTGAGAACTGCTACTTTCACAACAGAAGAGCTCAGGGAGCAGGCTGGTGGGCAGAGCTGCATTTCAGTTAGAGGAATACAAGCCGAAGATTTACCCAAAAATCTCTTTTAAATAATGATGATAAATGCGGTGATAACAGCTCTTGGGTGCCCTGTCTCTCCAATCTTATTTCTGAGTTTCGCTTCACAGAGAGCACTGATTACGGTGCCCATTTCCACAGGCTAGTTCTTGTGGTGAGAGGGAGATGGCAGGGTTGCAGAAAAGGTAGAAGGGTTGCCCGCTGAGTCAATTGTTAGGGAGGGAGCATACGGAAAGTGCAAAAAGGTGGGAAGCCTTTTAAAATTCCTTTCATTGTCTTCATATTGCTCCTATAGCTGAGGCTTGCCCGTGCTCTGAGGGAAGTCTGCCAAGTGCTTGCTGCACAGTGAATGGGGGCAAGCCGGGCCGCTGTGTTGCTTGGCAAAGAGAGAAGAGCAGTGCAGGCGGGCTGCCGGCCGCAGGGCACCATTTTCCACTGCCCTGCGCTGCTGCCTGCAGGAGGCCCCCAGGTGGCATTAGCGAGAATTAGCGTGTAAATCACAGGGCTTGCTAATTTCTCACCACTTCATGAGCTGACAGTTCAATGCAAGCGCTCTCTCGCCATTCACCTCACGTCCCTGGCACTGACGCTTCGCATCAGCGGAGGCAGAGTTCAATCGTGTTGTGTTGACGTGCTTGTGACTTTTTGGTTCCCCACCTCAGTGCGTGCTCGTTTTTGCTCTGACCCTGCTACTAGCAATTACTTCCTGGACTGTCTCTGCAACATCTACCTCCACTCTCCTTTTGGTTCAGGCTTGGGGCAGTATCATCGGGAAAATGTGGAAATTGCTCCTGATGCGGTCGCGTCTTTTTACAGAATGGGTTCAACTACGCAGCAAAGAAAGGAAAGGTAAAATAATACCCTATGTTTAAAAGGACTCTCAGAGCATTACTAATAGCTAATAGTTTTTGAGTGTTTACCATCTACCAGGTATCGTTCTGAGCACTTTACACTTCCTTAGATCCTGTTATTTCTATTTTATGCAAGGGGAAACTGAGGCACAGAGAGGTTAAGTTTATTGCCTAGGACACACAGCATTTGAATATAGGTGGTCAGGATCCAGAGCCCACACTCTAGGTATTAGGGCATTTTGCTTTAATTAGTCAGTCACTTAGTTCCTGGATTTATTCAGTAAAAATTAATGAAGTACCAACTATGTGTCACTACATATTTCTTAACACTACACTTAACACTACATAGAATTTCTTAACTATCAATCCTTTGATTTTCATTTCCATCAATCAGAAGGTATTTGTTGAGGAACTTCTGTATCTCCAGGTTGTGCTCATGCAGCTGTGAGAGAAATGCAGGGTATAATTTTGCCATTGAGACATTTACAGACATGTGGACCAGGGGTTGACAAACTTCTCTCTTTAAAGGGCCAGAGAGTAAAATCATTTTTGGCAATGAAGGACACGTGCTCTCTGTTCCACAAGTGCAAAAGCAGCTATAGATAATATGTAAACAAACAAGCATATCTGTATTCTAATGAAACTTGACAAAAATCCACAGCGGTCCATATGTGGCTCATGGGCTGCCTGCTCTAGAGGATAAAAGAAGCCCCAAGAGAATGGTATAGAACAGTAAATAGTGATAGTGTGGCTGGAGGCAGGGGTGTGGCGTACTGCCCGTTCCTGCCCGTGAGGGGCACAAACGAAGTAAATTACCAGGGAGCAGAGAGACCAGTGTGCTTTCCAGAGACTGGGCGAGAGGTGGAGCGTGAACCTTCCTATAGGATGGGAAGTATATGATGGACGCCTGTAACGTGGTTAGGTGGGTTTTATGAACCAGTCAAGGGTTGTTATCACTATGGATAGCTGGTAAGTTGGTTGACTGATTTCCCTTGTCCCTTCCTTCTTTGCTAACAGAACCCCAAATTTGTTTGGTATCACCATAGGTTACACTCTAAGCAATAAATCATCACTGATTAAAGTCAACCTTAATAATCGTCTTTAATTTCCCAGCCATACAGCCCAGTTCTGATCAACTAGAAATAGGGGATTCCTGCTGGGTGAAGTGGGGAGGGGCTTTTGGAAAACCTTTTGCTTTTCTCATCAAAGGGACAGACAAAGCTAGTGCCGTGCACCCCTTATGTTTTCCTGTCACAATGGGAACGCCAAGATGAGTTGTGACAGCCGTCTGGGGGCCTGGAAGGAGCAGGCCAACATGTTGAGGGTAAGATATGGAGGCAGAGAAAAGGAGCCGGAGCCTCTGATGACACCACTGGGCTACTGCACAGGTGCTGGGCTGACTGCCTCCAGCCTCCTCGTTAAAGGTTAACTAGATGTTTTTATTGCTTTAAGTCACCTTTAGTGGAATAACAAATATGTCTCTTAAAATTTTCTAGAAGTAACTAGAAATTAGTTCTAGAAGTTTCCCATTTCCTTAGATATTTCAGAAAATTGTATTAAATCAGGTAAGAATGACTTCTAATACTTTTCAATATGTTTGATTTTCTTGGTGATCTCCTTCTCCACAATATACTAATTAGGAAAATAATATATTACAAAAGCTATTCACCCATTTTTATTTAAAAGCATAATTGTCTTAAGATATGTACGACAGTGGGATCATAGTGCTTGTGCTTGGGTAACTGATTCTCTCTAGGTGTCAGAATTAGGAGTGTGTTTTGTTTTGCTTTATTCTTCTAATTTTTCTATAGAAAATATGTGAACAGAAAAAAAAATTTAAATGGCATTGACAAAAACCAAATTAATTTTATTTTTAATATAAGCTTCTTTTCTGGCTTTCTCTATTTTTCTCTCCTTGTTTTCCCTTTGGCTTTCTAAGCTCACTTTTCTTTCCTATATTATTGGTTTTCTAATTTCATCTGTTTGTTTTATAAACTGTCTTTCTAGATATCTTCCATTTTAATGGAGTGTTTAGTATGATGTTGCAAGTATGAAGTATGTCCTTGAAGTCTGAGTCTTATGTTATTGACTTTCACCCAAACTTCTTCTATAGCTGCTCATTCATTTAATAAATGTTGCATGGCTCTTATGTAGCAGTCACTATTCTATATGCTACAGAATTAGGAGGAATTGATATTTGAAATTTTGTGCTCTTCTCTCTTGCCCTCTTTCCTTTTGCTGTCACACCTGTACTCGTTCTGTAAGACCTAATGAAAATGCTATTACCTCCATGAAAACTGACGTGACCCACTTATTGAACTATTACCTTACTCTTTCACATTTCCATTATACTATTGTTTCTGCCACTCTTTGGTTATTTTCATGCTGACGGTATATTATGTGTATTGGTATATATTCTTGTTTGGACTGTGGACTCCTTTAGGGGAGCTACTCTGTCATTGTAACTTTCCCCTAGTGTCCAGTCCCGTGTTACTCCTTTAAACAGCTACATTTAGATCTGCAGTAAGGGCTATGGCCACATAAATTGCATGCTCAGCTGCATGCTTCCTGTGAAGAATGTCCTGAACGTGACCTATATCTTGTCACACCTTATCCTGACTGACAGTCAAGTCTCCCAGACACCAATGTGCTGAATGTTGTCCTTTTAATCTTCTCTCCACTCCTCGGGTATGCCTCACCCCTTGTCTTTTCTAGACCTTCTCATCTGTGTCTCCTCAACTTTCTTACTTTGAAAAGGAGGCCCAGATCTTGAAGAGGAGCCTAGAGAACAATTATATTTTACACTCAGCCAGCCCTCAATCAATAGTGTGTTTAATAAATAGGTGGATGGGCAAGTGAATGTTCATAGAAAACATGCATTGAAAAACTTGATGCTCTTTATAGTAAGTTTGGAGTAAGAGAAAATAAACAATACTATTGGCTGCTAGTGGTATTTATTGAAATGTGGGAAGGAACACAAATATAGGCCTGAAAAATGCACTGTGACACACAAGGCCAGTATTCTCCTGATCACCCGGTCCCCCTGCATCACATTCTTGTTGGTATACTAATCCTCTTTAAATAAGGGGGAAAGTAAGGAAAATAAGAAAACACAACTCTTTTTCAAGTCAAGTTAGATCAGGAAATTATGGCAATTTTTGGAACGTCGAGTAAAAACAAGGGAAGAATTAATTGTGCTAGCCCAAAATGAGATGCTGTCACCACCAAAGCTATAACTCTCGAAATGAATATAACACCTCCAAAAACTCCCAGAACTTTGCCAAGTATTTACATGTTCTCTGTGAATGTAGCAGCTAACAGCAAGTGGTTCTGGTCATGAAGCACACCATCTGTGTGATTACCCACCCCTTGCGAGAGTGCTCTGAACTCAGCAGTTGTACAACAGATGCGTTTAAATATATAGTATTCCTCCTCACATAGTTCAGGATGGGTGTTAAGGACCGAGGGAAAACAACCAGCTTCCTTGAAATGCAGGCTCCATCTGATGTCTTTCCAGACACCTTCCATAACCATACCACACGCAATCCTGGAAGATAAGATTATCGTAATAGATTTCCAGATAGTTAAACAGGTCAGCTTGACCCAGAACATCAGCAGCTGCCTTCCCAATCATTAATGAGTCAATCTGGAAGGTAAAACCAGATCACTGTTTGGTTTTCATTTAAGTGGAAGTCTGCGTAGTCGTGGGAAAAACAAGACTAAAGAAGTCAGATTGTACGTACTCCAGATAGATGAATAAAAAGAATTTCACTGTAATTCATCACTACCGTATTAGTAGACGCATCTCTTCAGAAAAATAACAGCAGACTAGATAGTTTTTTGATGAATTATGAAATTAAGAATGAAAGGCCAAATTCCATCTTATCCTTTATATTTTGTTTATTTAAATAATTCACAGGTAGTCCGCAAGGTATTCTCTTTGGGGATTAGTTCATCCTAATTGCAGGAAGGAGATCTAACATTATGTTTATCAGAATGTGTATGTCAGTAAAGGCTGTTAAGCCTTTCTGAATCACATCCTCACTTGCCTCCAGTTGCTGAGGTGATATCACGCTCTCTGAAGCTGGTCACAAGCCACGCTAGGCCAGGGATGGACATTCCTTACGCTAAAGGGATGGCTTTTTCACTATGCTCACAAGCCCCTCTCCTGTTTTCCTTCGTGGTAGTGGTGTACATGAGGCAGAGGTGTGGTCAGCACTGAAAAGAGCACACTCTAGGAATGAACTGATATAACCTCAAGAATCTAATAAATGGATGAAAGATTTGTCATTCTACATTGATGTGATAAAATTCCAAACAATAAATTTCATGTGAACAGAAAATGAATTGTCATTCACATTTTCCTGCAAACTCTGGGTAAGACTTGCACTGTAGCCATCATCATGAAGCCCAGCAACCATCTTTGAGACAGTCATTGGAAACCAGTCTCCATGGGCAGCTCAGTGGCTGAGGAAGCATTGTTACTGATGTTAACTGGCATTATATAAATGATTTCAGGAAACTGCAGAGGCGAGATGATCTATGTTGTATCAATACAAACAGATCCCCAAGAGCCTTGGCATTGTGAGTCTTATCTGCTTTTTTCTCACAGTGGGAAAAATATGAAAAACATAATTATCCTTAAACTCAAATTAGGTCTGGAACTGGAAACAATTTCTGGAATGTCAGGAGTAAAAATAAGAAATGGAGAATTAATCCTGTTAGCACAAATGAGGAGCTGTCACCACCAAAAGATAATGTTAAGATGGTTACCAGAATCTGAACAAGAAGAGGTGGAGCCTGGACTCTATGAAGAATCTTTACCTGCCCCGAGTGGATAATAAACAAATATGTAAGCCCATCTTCTCTACCTATGATTTTAAATTTTCGTCCATGAATCACTATACCTCACATGAACCTATGGATTCCTAGTACATTTTTAATCAAATTGTTTATATAGACAGGGGTTCTACAAAAAAAAAAAGAAAAAAAAAATTGTCCAGCACCCCACATACCTGAGAGATTGCTCTGACCTGGAGACCCAGATTGACTCTGAACTGTATTTATTTGGTAGTCAATAGGTAAACACTAAAAAGATATTTAGCAAAATGTAACAACCAAATTTTATTTCGGAATTGTAATATGCAAAGAGACCTTGTAAGATGATTTAGTGGGTGTGAAAGGAGCAACATAGTCCCAGGAAGGCTGGGAGACCAATGCAATTGTCCATATGAGGACTGACTGACAGTACAAGTGGAGAGACTGAGGTTTCAAACATAGAGGGAAATGAGAATGTCTTTAACAGAATTAGTGACATCTGAAGAAGAAAGATGTTTTTTGAGGGGAAAGAAAATGCATTTGGAATTTTATGCTTTGGAACATTGGTTATTTAATTTGAATTTTAAGAAGGATGACACTAGTGGAATATCTAACTGATTTTGCTTGCACTGAAATCCAAAGGTCTTTTGGCTGCAATTTCTCAGAAACGTTCATTAAATCTTTGAATAATCAGAAAGCGTATTTAGACATTCAGCAGAATTCTCTAAACCTACCATTACCTACGCATTTCCAAATCAGTTAGATCAGTTTCCCAAAACAAGTAGGAGAGAAATGGTCTGGATTTTCTGTATTTAGAGATACTTCCATCCTCATCTATATACAGCACAATTTTGAGATCCAACTGGAGACTATTGGTTAAAAAAAAAAATACAACAACAAAAAAAAAAACAGGCAGTTTTGATGTTTCTGACTAGTTTCTGCTGAGGAATATAAAATTCAGACCACATCACCAAGTGATTATTCAGATGGCACTCCTTTACTCTCGTACTCCCCCAGAACAGAAACAAGCCCAATCAGTATTCACATGTGAGTAAAGGAACATTGCAAAGAGTGAAAGAAACACATCTTGGGCTTTGTGTGTGTGTGTGTGTGTGTGTGTGTGTGTGTGAGTACAGTGCCCCAGGATCTCACCAAATGGCAGGTGCTCACTATGGCACACAATCCAGTATAAAGCAAGGGCATATGGGAGATAAAAATAATTATCAGTGGTTATCAAAATTTGAGTAATAGTTATGCTGTTGTAACAAAGGTCCCAGACAGTCTTAGTGACTAAGATTCTCCCAGAGTGCTTGTTTTCTTAACCATGTTGTGGGTTTTCATACCTGATGACTGATTCAGCAAAATTCTAAGTACTGCACGCTGATTAATGTGGCTTAGAGAAGTAGCAGTAAAAGGACTCTACTTACAAAGAGTCATAATATATGAGATATTTTAAAATTTAGTAATAGAGTGGAGTATTAAAATTAGAAATTAATGTTGTTTTGGGAAGAACTCACAATAATAATAATTTTTAAGTACCTAAAACCTTTTCTTCCCAACATATTCCTCATTGCATGTCCATGACATTGCTATTAAAAGGAATAATGCTTTGGTAAAGAGGAAATTGAAGCACATAATTTAAGAAGTTTTCATATGGTTGTTTAGTCTCGAAGGCAGAAATAGTAGAATCTCCAGGACCTTTCTATTAGATCACACTTTTTCTCTATTCACTTTGATTCTCAACTCAATTTACAAAAATGTGTATGTAGTAGGTGATATTTAACAGACATAAAATCAGAATCAATTCAACCTAAATGTAGGGACCCTCAAAAAGACCGTCATCCCACTGTTTATTTTTTTTACTGAGGTATAGCTGATTTACAATGTTGTCTTAATTACTGCTGTACAGCAAAGTGATTCAGTTATACATATGTACATTCTTTTTTAAAATATTCTTTTCCATTATGGTTTATCATATGATATTGAATATAGTTTCAGTGTTTAAATTCTGTAATTACTAAGAAAGAAACTTGCTTGTGTTTATCCTCACTGTCCCTCTTTTATCCAGAGAGAAACATTTTTTGATTAGGTTTGGTTTTCTCAGGGTATGCCCAGTAGTGGGATTGCTGGGTTGTATGGTAGTTCTATTTTTAGTTTTTTAAGGAACCTCCATACTGTTCTCCATAGTGGCTGTATCAATTTACATTCCCACCAACAGTGCAAGAGGGTTCCCTTTTCTCCACACCCTCTCCAGCATTTATTGTTTGTAGATTTTTTGATGATAGCCATTCTGACTTGTGTGAGGTGATACCTCATTGTAGTTTTGATTTGCATTTCTCTAATGATTAGTGATGGTGAGCAGCCTTTCATGTGTTTGTTGGCAATCTGTATGTCTTCTTTGGAGAAATGTCTGTTTAGGTCTTCTGCCCATTTTTGGATTGGGTTGTTTGTTTTTTTGATATTGAGCTGCATGGGCTGCTTGTATATTTTGGCGATTAATCCTTTGTCAGTTGCTCCGTTTGCAAATATTTTCTCCCATTCTGAGGGTTGTCTTTTCGTCTTGTTTATGGTTTCCTTTGCTGTGCAAAAGCTTTTAAGTTTCATTGGGTCCCATTTGTTTATTTTTGTTTTTATTTCCATTTCTCTAGGAGATGGGTCAAAAAGGATCTTGCTGTGATTTATGTCATACAGTGTTCTGCCTATGTTTTCCTCTAAGAGTTGGATAGTGTCTGGCCTTACATTTAGGTCTTTAATCCATTTTGAGTTTATTTTTGTGTATGGTGTTAGGGAGTGTTCTAATTTCATTCTTTTACATGTAGCTGTCCAGTTTTCCCAGCACTACTTATTGAAGACGCTGTCTTTTCTCCATTGTATATTCTTGCTTGCTTTATCAAAAATAAGGTGACCATACGTGCATGGTTTTATCTCTGGGCTTTCTATCCTGTTCCATTGATCTATATTTCTGTTTTTGTGCCAGTACCATACTGTCTTGATTACTGTAGCTTTGTAGTATAGTTTGAAGTCAGGGAGTCTGATTCCTCCAGCTCTGTTTTTCTTTTTCAAGATTACTTTGGCTATTTGGGGTTTTTTGTTTTTCCATACAAATTGTGAAATTTTTTGTTCTAGTTCTGTGAAAAATGTCATTGGTAGTTTGATAGGGATTGCACTGAATCTGTAGATTGCCTTGGGTGGTATAGTCATTTTCACAATGTTGATTCTTCCAATCCAAGAACATGGTATATCTCTCCATTTGTTTGTATCATCACCTGAGAAAACCGTAATTCAAAAAGAGTCATGTACCACAATGTTCATTGCAGCTCTATTTACAATAGCCAGGACATGGAAGCGACCTAAGTGTCCATCGACAGATGAATGGATAAAGAAGATGTGGCACATGTATACAATGGACTATTACTCAGCCATAAAAAGAAGCGAAATTGAGTTATTTGTAGTGAGGTGGATGGACCTGGAGACTGTCATACAGAGTGAAGTAAGTCAGAAAGAGAAAAACAAATACTGTATGGTAACACGTATATATGGAATCTGGAAAAAAATAAAAAAAGGCTCTGAAGAGCTTAGGGGCAGGACAGAAATAAAAGACACAGACATAGAGAATGGACTTGAGGACATGGGGAGGGGGAAGGGTAAGCTGGGACGAAGTGAGAGAGTGGCATGGACTTATATACACTACCAAACGTAAAATAGATAGCCAGTGGGAGGCAGTTGCATAGCACAGGGAGATCAGCTTGGTGCTTTGTGACCACCTAGAGGGGTAGGATAGGGAGGGTGGGAGGGAGGTACAAGAGGGAGGAGATGGGGGATATATATATACGTATAGCTGATTCACTTTGTTATAAAGCAGAAAGTAACACACCATTGTAAAGCAATTATACTCCAATAAAGATGTTAAAAAAATGAGAATAAATAAATAATTTAAAACTCAACTTGTTATACTAATGATTGACAGTTAACCATGCTGTATAATGGGAAGATGTGTTGACTAGATATCAGAACTAATTCTAGACCCATTCTCTCATTATCTAGTTAATTGTTTTAGGGAAGTCTCTCTCTTCCTTTGTTTCCTTTCATCCTCTCCCTCCTTTCTTCCCTCCTCCTCCCTCTCCTTCCTTTCTTTCCTCTATGAATCCCATTGTTCTCATCTGACAAAAGACTGGAGATAATAAGGCTTACTACGTAGCTACTTCAAAGAGCTATTGGGGACAATTATATGAGACATGTAAGTAGTTTTACCCCTTTCCTCCTGTCTTAGTAGGTAGGACCACCATCAAGTCAGTTTCTCAGTAAAATCTTCAGTATTCCTGTTTTTTCCTTCTCCCCCAGACCTATCCAACTGCAGGTCCTTCACATATGGTTGTCTGCCATCCTGTTATAGGCCATCCAGACAACTGTAATAGCTTCTAACTGGTCTCCCTGCTTTCTCTCTTGTCCTCATTCAATGTATTCTCTATCTAGAAGCCAAAATGATCAGTTAAAAACAAAAATAAAATCCTACCATTTCCATATTTAAAGCCTCCAGTGGCTTCCCATTACATTCAGAATAAAATGCAGAATACTTATCATAGCCTCTGTGGCAGATTCAAGATGGCACAGATTCTTTGCCACTCCTCCCTTAGAGAGGTGTCTGATTCTCCTCCCTTTGTATCTGGGCTAGTCTTAGAGCTTTGTCTGATTAACATAAATTGGTAGAAGTAATGTTCTGTGACTTCAAGAGAGGTCATCAGGAGTCTTGAAGCTTGGGTCAAGGCTTGCTCTGGGAGAAGCCAGTCTTCATGTAAGAAGTCTACCCACCATGAGACAGCCATAATGCCGCTTGGGAGAATCACAAGCCATTTGGAGAGGCCTCGAATGTGAGTTGCCATGTAGAGAGAGGCCAGGGAGCACTGAGGCACCAGACATTGAATGAAGAAATCCCCTTGGAAGTGGGTTCTACAGTGTCAGCTGCCCCACCTAGTTATCACATGGATCAGAGAGAAACTGCCTGGAAGAAACTTCCCATATTCCTAGTCTCCAGATGGTGAGCCAAACAACCTTTGTTTTAACCCACTATGTCTTCTGGGTGATTTCACAGAAATAGGTAGCCCAGTAGCTTCTAATGACCTAAAAATGTGGCTCCAGCCTCTGTCTCTGAGTTCATCCCTTTCTATTTTTCCTCTTGCTTAACTGTCTAGCAGCCACATTAGCTTCTCTGAATGTCAAGCTTGTTCCTGTGCCAGCACCTGGGCACTTGCTGTATCCTCTGCTTGAACTCTGACCCCGGATCTTTTCATCTTATATCCTTCTTGTCATGGAGCTCAAGTGACACAGTTTCTGTTAGGTCCTCCAGATCACTCAGTTTACATCCGCCTTACCTCCCCTACGTCATTCTGTTTTATCACTGTTCTTTATTTGTCATAACACTTACAACTATCTGAAATGATTTTGTTCACTTATTTATTTCCTACTTACTGATTCTTTTGCTAACTAGAATGTAAACTTTTGAGACCAGGGGTTTTATCTGTGTTTTTCACAAATGTGTCCCTAGTGCCTTTTACAATATATTCAAAAAATTTTTTTCTTCATGAATGCATGTAAAAGTGCTTCAAACCTAAAGGGTTTCATTATTATTGCACCACAAGAAACTATTGCAAGAAACCATTGAGTGCTACAAAAATACAGACTAAGATGTACTCGGACATAAAGCGATAAGATATAGAAAATTAGAATTTACTAGAATTGTAGAGAATTAGAAACATCCCCCAATATCAATACCTTTAAGTCCACTTGAGTCAATCGTAGCTGCACGTTTCAATGTTAACATATTCTTTAGAAAACTGACAGTTCAGTTGCATTATTTTTCTATCCCCACCTTGGCACCTGGCTCAATCTTCAGTTTTTCAGCATCTATCCTTCAGTAATAAAATGAAAAATAAGGTATTCTTTTTGGCTTAACTGTCCATAAAGTCATTGACCAAATAGTCTATGAGAATGTCAGATGTGTTAATCATTTAACGCGGAGGCACTGACCCCCTTCAAGAAAGTGAGAATAAGCTCACAATCCAATTCATGGGAATTTGTTTTGTTTTACATTTAACACCCAGTGATTACTTAGGGAGAAGGTGGTTGCTAATCGATAGTATTTACGCTAACCAACGGGAGAGAGAACATAGCTTCACAAATTTGTGGAAAGAGCATCTCTATAGGGATTTAAGAGACAAGTGTGATTTGATTTGATTTCAATAAACTTATTGGCGTGATAAGTTATGTAATTGTCAGCATGTATCAGGAGAGCAAGTTTAATATGTATTACTCTAGTACACATTTTAATATAGCAAGGTAGAGAAACTCACTGACTAGCAAGGAATTGAAATGTTGAAATGGAAATCCAGGCTTTGAGATTCCTAGAATCTCTGAAACCATCTTGCATCTTTCTCTCCATCTGCCTGTCAGCATGACTTTCTGAAATAACTAATCTCAAAGGAATATTTTAGAAAAAAAAAATATCGTGTGGATGTGTTTTTCCCCCCTAATAAATGCCAATCTCAGGCAGTGTTTTTGTCAGGAGACCCTGTTCCAGATTTAAAAGCCAAAAGAAAGATGAAAATGAGTACGCCAAAATGTAATTTAAAATGCAAATACAGATTCTGCAGAAAAGCAGCAAAAGCTAATTGTAGTTTTTCTTCACGCACGGCTCTGTAGACAGTGTGTGTTGTTACCTCCCTCCTGCTGGGAATGCCCAGACCACAGCTGCACTGCCACACTTGGACCTCTCAGATGAAATACATTTGACCTTAAAAAAAAAAAAAAAAAAAGAGAGAGAGAGAGAGAGCGAGACAACACAAAACCCCAAGCCCCAGTCACAGAAATCAATAGGAACTTAACCCTCAGCAGTACTAGGTGGAAAGGCAACCATATGTGACAGTATGGCTGTTAACTCATGAGAAATCCCCAGAATAGAAATAGAAGTTGCATATTATAAAGAAAGGGCAGCGAATCTATATTATCTAAGAGCTCATACTGTAGATTAAAAAAAAAAAAATGCAACCCCTGAATTAAGGACACCATTTGTTTTCAACCTAGCAAAGCTGCACAAATATTTCATACTTAGATTAACTTCAAGTCAATTCTAAAATATGCAACTTTAGCTTTTTTGGTTTTACTCCTGTCATACCTGGATCCTAGTAGGCTCCATACTGCTGAGCTTAGGTGAGCATATTATTTGCAGCATAACCTTATGCACTCTTTTAAATCTTAGGACTTCTTTATGAAAAAGTATTATAAAATTGCAGATCCCAATTTCTTTACTGTCTGCCTTTTCTTTGAGTATGTGGGAGTTATAGTAAATCCAATCAGCATTTTGTCACATAATATGAACGGTCTTGCGTACCTGCATAGGAGAGCCTGCTCAAAGGTATTACAAGTCCAGGAGAAAGAATGATTTTACCAAATAAAAGAACTGCTGGGAAAAGCTTGACCTAGTCACAAAATTGGAATTCTGAATTCTTTTAAATGACGCTGAAACTCAAGCGGGGCCCATTCTCCATTACGTATGTTAATTAGGACCACTGATCCTGGGGACCAAAGAATTTAATTCTACACTATCAGAACGTTATGAACTCAGTTAATAGAGTTCTATTGGTCCTTTGTGCCCTTTCCTGCCCTCTAGTGGGGGTGGTATTGTGCTACGAAATAGACAGACAGAAACAAGAAAGGGGTGGTGAGATGAAGAGTTTGGATAATTGCATTAGTCACACCAAACGTGGTCTCTGGTGTCCACGCATGTGCCAGGGTCCAGAGGCTGTCAGGGTTTCTCAGGGAGGGAGGGGCGCAGAGTCTCTTGTGCAGGCTTAGACAGCGCAAGGGTCTGGGACCCACAGCATTTATGTTGCCTTGTCCTACCTTTCTTTCTCTTTCCAAGCTTTACCATCTGGTGTTATCCTGCCTGATAGCTCATGACTCCTTTTAGTAATACATACCCTTTACAGGAAAAGCAGACTCCTTTGTTTACCCGTATCAATTACGTTGCACAAAGAGTCACATCCACCTGTTTGCATGATTGATGTGCTGGGTTTGAGGAGGAAAAGGAGTTGCAGCTTCCTATGAACTTAGTGGGAAATATCAGTTTAACTACATAAAGAGGGAGTGTTAAAGCAACTTTGGCAGGTGTCAGTCATCTATATATGCCAATCTTAAAACTTTATCAAATGAATCAAACTATGCTAAGGTTGCTCATGCATAACTGCTTTTATTTTCTCTATAATTTCTTGTTTATAGTTCCAAAGATACTCTTCATTTCGCTTTTTTCTTTGGGAAAGGGGAGGAGGTGAACTCTGAGGGCCCCCCCCCCAGAGGCCTTATACCTGAGTTTATCTGTGAAAATAGAGGAAAGAAGACATGTTTTATAATACCACTCAGAAATATATGTTTTCTTTTAGTAATTATTTTTGCATGAATATTGTACTTTGTTTTATACAGTGAAGGCTGGAGCCATCCTTTAGTGTCTGTCAGGCAGAGAAGGGGGATGTACTCTAGACTCATTTGTTTAATTTATTATTTCTTTATGGAATATTGTAAACATGGTACATAGGACCATGGTACATATCAAATTGAAAAAAAAGAGATTTCAAGTGAATCCGGAGGTATGGGAAATCCAACTGCAGGAGGGTAACAGGTCAATCAGAAGTAGGAAAATCCAATCTAAGGCCAGCTAAGGTCAGGCCTGTCTCTGATGTGTAGTTCAATCCCTCTGTTTATCTTTCTTACCAGTCTTGCTCTGCGTTAATAGTTTCTGCCTTTCCCAAATGTGTGGGTGCTTCTCCCCTCCCCCACCCAAAATGAAGGTTTATTCCTTCTTTTCCTCTTGCAGCCAGTGCCATTATTTCTAATGTGAGCCTGGCAGTTTGACTTAAAAAAAAAAATCAATTATTTTGCTAAGCTGTACCATGTTTGAATTAAAAAAAAAAACACAAAAAAAACGATTTCCTTTTCTCAGTGGCCAGCTGAGGACAAATCTCTATCCAAAATAACTGATGGATCTGAGATCTTATTTGATTTCAGGTCTACGTGATTCTTAAGTACATTTCCATTTTCTATGATTCTCTAAATTACTTACATTGTTTATGACCCTCACATTAGATGATTCCCATTTATGGAATTTTGTTTCCTTCTGCCTCTATAGAATGACTATAATAATAATATTGATACTAGTTAGACAACTACTAACAACAATGATAGCAAACACTATAGTTTTGCTATGTGTTAGGAATTATTTCAAGTGCTACATATTAACCCATTTATTTTCTAACAATCTTGTAGTACATTTTACAGATGAGGAAACTGAGGCACAGTTTGGTTCACCTGACGGCCATCACACAGCCAGTAAGTTTGGAAACAGGATTCAAAACCAAGTGATGTGGATCTAGTAATGATGTTCTTAACTACAATAACAATGTCGTTTTTCTATAATAATTGCTAAAACTTGTTGTGTATTTACCATCAACAGTGTAAAACAATACACTTCCATCACTGTACTTGGTAGAGCAGCACTTGCTCTCCCTGGTGCCATGAGATGCCTTGAAACTGAAGTGCCAAGAAAAACGTTCATTCTTTTAAGTCACTAAGATTGCATGGTCATGCAGGGTGTTAAATAGATGCCTAGGTCTGAAGAAGGGACTCTTTGCCAAGGGAGCTCGGCACAGATGTCTGGATCGTCAGGAGGGGACGTGAGGAGGCACAGCACCCTCAGTGGGGGCCAGCCCTGGCTTTAGTCCTGTGACCTCAGGCATGCTGTCTAATCTCTCTAAACCTCAGATGCGTCCTCTATAAAAGAAAGAAAATTTGGATCCCTTAGGTTGCTGGAGGCTATATTAGAAATTGAAAACTGTCATTGTGTTGTATGAACAGAGATTTTGTAGAGCTTTAGAAGAGAAAAATGCTGGTGGAACTAAGGTGCTACTTGGCATGTAAGAGTTTCAGCATATAGAACACAAAGCACCTGCACCCTCGTGGTACTGCCACTTTCATATTGTGAGTAGACATACAATGTGTAGGAAAAACACTTCCGTGTAACTCCTCTATTCACGCACACACCACTTCTGACACCAGATGTGTGATTTTTTCCCCCACACCAAGTAATTCTGTGATGCCAGCTGGGTGACATACAGTTAGATTCAGCCCCTTAACTCTCCACCTGGAGCTGGCATCAGACCCCACGCATGAAGGACTCAGTCTCACAAGACTGCGCCCACTTCAGACACCAATTGCAAGTCCCAGGTTGTCCTTGGTATTTCTGACCAAACAACTATACATTGGGGCTCCCATGACCCCCTCCTTTGGCTAGTGATGTTTGCTAAGATCCTCTCTCTTGGTGCTGGGCAGGGCAGTGAGCCGAAGCTCTGAGTCAGCTATGAGATCAGGAGAGTAAACAACCGATACACTTACAACCATTCTGTCTGCACACAACCATTTTATTGTTCATTTTCAATACAGTATTCAATAAATTACATGGGATATTCAACACTTTATTATAAAATAGGCTTTGTGTTAGATGATTTTGTCTAACTGTAGGCTAAAATAAGTTTTCTGCATGTTTAAGGTAGGTTAGGCTAAGTTATGATGTTCTGTAGGTCAGGTGTATTTAATGCATTTTTGATTTATGATATTTTCAACTTACAATGGGTTTATTGGGACGTAACCCCATTGTAAGTTGAGGAAGCTCTGCAGTCATTTTTTTTTGAATTTTATTTTGTTTATTTTTTTACATAGCAGGTTCTTATTAGTTATCCATTTTATACATATTAGTGTGTATATGTCAATCCCAACCATCCAATTCATCACACCACCCCCGTCAACACCACTTTCCCCCCTTCGTGTCCATACGTTTGTTCTCTACATCTGTGTCTCAGTTTCTGCCCTGCAAACCAGTTCATCTGTACCATTTTTCTAGGTTCCACATATATGCGTTAATATACAATATTTGTTTTTCTGTTTCTGACTTACTTCACTCTGTGTGACAGTCTCTAGATTCATCCACGTCTCTACAAATGACCCAATTTCCTTCCTTGTTATGGCTGAGTAATATTCCATTGTATATATGTACCACCTCTTCTTTATCCATTCGTCTGTCAGTGGACATTTAGGTTGCTTCTGTGACCTGGCTATTGTAAATAGTGCTGCAATGAACATTGGGGTGCATGTGTCTTTTTGAATTATGGTTTTCTCTGGGTATATGCTCAGTAGTGGGATTGCTGGGTCATATGTTAATTCTATTTTTAGTTTTTTAAGGAACCTCCATACTGTTCTCCATAGTGGCTGTATCAATTTATATTCCCACCAATAGTGCAAGAAGGTTCCCTTTTCTCCACACTCTCTCCAGCATTTGTTGTTTGTAGATTTTCAGATGATGCCAATTCTAACTGGTGTGAGGTGATACCTCATTGTAGTTTTGATTTGCATTTCTCTAATAATTAGTGATGTTGAGCAGCTTTTCATGTGCTTGTTGGCCATCTGTATGTCTTCTTTGCAGAAATGTCAATTTAGGTCTTCTGCCCATTTTTGTATTGGGTGGTTTGTTTTTTTAATATTGAGCTTCATGAGCTGTTTATATATTTTAGAGATTAATCCTTTGTCTGTTGATTCATTTGCAAATATTTTCTTCCATTCTGTGGGTTGTCTTGTGGTCTTATTTGTAGTTTCCTTTGCTTTGCAAAAGCCTTTAAGTTTCATTAGGTCCCATTTGTTTATTTTTGTTTTTATTTCCATTACTCTGGGATGTGGATCAAAAAAGATCTTGCTATGATTTATGTCAAAGAGGGTGCTTGCTATGTTTTCCTCTAAGAGTTTTATAGTGTCTGATCTTACATTTAGGTCTCTAATCCATTTTGAGTTTATTTTTGTGTATGGTGTTAGGAAGTGTTCTAATTTCATTCTTTTACATGTAGCTGTCCAGTTTTCCCAGCACTACTTATTGAAGAGACGATCTTTTCTCCATTGTATATCCTTGCCTCCTTGGTCATAGATTAGTTGACCATAGGTGCGTGGGTTTATCTCTGGGCTTTCTATCTTGTTCCATTTATCTATGTTTCTGTTTTTGTGCCAGTACCATATTGTCTTGATTACTGTAGCTTTGTAGTATAGTCTGAAGTCAGAAAGTCTGATTCCTCCAGCTCCATTTTTTCCTTCAAGACTGCTTTGGCTATTCGGGGTCTTTGTGCCTCCATACAAATTGTGAAATTTTTTGTTTTAGTTCTGTAAAAACTGCCATTGGTAATTTGATAGGGACTGCATTGAATCTGTAGATTGCTGTGGGTAGTATAGTCATTTTCACAATATTGATTCTTCCAATGCAAGAACATGGTATATCTCTCCATCTGTTTGTATCATCTTTAATTTCTTTCATCAGTGTCTTATAGTTTCCTGCATACAGGTCTTTTGTCTCTCTAGGTAGGTTTATTCCTAGGTATTTTATTCTTTTTGTTGCAATGGTAAATGGGAGAGTTTCCTTATAATCTCTTTCAGATTTTTCATCATTAGTGTATAGAAATGCAAAAAATTTCTGTGCATTAATTTTATATTCTGCAACTTTACCAAATTCATTGATTAGCTCTAGTAGTTTTCTGGTAGCATCTTTAGGATTCTCTATGTATAGTATCATGTCATCTGCAAACAGTGACAATTTTACTTCTTCTTTTCCAATTTGGATTCCTTTTATTTCTCTTTCTTCTCTGATTGCCGTGGCTAGGACTTCCAAAACTATGTTGAATAATAGTGGTGAGAGTGGACATCTTTGTCTTGTTCCTGATCTTAGAGGAAATGCTTTCAGTTTTTCACCATTGAGAATGATGTTTGCTGTGGGTTTGTTGTATCTGGCCTTTATTATGCTGACGTAGGTTCCCTCTATGCCCACTTTCTGGAGAGTTTTAATCATAAATGGATGTTGAATTTTGTCAAAAGCTTTTTCTGCATCTACTGAGATGATCATATGGTTTTTCTTCTTCAGTTTATTAATATGCTGTATCACATTGATTAATTTGCATATATTGAAGAATCCTTGCATCCCTGGGATAAATCTCACTTGATCATGGTGTAGGATCCTTTTATTGTGTTGTTGCACTCTGTTTGCTAGTATTTTGTTGAGGATTTTTGCATCTATATTCATCAGTGATATTGGTCTGTAATTTTCTTTTTTTGTAGTATCTTTGTCCGGTTTTGATATCAGGGTGATGGTGGCCTCATAGAATGAGTTTGGGAGTGTTCCTTCCTCTGCAATTTTTGGGAGGAGTTTGAGAAGGATGGGTGTTAGCTCTTCTCTAAGTGTTTGATAGAATTCACCTGTGAAGCCACCTGGTCCTGGACTTTTGTTTGTTGGAAAATTTTTAATCACAGTTTCAATTTCATTACTTGTGATTGGTCTGTTTATATTTTCTATTTCTTCCTGGTTCAGTCTTGGAAGGTTATACCTTTCTAAGGATTTGTCCATTTCTTCCAGGTTGTCCATTTTATTGGCATAGAGTTGCTTATAGTAGTCTCTTAGGATGCTTTGTACTTCTGCGGTGTCTGTTATAACATCTCCTTTTTCATTTCTAATTTTATTGATTTGAGTCCTCTCCCTCTTTTTCTTGATGAGTCTGGCTAATGGTTTATCAATTTTGTTTATCTTCTCAAAGAACCAGGTTTTAGTTTTATTGATCTTTGCTATTGTTTTCTTTGTTTCTATTTCATTTATTTCAGCTCTAATCTTTATGATTTCTTTCCTTGTGCTAACTTTGGGTTTTGTTTGTTTTTCTTTCTCTAGTTCCTTTAGGTAAGGTTAGATTGGTTATTTGAGATGTTTGTTGTTTCTTGAGGTAGGCTTGTATTGATATAAACTTCCCTCTTAGAACTGCTTTTGCTGCATCCCATAGGTTTTGGATCGTCATATTTTCATTGTCATTTGTCTCTAGGTATTTTTTTATTTCCTCTTTGATTTCTTCAGTGATCTCTTGGTTATTTAGTAACGTATAGTTTGGCCTCCATGTGTTTGTGTTTTTTATGTTTTTTTCCCTGTAAGTGATTTCTAATCTCATAGCATTGAGGTCAGAAAAGATGTTTGATATGATTTCAGTATTCTTAAATTTACTGAGGCTTGATTTGTGACCCAAGATGTGATCTATCCTGTAGAATGTTCTGTGCGTACTTGAGAAGAAAGTGTAATCTGTTTTTGGATGGAATGTCCTGTAAATATCAATTAAGTCTATCTCGTCTACTGTGTCATTTGAAGCTTGTGTTTCTTTATTAGTTTTCTGTTTGCATAATCTGTCCATTGTTGTAAGTGAGGTGTTAAAGTCCCCCACTGTTATATGTATTTATAATTGTTATATCTTTTTCTTGGATTGATCCCTTGATCATTATGTAGTGTCCTTCCTTGTCTCTTGTACCATTCTTTATTTTAAAGTCTATTTTATCTGATATGAGTATTGCTACTCCAGCTTTCTTCTGATTTCCATTTGCATGGAATATCTTTTTCCATCCCCTCACTTTCAGTCTGTATGTGTCCCTAGGTCTGAAGTGGATCTCTTGTAGACAGCATATATATGGGTCTTGTTTTTTTATCCATTCTGTGAGCCTGTGTCTTTTGGTTGGAACATTTAATCCATTCATGTTTAAGGTAATTATCGATATGTATGTTCCTATGACCATTTTCTTAATTGTCTTGGGTTTGCTTTTGTAGGTCCTTTTCTTCTCTTGTGTTTCCCACTTAGAGAAGTTCCTTTAGCATTTGTTGTAGAGCTGGTTTTTGGTGCTGAATTCTCTTAGCTTTTGCTTGTTTGTAAAGCTTTTGATTTCTCCATCGAATCTGAATGAGATCATTGCCAAGTTAAGTAATCTTGGTCGTAGGTTCTTCCCTTTCATCAGTTTAAATATGTCTTGCCACTCCCTTCTGGCTTGTGAAGTTTCTGTTGAGAAATCAGCTGTTAACCTTGTGGGTGTTCCCTTGTATGTCATTTGTCTTTTTTCCCTTGTTGCTTTCAATAATTTTTCTTTGTCCTTAATTTTTGCCAGTTTGATTACTATGTGTCTCGGCGTGTTTCTCCGTGGGTTTATCCTATATGGGACTCTCTGTGCTTCCTGGACTTGGGTCACTATTTCTTTTCCCATGTTAGGGAAGTTTCGGCTATAATCTCTTCAAGTATTTTCTTGGGTACTTTCTCCCTCTCTTCTCCTTCTGGGACCCCTATAATGTGAATGTTGTTGCATTTAATGTTGTCCCAGAGGTCTCTTAAGCTGTCTTCATTTCTTTGAATTCTTTTCTCTTTATTCTGTTCCTCAGCAGTGAATTCCACCGTTCTGTCTTCCAGGTCACTTATCCATTCTTCTGCCTCAGTTATTCTGCTATTGATTCCTTCTAATGTATTTTTCATTTCAGTTATTGTATTGTTCATCTCTGTTTTCTTGTTCTTTAATTCTTCTAGGTCTTTGTTAAACATTTCTTGCATCTTCTCGATCTTTGCCTTCATTCTTTTTCCGAGGTCCTGGATCATCTTCACTATCATTATTCTGAATTGTTTTTCTGGAAGGTTGCCTATCTCCACTTCATTTAGTTGTTTTTCTGGAGTTTTATCTTGTTCCTTCATCTGGTACATAGCCCTCTGCATTTTCATCTTGTCTATCTTTCTGTGAATGTGGTTTTTGTTCCACAGGCTGCAGGATTGTAATTCTTCTTGCTTCTGTTGTCTGCCCTCTGGTGGATGAGGTTATCTAAGAGGCTTGTGCAAGTTTCCTGATGGGAGGGACTGGTGGTGTGTAGAGCTGACTGTTGCTCTGGTGGGCAGAGCTCAGTAAAACTTTAATCCACTTGACTGCTGATGGGTAGGGCTGGGTTCCCTCCCTGTTTGTTGTTTGGCCTGAGGCCACCCAACACTGGAGCCTACCTGGGCTCTTTGGTGGGGCTAGTAGTGGACCCTGGGAGGGCTCACACCAAGGAGTACTTCCCAGAACTTCTGTTGCCACTGTCCTTGTCCCCACGATGAGCCACACCCATTGCCCACCTCTGCAGGAGACCCTCCAACACTAGCAGGTAGGTCTGGTTCAGTCTTCCCTGGGGTCACTGCTCCTTCCCCTGGGTCCCGATGTGCACACTGCTTTGTGTGTGCCCTCCAGGAGTGGAGTCTCTGTTTCCCCCAGTCCTGTCAAAGTCCTGCAATCAAATCCCTCTAGCCTTCAAAGTCTGATTCTCTAGGAATTCCTCCTCCTGTTGCTGGACCCCCAGGTTGGGAAGCCTGATGTGGGGCTCAGAACCTTCACTCCAGTGGGTGGACTTCTGTGGTATAAGTGTTCTCCAGTTTGTGTCATCCACCCAGCAGTTATGGGATTTGATTTTATTGTGATTGTGCCCCTCCTACCGTCTCATTGTGGCTTCTCCTTTGTCTTTGGATGTGGGGTATCTTTTTTGGTGAGTTCCAGTGTCTTCCTGTCAGTGACTGGTCAGCAGTTAGTTGGGATTCTGGTGCTCTCGCAAGAGGGAGTGAGAGCATGTCCTTCTACTCCGCCATCTTGAACCAATCTCTGCAGTCATTTTTATAGAGTTATTTACATTGGCATGTGAAAATAGATTGTTGTGGCTTTGATTAAATGTAAGATCTGTTTATCCCGAAGTAGCAAAACAAAATCTTGAAGTGATTAATTTCATTATATGTTGCATGCTTCAGTTAAAAAGGCATTTATCTGCATTAATATTACTAAATTCAACATACATAAATAGTTAAAATATAGAACCAGACCTGAGGGTATATCATCTACCATTTATAACACCAACACTTTTGTTTCAGTAAAATGGCATCATCTATCATATTAAATTAACTTGATAACTTAATTTGATTATATTCATAGTTTTGACTGTATCTAATGCATGGCTTAATTTTTTAATTTATTTTTTTCAAGAATAAGAAGTTGATATTTAAGTAGTATGAAAAAAGAGGCTCCACAATCTTTGTTTTCCTTTAAAAGGGAAGAATAAATTACTCAAATTTGAAAAATAACACTTTTGAGCATAGCAGCAATTATATTACTATATTAGCTATAGTAATAGGTGGAGAGAACAGATGCAGAACCCAGCTACAAGAGTCTTTACTGACTTTTATAGGTATCTAAAACTCTGTACATCACCTCCTGCTCCAAAACCACAGTTTCTTTTGTCTCATTTACTAAGAAATCTGTATTATCACTTTAGGCAAACTAACTCTTGGACGACCCGAGAAATGTTTTCTTCCTAGTACTAATAACTTTCGAAATTATCCCCTTTATCTTCATCTAAATGTCCTTTTCCAACTATATGTGGGCTCTTACAGTCTATGTTGTCCTCAATTCCAGAGCCATTTCTCTAGTAAGAAACAAAAACACATCTTGATTGATCATATATGAGTGTTGTTGTTCTTGTTCTTATTATTATCTAACATAATCATATGAAAATAACTAGGATTCAGAGTCAATGATAGGGAATGGCTGCTTGTTTTATGAAAGCAAGAAGTGGCAGGGATGGAGGAAACACATTGACTCTCAGGGAAGTCTTGACAGACTTTATAAGTTTGCTAGAAGGAATGATATTAAACATAGTAGAATAAACAATGACTTTGGAAGGAGACAGTCTTGCGTTTGAAGCTCTGCTACCTAATACTGTATGTCTGTCAGTCAATAATTTGCCCTCTCTGAATCTTAGATTCCTTGCACGTGAAATGGGGATGATAACACTTATCTTGGAGGGTTATTGTGAGGATTATGGGTTGTATGGACTTACGGGAAAATAATAATACGGTGTTTGGCCCATAATAGGTGTTCAATTTATGGTTGTTATTATTACCAGCCTAGATTGTGACTGTCTCATATTGTGATGAAGACACACAGTGAGGGCCTACAGGTCTCAAAAGATGACAGAAACAAAAAATTATGAAACAGAGGGCAAAGTTATTACCACAGGTGCTATGGTCTGAATGTTCGTGTCCCCTCAAAGTTCATATGTTGAAAACCTAATGCCCAATGTGTTGGTATTAGAAGGTAAGGCCTTTGGGGGGTGCTTAGGTCATGAGGGTGGAGCTCTTGATTCGTGGTCATGATTTGTGCTCTTATAAAAGAGACACCACAGAGCTCCCTCATCCCTTCCACCATGTGAGGACACAGTGAAAAGATGGCCATTTATGAACCAGGAAGTAGGATAGACATCTTACCAGCCATCAGCTCAGCTGGTACCTTGATCTTGGAGGTTTCAGCCTCCAGAACTGTGAGAAATAAATTTCTGTTGTTTACAAGTTACCCAGTCTATGGTATTTTGTTATAGCAGCCCACAGGCACTAAGACAATAGAGAATCAAATTATGTCCTCATCAAGTTCTGGTTCCCTGTTTTCAAGGGAAGATTCCTGCCCCTTTCTCCCTGCATGCTTTCTAGGCCAAGCCAATGCATTCACTAAATTGGCTATTTATAATACAGCACTACATTAAAAAAATTACTACTAACTTCCAATTGCAGCTAATAGTTTGGAGTGATGTTAAAAATATTTAATAACCAAGTAGCGGGCGCGCCTATGTCCCACACTCCAACTGATAGCCCATATGAGCCCCACTTCCTGTCATGAACAGTCACAATGGACTCAGACTGTGTCAATGTGTACTTTCTAACTAAACAGATGTTTTTATATAACAGGAAATGCATGAATAAGAAGGACAGTGACTCTGTGTGACTTCACTACTCAATGTGAGCTGCTTGGAGAAGTATACTCTGAAATGGATACAATTTTGCTTGTTTTTTAAAAATTAATTAATTAATTAATTTATTGGCTGCCTTGGGTCTTTTTAAAAAAAATTTATTTTATTTATTTTTGGCTGTGCTAGGTCTTTTCTGCATGCGGTTTTCTCTAGTTGCGGTGAGTGGGGGCTACTTTTTGTTGCGGTGCGCGGGCTTCTCATTGCGGTGGCTTCTCTTGTTGCAGAGCATGGGCTCTAAGCATGCAGGTTTCAGTAGTTGTGGCACGTGGGCTCAGTAGTTGTGGCTCACAGGCTCTAGAGTTCAGGCTCAGTAGTTGTGGTGCATGGGCTTCGTTGCTCCACGGCATGTGGTATCTTCCTGGATCAGGGCTTGAACCCATGTCCCCTGAATTGACAGGCAGGTTCTTAACCACTGAGCCACCATGGAAGCCCTGCATTGGGTCTTCGTTGCTGCGCATGGGCTTTCTCTAGTTGCAGTGAGTGGGGACTATTCTTTGTTGTGCTGCGTGGGCTTCTCATTGTGGTGGCTTCTCTTGTTACAGAGCATGGGCTTTAGGTGTACAGGCTTCAGTGGTTGTGGCAAGCAGGCTCAGTAGTTGTGGCGCACGGGCTTAGTTTCTTTGCTTGGTTTTTACTTTCAAATATTGCTTTCCTTTCCCTGTCAACATGAAAAAATCCCCAAATCCTTAACGAACAGAATAAGTGAAATTTTAATCTAGCACCTCCAAGAGTGTTCACGTAGTAATTGGAGCTTTTTCAGCATATGCAGAAAATATTTTTTAAGATACTTGACAACTTTTACTTTGGCAAATATTTAATTTAAAAAATTACAGGAGACAAAGAGTAACCAAATATCCAACATTTCAATTTAGTTTCAAGGTCAGCAGTAATTTAAGTAAATGTGAACTGGACAGCTTTATAAAATATTAAGATGTAGAGTTGTGTTTAAAGTGTAAGTTGGAGACACGTTAGGTTGATGTGGGAAGTTTCTAAGAGTCCTTTCACCCTCAGGCTGAAGAGAGATTTTTAACAAACTCATACTGTCAGCACTGTAATGGGAAGAAATACAGGAAGGCAAAGCCCATTTATTGAGTAGGAGTATACTCACGGCATGTCTGAAGACAAGTCAGTTCTGTCCAAATCCCTTGGCTGGTAGGAATCATGGGGAGTTTGCTCATTGTAGCCTTGTGTTCCTTGGATTATGTTTCTACACTGAAAACCCAAAGGATGCTGGAAGGCTGGGTTGGTTATGTATTTTAAACCTCAAGTGGCTTTAGACCACAAAAGAACAAACCCAACTCCACAGAGGATGACATTTCAGGAGGAGTCAGTGCTTGTTCCGATGCTGTCTTCCCATTTCATGTATGTTGGAAATGGTTTAAAGGTATTCAAAACCTCTGGGTTCACTGCCCATTGACTGGACTGTAGTAGTAGAGCTCTTGGTAGGCTGGTTCTCAACCTGAACCTAAGGGTTCAGCCAGAACTGCTTTTTCTCTGCCAGTGCAGTGAGTTAATCACAATATAACTGGCAGAATTCACCTCTGGGTCAGTTGTCAGTACAGCTATTACCACGTCTATCAAGCATCATGTGAGCTGCCTGTTTGTATATGTGGTAAATACTCTACACGGACAGCACTGGCTGGTATAAACTGAACTGCACTTGTGCCAAGAAAATAGCTACACATACTATAGACATGTTGGCTTTTTACTGCAGCCTCTTGGGTTGTGTGAGCTCTGGTAGGAGCCAAACCCCAGGATGGAGACTGAGTTCTTTGGCCACCAGCTGTTTTGGGCAGCTTCACAGGGCACATGAGGCAGTTCCAACTGGCAAACAGCACTTCCTTTTAATAAAGCCATTGGCATCTTCCTTAGGGAAGAAACAGAAATGGGAAAGAGCTAGTCTTCACTGTGCACTGAGCATGTCAGACTGATATCTTTATAAAAATTTCTTAAGCTGAAAGTATCTGAGAATATCAACAATATATTGCAAAAAAAAAAAAAGTCTAAAGCTTTATCATCATCATCAGGAAGGTACAGAGGACAAAATTAAATAGTACCCCAAAGACTCCTAGGCTCCCAGAGCAGAACCATTATGACTTGGCACCTATGTTGCTAGACCATCTTATGAGCAGGTACAATGCCAAATGAACACATGTGAACAAGAATGCTCAGCAAGGAGGAAGTGTTTATCAGTGAGTATCAAATCTGACTAGACATAGGAAACAACGGGGCCATCTGCTCCGTGGACAGAGCCATCCCGGCTGTAAGACAGCAGATCACTACTGGTGAAAGTCTGGGGTAGAAAGAAAAGACGTGCGTCCAGCCAGTAAGTGAAGCCTGGTAAATAAGCATTTCCCAATGTTTAAGCGTGCTTTACCCACCCACCATCACAGAGGAGGGAAACATTATAAATCAAATCCCTACGCTTTGCTGCTCATCAGACATTGATTATTATTCTCCTGGGCAAGTGGAGAGAGTGGCTAATTATTTGGATGTCTTTTGTGTATATATTGTCCATGAAGATTGCCTACTTTATTGATAGTTCATAAATTTGCAGATACTACGAGGGGGGAAAGGAAGTTCAGTGTGTGCCAAGAGCAGACAGCTTGGTTTATTTCCAACTGTATGGTATCCTAACGTTGTCTCTGGAGGGTGTTTTTCTTCCTCCCTTCCTCCCTCCCTCCCTTCCTTCCCTTCCTCCCTCCCTCCCTCCCTTCCCTCCTTCCCTTCCTCCCTTCCTTTCTTCCTTCCTCCCTTCCTTCCCTCCCTCCTTCCCTCCTTCCTTCCTTCCTTCCTTCCTTCCTTCCTTCCTTCCTTCCTTCCTTCCTTCCTTCCTTCCTCCCTCCTTCTCTCCCTCCCTCCCTCTCTCTCTCTTTCTCTCTTCCTTCCTCCCTCCCTCCCTTCCTCCCTTCCTTCCTCCCTTCCTTCCTGTAAATACAGCTTTATTGAGGTATAAGTTACACACATTAAACTGCACATAATTAAAGCATACAATTGATAACTTTGTATATATGTTTATATCCATAAAATTATCACTACAGTTAAGATAATTAATGTATTCATAACCTCCAAGAGATTTCCTTGTGTTCCTTTGTAATTCCTTTCTTCTTGCTCCTCCCCATTCCTTTCCCTCTTGCCAGGGCAACCACTGATCTGCTTTTTTTTACCTACAGATTACTTTAAATATTCTAGAATTTCATATAAATAGAATCATACAATATGTACTTTTCTGTTTTTGTTAATTTCTTTCACTCATTACACTTACTTTTGAGATTCATCTACATTGCCATATGTCAATAGCCCATTCTTTTGTATTGCAGAGTGGTATTCTATCATAATGGATAAAGAACCACTTGTTTATCCATTCACATGTTGATGGTGTTTGGATTGTTTCCAGTTTTTTGGCTATTACAAATAAAGCTGTATGAACATTCACATATAAGACTCTGTGTAGATAGATGCTTTCATTTCTCTTAGGTAAAAATCTAGAAGTGGAATGGCTGAATCGTATGATAGGTGTATATTAATTTAAGAAACTGCCACATTGTTTTCCAAAGTGGTTGTACCATTTTACATTTCCATCAGCAGTGCATGAGGGTTCCAGTTCTTCCACATTGTTATAGATATTTGATATAATAAGTTTTTAAATTTTATTCATTCCAGTGTATGTGCAGTGGTATCTCATTGTGACTTTAACTTGCATTCCTTTATTGATTAGTGATGTTGAATATCTTTTCATCTGTTTATTGCAATCTGCACGACTTCTCTGGGGAGGTGTCCAAATTTTTTGCCATTAAAATATTTTTCCTTGAGTTTTTAAAGATCTTTATGTATTCTTTAAACAACTTCTTCATCAAACATATATTTTTGCATATATTTTGCAAATACTTTCTCACTCTCTTAGTAGTGTTTTTAAAAGAGTATGTTTTAAATTTCAATGAAGTCCAATTTACCAATTTGTTATTTTATGGATCTTGCTTTTGGTGTAATACCTAAGAAATCTTTGCCTAACTCAAGGTAGCAGAGATTTTCTCCTGTGTGTTTCCTCTTTCTCTTCCTTTTCATTCTTTGGTGCCAGGAGCAGAAGTGGTAGAGCTGGTTTCTAGATGTTAAGAGATTACTGTTTTTTACATTGAGCAGCTCTGTGCCATCTGACTACTTGCCATTTGGATTTGAAGCATTAGAAAGACGGTGGGTGCAAGAGCCTTGAAAACTTGCTGTGAAACCTCGCATTCCAACAAAGAAAAAAGTCACTAATTGCTTTTAAAGAACTTATCAAGAAGGTTTCAGAGGTACTCAGTTGGTGTTTCCAAGAAAAAGCAAAAGCAGCTTTTTATAGTATTTTGAAATGTTAACCAGTGGCATTTATTATCTAGTAAAACTGGGAAATGGGAAGACCCTTCTTGGCATTTTAATCTTAAAATATTCAATATAAATATTATTTCTTTCAATTTGTGTTCTCCCTTATTTGGATTGAGTATTTCTGGAATGTGAGCTTAGCTAGTGGCTCAAAATAAACAATCAGTGTTGGTGCTGAATGAACTGTTCTAAAGACTTAAAATTAACGTGATAACAGCACATGTTTCTATGTTCCATTTGGTCACAATTTTTGAAAATACTTCCCATGAATTATAATTCTGGTATGAGCTCTATTTACTGAAATTGCTTTAATTCAAGGCAGACTTTATATGATGTTTTCCTAAACATCCTAGTGTTTTAAGTGACTAATATAGAAATGAAACCCCTCCTTGAAGCCACTTTTTTTAAAGCAAACCTCATACTGTGAGAACAAGAATTATTTGAAAAGTTTCTATTTAGTCAATGTAATTCTTATACAGCAGATAATCTAAAAGAGTTGCTTAGTTAATGCCATGTGATTGTTTTACTGGATATTTGTTCTGATGTTATTACAAGTATTGCTAATTACTTTTGGGACTTTTGAGATCATTTTACAGAAGTCATGTATATTTTGCATTCTTAAATTTAGATTTCAGTTTTGCATTTTCTGCACTGAGGAGGATGTCTATCTCTCAAGCTGGTTAAAACAGTTTCAAAGGCAATCAGAAAAGTTGTTTTGCATTGGCAGTATAAAAGCTAGCTGAAGGGTTTGGAAATGTTCATATAGGAAGGAGGGAGAGAGGTTTGAATTTCTTGCCATGGGCCACCACTAGAGCAACTGTTAACAATTTAAACAAGGATGATTTTTTTAAAGCAAAACTGTGCAAGTAGGGTTTCTTACCTTGAGGCAGGCAGAGGACATGGCTGGGTTCATACATTTTTAGCAGCTGACATATTAATGAGACTACTTGCATTGAAATGAACTAAATACTATTACCATTTGTGACCTTCCAACTGGTCTCTGAAGCATTTATTGTACTTCTAAAAGTGCTTCCAGAATCAATTAAAAATAATTTGTACATTCAACATGTATGTACCCATGAACGGTCAATATTTATATTGACTTGGCTCATGTCATGTCAGTTTTCTTTAAAGAGTTGGTGTTTTGATGGCTAAACAATAAAAGAAATAAAATCTGCCAGAAATTGTAATGTAATTCAGGGAATTTTTCTAATTTTACTTTTCCTCTTTTGGGGAAAAACAATAACCAAAACATTCATTGGCCAAAAAGCCGTTTATTAGTTACCAGCAAATAGGTAATCTGCAAAACTAGAGAGAAAAGCTTGTTTGGAACAACTGGGAAGTAACTGCATCATATAACAGTGGGAAGAAATGGAGCTCTTCTTTAGTTTCTGAATCTGAAAGTGGCATTATTATCAGATGGGAATTATAATTTTGGAGTAAAATAGTGAATTTGTCAAAGCACTGGTCTGTTCTGATTTTGGTTATAATAGTTTGCTTTTTTCTTTTCTAAACTACTTTTACATAAATTATCTTATTGAGCTCTCACTTCAAATATTACTGTGAACAATAGATAAACTAGAAACATAGAAAAGTTAGTTTGCACTAGGTAACATTGCCAGTTAGCAGAGAAATTGGGATAAGAACACTGTCTTTCTCTAATAGTTTTTTCCTCTGGAAGTTGATGCCACTTTTTTTTTTTTTTTTTTAAAGCACTTCTTTCTGTTAATGGAATATCCAACTGTATGCAATTCTGCTTCTGTTAATATCCATCAGTAGATGAGAGTAAAAAATGAATGCCAGTGAACTTGGTGGCAGAAAAATGGAAACATTGAAGAAGTCACGTGCGCTGTCTAGACACCCAGTATCCTACTTACAGAAAACATGGATGTTCTGTATCCCAGGGTTTAGGTTTAAGACTTCGGAGCTGCACTGAGTGTGCCTCTCACTGAAACATCTTTCAAGTGATCTTTCCAAGAGATTCCAGAGAGGAGGCCTGTCTACTGTAGGATGGGCATACCCCAAGGTCTGCTTCTGCATCAAGGTGTGTTTTTGCGTGCTCTATCCTTTTTGCAAATGTGAAGATCATGTCCTGATTGAAAAAGAAATATAACTAAATGCCTGTGACATATAGAGGATGCCAGGGACAGGAACTGAAGGGAAATTCTTAGGCATGCCTGGCGAATGTCTGCTGCAATCGGGAGTGTATCTGTGCTACAGTGGGCTATGCCATGTGACTTCATGAGGCTCCTAAGAAAAACAAGAGGTAACAGAAAGATGCTTATTACTTCTCAGGAAAAGCAGTGTAGCCCTTTGCTTACTCTCATGAGACCTAGGACTACACATAAGATATTAGTCTATCCTAGAAATTTCCTCACCCATGATATAACTCAAAAGGAATACCACATTTCTTTAGTACAAGATGTCTTTTTTGAGTTTCCTATCTCTTTTAGATAACTAAAGAAATGGCCCCGATTTTAGCCTGCAGCACATGTTAATGAATAGCTGACTTATTAGGACATTGTTATAATGAAATACCAACTTTCTTTGAAAACAAGACAGCTCAAAGTCCATCCTGATTTTCTCCAATGTGTCACCACATTTTAGGGAAAAAGTATATTTCTGACTCTACAAATCCAGTGACTCTCATACTTAGTTTAATGCTGTAGCAGATGTTTATTGTTGTTTTGGATTCTCCTTCTTGGGTAGCAGCACCTTGATATCAATGTGGCGAATTACCTTCTCCCCATGTGTGATGGTAAAAATATACATCAGTATACCTTCCCAGCTAGTGTTCATCATGAGACTCAAGCCAGGCTGATCAGACAGTCTCCTGGGACTTTGATTCATGAGCGAATGACACAAGCATGAAACACAAGCTTTGTGTAAATGTGGTCCGGTGGTGGCATCCTGACAGTAGTGTTGGGAGTTTCTGCTACTAGACCCTAGAGCGCCCCTGTCTTCTGTCTTTTTTTCATAAGCTCACTTTCTCAGTCTTTAATCATTTCTGTGACCTACCCCATAAACTTAATAAATCTCTTTTCTGCATAAGGGTTCACATTGAAGGAGCTCCTCAGTAAACTTTGGAGATGCCTGGGAAAGATTTCTGGAAGAGGTGCTATATAAGCCGAGTCCTAAAGGGCCAGGATAAGTTATTCACGTGGAGAAGGGTGGGTTTTTTTAAAGGTAGAGGGAGCAGTATGTGCAAAGAATGTGACACATGAGAAAACAGATGGCATATTTAGGAAAAGGCAAATTTTTCATGTGACTTAGGAGAGATATTGAGATTGGGAGCATGGTCAAGAGTGAGGTCATTCAGGGAATTTTTGCCATGCTAAGGGCATTATATTTTATCTTGAGAATACAGAAAACCATTGAAGGGTTTTTGGCAGGGCAATACATGAGCACTATTGCGTTTTGAATGGCATGCTGGAAATAGTGCGGGAATGGAGTGGGGAGGGGTAAGAAAGCCTGTGAAAGGCTAATGTTGTAGTCTTGCTGACAGATGTTAGTGACCTGGAAAATAGCAGTGAGGATGGGGAGAAGTAGAGGAATTTGAGAGGTATGAGGAGGTTGAATCAATAGAACTTGATAAAGGATTTTATGAAGAGACTAGTGAAAGAAAGGGATAGTCACTGTTCAATCCTTGGGTTTCTACCTTGGATAACTAAGTTCCTGAAGGTATCCTTTGCTGAAAGTAAGGACACAGCAGGAAGGTCAGGTATGTGAAGAAGATTCATTTTGGACACAACAAATTTGATGGACTTATGCAACATTCAACTGGAGGTGTCCCATAAGCTGTTGTAAATGTGGGTCTGGACTCAGGAATGAGATCAGAGGTAAAGTTAGATAGATACATCTAGAGATAGAGTCTCCTTTGCAAGTCACTCTTTCCCCAACTTCTTTCTAAGTGAGCATTCTCAAGGTCTCTGTGCTAGGAAATCTTTACTTCTCATGCTGCTACAAACACTCCCTGGACAATCTCATCCTTGTTTATGAATTCTACTACCACTTGCAAATTGACTAAAAACAAGGCAAAACTCCCTAATCTACTTTCATAATTTTTTTCTTGACGTTTCTAGTCAACTATATTCTTAACATTTCCATCTGGTTGTCCTTACTAGTGCTTTCACTTTTAAGAATTTCAATATTGAATTAATCGTTTTTTCTCAAATACCTACTCTGAATGGCAAAAAAGAAAACTCTGCTTCCTTTTGTTTCTTCCACTTGTCACTGGCACTACCACTTGTCACTCAAGTGATCATCCAGTGATGGAGCTCCCTCTCCGTGTATGTTTCCTGTTGATGCTGTAACATATCACCACAAACTTAGTGGCTTAAACAATACCATTTTATTATCCTACAGTTCTGGAGGTCAGAAGTCTGCTGTAGATCTTACTTGGCTAAAACTAAGGTGTCGGCAGGGCTGTGTTCCTTTCTGGAGGCTCTAGGGAAGAATCAGTGTCCTTGCCACCTAGAGCTGGAGGACACCCACATTCCTTAGTTCGTGGCCTTTCCTCCACTTTCAGAGTCAGCCACATCAAGCCAAGTCCCTCTTAGACTGCCATCTCTCTCTCTCTCTTTTTTTTCTTTTTTCTGATTTCCTCTTTCACTTTTAAGGACCCTTGTGATTACATTAGACTTGCCCGGATAGTCTAGGGGACTTGCCCAGATAATCTAGGGTAATCTCCTTATTTTGCAGTTCACTCATTGGCCCCTTAATTCCATGTACAAACTTAATTCTCCTTTGTTTTATGACATGACACATTCACAGGTTCTGGAGTTTAAAACTAGGACATTATTGGGGACCATTATTCTGTTTACCACCCTCCCCTTCTCTCTCATTAACTCACCTACTCACCCCATCAGCATACCTTATCCTGCTCTCTGTTTCTTCATTGCATTTATAATTACCTAACATGTTGTAAATTTACTTGTTTATTTTCTGTTTCCCCCACTGGAATGCATCATAAAGCATTATAAGGCAAAGACTTTGTCTTGTCCATTGTCGTGTCTAGAGCCATGCCGAAAACATAGTAGGTGCTCAATAAATATTCCTTGGATAAATTAATGAATAAAAATCTAATTTGTCACTGAAGACTGAATTTGACCTTGATAACATGTTTTGCATATCCATTCTCTTTTATTCATACTCACTGTCATTTGTGTTGTGTCACATGAAAAATTAACACTCATATTTTTCTTGGAAGGCTTCACTATTTCAGTAGATTCCTAGCTAGTGTGTGTACCTCCAGTTTCTGTACCCTGTTTCTTTTTCTCTTTTTTTTTTTGATAGTTTTGTTATTGTCATTTTTGACCATGTCAAACATATTAATATTCTCATTTTATAAATTTACTGGGAAGATTAAATTAATATGTGTAACCTGCTTCAAACATTGCTGAACACACTGATAAATGTTAGCTATTATTATTACTATTCTTCTTCTAGATGCTGAGTTTTTTTAGGAAAGTACTGTTGGCCATTCAACTCTGTATCCCCAGAGCCAGATACAAATTTGACACAAGTGATCAATAATATATATATATATATATATTAAGTCTAGTTAACATCCATGACTATACATAATTACACATTTTTTCTCATGATAACAACTTTTTAAATTAATTAATTTATTTATGGCTGTGTTGGGTCTTGGTTTCTGTGCGAGGGCTTTCTCTAGTTGCGGCAAGTGGGGGCCACTCTTCATCGCGGTGCGCGGGCCTCTCACCATCGCGGCCTCTCCTGTTGCGGAGCACAGGCTCCAGACGCGCAGGCTCAGCAACTGTGGCTCACGGGCCCAGTCGCTCCGCGGCATGTGGGATCCTCCCAGACCAGGGCTCGAACCCATGTCCCCTGCATTGGCAGGCAGATTCTCAACCACTGCGCCGCCAGGGAAGCCCCCAATAATATTTTTTTGAACAATGAATATGTATTAGTTATTCTCAGAATGTCAGGACCTAATTAATGGATAGACACTAATCTAGAAATGACTTGTGAATAGATTTGAAAATTTGCACAGTTTACCTCTTTTCATTTTCTTTTTCCCTGCTCTGTGAATTAGGATCTTGAGCTTATTTCTCGGATAGAATGCATTCAGTATATAATTAGATGGTGTTAATAAACTTGGAATATAATGAACAGAAACTAATTTGTTGGGGATTATTCAGTAAACAAATATTTATGGAGGGAGTAGTATGTGTGGGACCAACTTTTAGGTGCTGGAGTTAACAATGTGGCATTCTCCACAACCGGAACCAGGCACGGTTATTTTAATCTATAGTTAAGTAAACAACAGAAGCTGGGAGGGGCCTGGTACTGCTTTGTTTCCTTCTCACTACACCTTCAGGGACAACCTTTCACCAGAGTGAATAAGGGAACAACCCAAGTCCACTGTTCCCTGCCAGGTCCCACGTTGTTTGTCCCCAGAACGAGTGCTCTTGACCTTGTGGTTGGTTTCATCTGAACTCCCCCATTCAGCTTACTGACCATGGATCGCTTGCAGGTCTGGGTGTCGTCTTCTCTCTTCCCTGTTTCTTCTGGCTCTTAGCTCTGTTAGATTCCCTTTTCTTCCCGAACAGGAAAGTCCTTGAAAAAACATGATCTAAAGTGACTGGTAATTCTCCTAATTTTCAGGCTTTTTCATAAGGTTTTAGAGAAATTTGGGTTTTCGAACCACCATTCCAGAAAGGAGTACAGCTCTTGGCTGGCTAGCCCTCTTATTGCATCTATTTCCATATCTTTGGCATATAATCGACATTCATAAGTAAAAGCTGGCTTATATGAATCCTGGTTCATCTGTAAGTACTGACTCCTTAGATCCCTAGGATTGAATATATCACCATATGCCCATTCCAGAATTGTGTACTATTCTTCTGTTCTATAGTTGCAATCTACCCAAAGCTTAGGGTAAGAAATCTGATTATATTCTTTTTTCCTTGTCAGGAATAATTCATCCTATTATAATTTTCTAATCAGCACCCTCTGTGTGAAATAATCCCTTTAATATTTCAGTATGGATGTCTAATCTGAGATATGTCATATGTGCAACTTTTATTGTTTGAGCAGCCCTCTTCCTGCTTAGCAACACTCAGCACCTTAGCCATCCATCCCTGGTATACCTCCCTTTGCCAGTTTCCTCATATGTAAAAGAGGGGTAGTGGTATGAGTATCTAGCTCATGGGCTTGCTGCATGGATTAAAATGAGTTAATAATATGTGTTTTCCTTAGCATGGTGCTGGAATTCTGTAAGTGCTCAATAAATGATAGTTATTATTATTCCTATCATTAATATTACTCTTGGTCCCCAAGGGATAGAAATATTTTAGTTGTAAGTATTCCTAATGTATTCCTTCATGTAACTGGGATATTATAGGTTAATTTAAACATTTTAAAATCTTTAAATGCTTTTAGATTTACAGAAAATCTGCAAAGATAGTATGGAAAGTTCCACACCCAGTTTACCCCATTGTTAAATCTTACATTTCTACGGTACAGTTGTCACAACCAAGAAACCAACACTGGTACATTACTATTAACTAAACTTCACACTTAATTCAGGTTTCAGTAGTTTTTCCCTAATGTCCTTTTTTCCCCCCTATTTCAAGATCCCATCCAGGCTACTATATTACACTTAATCATCATGCCTCCTTGGTCTCCTCTTGGCTGTGACAGTTTCTCAGACTTTGTTTCTGATGACCTAGACAGTTTTGAGGAGTACTGGTTGGGTATTTTGTAGAATGTCCCTCATTTGGGATTTGTCTAATGTTTTTCTCATGATAAATCTGGAGATACGTGTTTCCGAGAGGGAGACCATAGAGGTGCTGTGCTCTTCTCATCACAGCAACTTAAGGGTCCATGCTATCAACCTGACTTATCATTGTTGATGTTGACCTTGATCATCTGAATTAGGTAGTGTTTCTCTGCTATAAACTTAGTTTTTTCCTCCACCTTTCCATATTCTGTAAAATCAAGTCACTAAGGGTGGTTAACATTCAAGGAATGGGGAGCTCAGGTACCCTACTTGTGGGAAATATTTATGTAGATTATTTGGATTCTTCTGTAACTGAGATTTGTCTTTGCTCCCTAATTTATTTATTTATTCAATCATTTATTTATAACAGTATGAACTCATGGACATTTATTTTATAGTTTGGGTTATAATCCAATACTACATTATTTTGTTATTTGGTTAAAATTATTCAGTTTTGGCCATTGAGATCTTTCAGCTTGGTTCCTGTGTCCCTTTGACATGCTCCATCCCTTTGTTTTTTGAGTGCTTCCTTATTTTCTAGCACTGCACATTGCTCTGACTTGACTTGTATACTCCCGGACCCAGCCCTAGCATCAGCTATTTCTTCATGTAACCCCGGTTCCTTTTATTGGAGAATGTATTAGAAACAACGATCTGGGCACTGGGTGATTAGCTTTTGATGATTTTTTAAATTAATTAATTAATTTTTTGCTAGTGGCATCAGGCTTCACTTTGTTTCATACATTTCTTTACAGTAGCCTATGGGTCAATCCTACCTCTTTTACAAATTACCAGAAGATGTTTCACTCTCAACACTTTTTGCCTCAAAACAATTTAATAAACACATGGTTCATATTGCTTGGGAGAATTAAATTCAATTATATTCTATTTTCTTCTGTTTAAGCACCTTGATAATTTTTATGCAATACCAAGGTATATATCATTTATTTCTCCTCTTGCCCTCAATCCCACTCTCCCAAGGAGTTGCAACTATAGTCAATTATTTCACAACCCATCTGTGGTGTCCCACTGTTCAGGTAAAATGTACAAATCTTTATAAAAGGCCCCGAAGTTTCGATGCCTGTACTAGGAATTTAATGTACAAAATGGAGTTGCAATAAATGCAGTGGACACTTGATAAGAGATACATGCTGAAACTTTTAAAATCCCCCAATTTGGTAACACAATGTACTCTGTAAACAATTATTAGTGGAAAGCAATAACGCATGTTGAGAAATTGTGGTTATCTAAGTGAATTGCTGAAGACTCAGGTTCAAAACTCAGGAAAACTAGAAATTAGCACATACCATAAACCTTTAGGGAATGTGCAAAAATTTTAAATTTCATATCAAATCTAAGTATGCCAAAGACTTAATTTTTTTTTAATTTTTATTTTATATTGGAGTATAGTTGATTAACAATTGTGTGCTAGTTTCAGGTGTACAGTAAAGTGATTCAGTTATACATATACATGTATCTATTTTTCAAATTCTTTTCGCATTTAGGTTATTACAGAGTACTGAGCAGAGTTCCCTGTACTCTACAGTAGTCTTAATTTGATAGAGAAGCAGAACCCCACATCTCATTTGGAATACATTTCTTGAACCCTATTAGAACCAGCTATTGTGATGAAAAGATAGAAAATGCATCACCTTGCTCTTGCCTCCAGCTTGATTGTGTCCCCATTTTCCCACAGTTGGCTGGAAAGCTAGACAGAATGTGAGGTTGGCAGGAATGGGAATTAAAGGAGAAGATACTGTTTGGAAGATGTAAATAATGTAAGTGGGTAAGGATAAAAATGGTGTGGTAAACACAAACAAGGTAACAGTGGAAAAAAAAATGACTCAGGAATGGGGATTCTGTTCAAGAAATAGGGTGCTGTAAATTAGGAGGGCCTGAAGGACAGGGGTTATAGGTTGAGAGTAAAGTGAAATTAAGGGATAAGCTATGTATGGAAAGAACATTCCAGGTACATGGAACAGAAAGTACAAAGGCCTAGAGGCTTTGCTGATAAAAATACATTCTAATTGCCAATAATTTCTAGATGCTTCTTAGGAATTTCTAGTTATGGACTCTCTCTGAGAAATTTAGTCTAGTTCTAGAGTTTGTGGAGTCATGGAGATGTTCTTGAGGCAGGATGTTGTCATATATTCTTGATTTTGAACAGGTAAACTCATTTTTTCTTTCTTTGAGATTTTTCTCAAATAAAAGTTTTTAGAAGTATTGAGAGAAAATTAATACAGCAAGGATTGACTTCATTGCCTACTCCTGGAAATTCTTTAGTTCCCCAAGAAAATCTGGGGGACTTTCCTCTAAAACACGCAGCTCTGTAAAACGTTTTTCACGAATTCTCAGCAGTGGGTTAAATCTTGCCATCAGCATGTCCAGGGAAGCTTTTGTAAGTCTGTTTATTTGTAACAGTTGTTAGAATTTGACATTTGATTTAACTTACCCATATTTTTGGAGACTGTAAATTAAGAAAGCATCTGAAATATGCATACACTTGTTATGAAGAGAGATACAGATATATGGGTAGGATAAAAAAAAAAAAGCTTTCAATAAAACTCTTTTTACTTTAGGTTTGAAAAGGCTTGATACTTTTCTAAAGGTTCTCAGCCAGCTGATTTCAGTCCAGGAGGCTAAAAGGAACATAATAAGAAACCTGTTCTTGTAAAATGTTCAGTCTGTCTGAAACAAGTTTGAGCAGGAAGCATTTGTGAGAAGCCTGTTTCTGAGTCTCCCTCCTGGTTCTTCATTCCAGGAAGTTTGCTCCACACCCAAATGAGTATCTGAAACTTCAGTGATTTTCCTGTTTCATACTAAGGCTATTAAACGGAAAGTAGGAAAGTGAGTCCAACTTCTCAGTGTAGTCTAATGACATAGCAATTCTCATTTGCTTCTGATGATACTGTCTGGATCAATTCCGTGTGGTTTTGTCCTTCTTTAGAGCTGAACTTTGATCCCCTAAACTTAGGGATACCGCAAGTATTTCATTCTCCTGCCACCATTGTAAACCCTGTGTACTGGCGAACTAAAAACCCAAACCAGGCCCTGGGAATTCTTTACCCAGAGTTTACCATCTCATGCCTCCAGCATTTATTCAATTTTTATCCTACGAATAAGTCAAAGTAGTTACTCTTAATAACCCTCAAAATACAGAAAGCAAATACTTTTATAAAAGATTCTTTTTTTCCAGATGTAAATAATAAAATACAGAAAGTCACGACTTGTTTACAATCAGATGATTATTTTAGTGCAAATTCTATGTTCACAAGAATTACACTGCCAATAATAATATTGGTAATAACAATAGTAATAAATAATAAATAAGTAACAAATAATAAATAATAATCTCTAGTCATTCAAAACTACATATACTAGGAACCCACTGTATAGTAAATAGTATAATAGATGAGTATGTATGTATGAATATAGAAGAACCAAGGAAATAAGTATTTTATTTTGAGGCATTTAATAATAACAATACTTATTGAGTTAATGTGTGCCAGCTATTGAGCTAAATCTCTACATTAAATAATGTGATCCCAATAACCGGCCTAGGAGCTAGGATAGGTGCTGTTGGTTTCTGCATTTTACAAATAGGAAATTAAGGTTTAGGAAGATTAAATGAATTGTCTATGGTCAAGCTAATAGGAAGTGATAGAAGTAGGGTTTGAATTTGATTTTTTTTTTTTTGACATTACAGCCTGTAAATTTTTCTTTGAACATTTAATTTTATTTCCCTGCAAGTTTACATTCTAGTTGAGGATTCAGGACATACACATGAAATAATGCTTGCCAAACAATACATAAGTGACCATGAGTACTTACAACCCAGATTATTAAAATCAATAGAGTATGCCCAAATGAAGAGGTAATTCACATTGGAAGCATTTCCTACAGAAAGTAAATTTGAAACTGTATGGACAGCTGTGAAAAAATATATTTTTGTGAAGATAGTAAGAAATAGAATGAAAATATTATGTTAAAAAGATAAACCTTCACTTTTTAAAATACACAGTTTAATTGGGGTGAATTGACATAATATCATATTAGTTTCAAATGTACATCATGATTCGATATTTGTGTAAATTGCAAAATGATCGCTACAATAAATCTAGTTAACATCCATCACCATAGATAGTTACAGCTTTTTTCTTGTGATGAGAACTTTTAAGATCTACTCTCTTAGCAACTTTCAAATATACAAAATGGTATTATTAACAATAGTCACCATGCTGTATGTTACATCCCCACGACTAATTTATAACTGGAGGTTTGTACCTTTTGACCCCCAAACCTTTACTTAATAGATAATTCTAGGTGCCTAGAAAACAAAATAACAAAAATTATACCATCTTATATCTGTTAATATGCAAAAGTTTAAGAAAACATAATTTGATTTCATTTGTAGATTAACGGTCCTTAATGTGATAAGATCATCTTTAATACAAATAAAAAGGAACTAGAAGAATCTTCAGCATAAAGGCTTAGAAAAAGTACAACATTTGAAAACCTCAACATTTAATATGTGCTGAAGTAATGGACACTCCACAGTTTTGTCACGAAATCATTTTAAATTGTCTACGAAATTATCAGAGCCCACAATCGCTTCCCCATCCTACCCCACTTCACCCAATTCCCACCACACACACACAATGCTCTTGGTGTTGAAAAGAAAGAAAAAGATATCCCCACATTACAGGTATGATTTCCGTAATCATGGACAGAACTCTCCTGAACATTCACCAACTAACTCCATCCTATGAGAGTATATCTTAATTGACTTGTTTCAAGTTAGATCTTTGTCAGTAGGGACTTCTAGTGTCGTTTTCTATTTCTATCATTGTCAAAGATGATATATTACACATCTCTATTACTGTATCTTTCATACTCAAGAATTCAACTTTTATATTTCTTTTAGAGGAAGTGTGTATGTTTTTAATAAGGAAAGTCTCCAAATCATAGGAATTCCTCTTGTCTGCTTTCCCCTTTTTCAGAAAAGCATGTTTAGATGATTTAACCAAGGAGAGAGTTGGAGGAAAAGCAAGTTAGAATATTCTAGGCAAAGAATAAAATGAAAAATTATTTTAAAGAAAAAAAGTATGGTGATGTGATACAGACAGGAATGAAGGATGCAACAGAGATGTGCCTTTACAATGATGTAAAATGCTACCAAAGCTTCAGTCATAATATTCAGGGATTAATGGATTTGAGTGACAGTATAAACTATGAGTCATAGATTTCTGTGTTTCTCTGTAGGAAGTCTTAGCAATTTTGTATATTTTACAATATATAGGGGAGAATAAATGTAATCTTTTAAAAGATCATCTCCTGAATTTACCAAACAAAAAAATTTTAAAGAGCAGTTGTCTAAGAGGTAATGCATAAGAAGAGCTTTGTGATGGCACAAAGAAAGCTATCACTAGAGAGAGGTGACAGGGAAGAAAAGAGTAGCTCCAAGCCAGAAAGAGAAAATAGTGATTGAGAATACCAAGGTTCATCCAAGAAATAGACTAGATTTATACCAGGAAAATTATTTGTTTTTAATGCAAGTATCCTATCTTCGAGTCAACACCTCTCCTAGTCATCTGGATTAATTTAACTTTTTTGTAATGCATTTTAATGCTCTTCATCAATGCTAAAAAAACAAATATATATACACTTGCTAGTGTGTGGTCCCACGTCGGGATGGGATGGAAATAAACTTCAGGATTACAAGTCACTTTTGGGCCCTGTGTGCCCAAATAATATTTTATTCTTGATCCTACATACTTACTGTTGTTTGCAGAAGAACAAAAAAAGACGTGGAATCCCTTTTTAGTATTGAAATCATTTGTACCTCATATGTGGCATATTTAATAAATTTAAATCTCAGAGCTATTCCACCTCTTATATTTCTTTAAATTTGAGCATCCATTGCAAGGTTAGGGTTAGGGTTAGCTATTTTAGAGTAAATATTGAAGTTGAGTAGCAGAAGCAAACAGAAAATAGACATTGAAAAGATGCTTGTTCCTTCCTTAAATTAATTTTAAAAAAGAGTAACACCAAGCTTTCAGTCATGTTTGTGTCAAGCATTTATGATTTTTTTTAAAATAGAAAACAAAAAGTAAGATGGCAAGCCTTCTTAACCAGAACCTTAAAGTATTATATTTGAGGAGATTTAGAACCAGAGAGAAAGATTTCTGTGTATATTAGAATGGAGCCTATGTCATCTTTGGTTTCTTTCATCAGTGTTTTGTAGTTTTCTGAGTACAAGTCTTTCGCCTCCCTAGGTAGGTTTATTCCTAGGTATTTCATTCTTTTTGTTGCAATGGTACATGGGATTGTTTCCTTAATTTCTCTTTCTGATTTTTTGTTGTTAGTGTATAGGAATGCCAGAGATTTCTATGTATTAATTTTGTATCCTGCAACCTTACCAAATTCATTGATTAGTTCTAGTAGTTTTCTGGTGGCATCTTTAGGATTTTCTATGTATAGTATCATGTCATCTGCAAACAGTGACAGATTTACTTCTTCTTTTCCAATTTGTATTCCTTTTATTTCTTTTTCTTCTCTGATTGCCATAGCTAGGGTGAAGTTAGAGTAGCATTGACATATATACACTACCAAATGTAAAATAGATAGCTAGTGGGAAGCAGCAGCATAGCACAGGGAGATCACCTTGGTGCTTTGCAGTGACCTAGGGGGTGGGATAGGGAGGGTGGGAGGGAGGCTCAAGAGGGAGGGGGTATGGGGATATATGTATGCATATGGCTGATTCACTTTGTTGTACAACAGAAACTAACACAGTATTGTGAAGCAATTATACTCCAATAAAGATGTATTTAAAAAAAAAAAAGAATGGAGCCTAGTTTTTCTTGACTGTAAAAACAACTTTATAGTAAGACTTCACAAATTTAAGACAGGTCGGTGGTGGATGGATAAGTTAAGACATGAGATTAGGTAATCTGAATTCATGTGTTCATTCAAAAATTTTCCAGTGAGAATTTTCTGAGTTCCAGACCTTTTTGCCAAGTCCTGGGGATAGAATGGTGAACAAAGCCAACATTTGCCTCTGCCCTCTTGGAGTTGGTAGTCTAGAAAGAAAGACAACATTAGTTTATCAATAAACACATGAAATTGCAACTGTGAGAAGGGCTCTGACGGGGAGATTCTGGGAGAGCTTGGAATAAGGGGATTTGAAATAGTTGAGGTGTCAGGGAAAATTTCCTCAAGGAAGATGCCTAATGAGATCTGTAAGTTGAGGAAGTGGATAGGTAAGGAATGGAAATAGGAGGAGAGACGGAGTACAGTGAGCTGGTGAGCAATGTCAGTGGGGGGAGCGGAGCCTGGGGAGGTCGGTAGGAAGCCGACAACACAGGTCCTTAGAGTCCATGTCAAGAATTTATCTTGATCCTAAGAATGGTGGGAAGGATTGAAAGACGTGAAGCAGGTAGGTGACTGACCTGGGTTTTGGCCTTGCCTTTTCAAAGATCCCTCTGGTTGCCTTGAGGAGAATTGACTGGAGCTGGTTTGGGTGGGTGGGTGTAGGGGGGAGATGGGAAGGTGTCGGGGGTGGTTAGGTTAGAGCAGGGGAGTCCCAGCAGGAACTTACTGGGGAAGCCCAGACAAGAGATAGAAGTCACCTGTGCCTGCTTGCTGGTGGGCATGGAAGGAAGAGAAGGGATTCAAAAGATCTGTAAGAGATAAAATTGACAGGACCTGATGATAGAAGTGATATGGGCTTTCTCTCTCTGTGTGTGTGTGTGTGTGTGTGTGTGTGTGTGTGTGTGTGTGTGTGTATTTCAAAGTGTTGCTTTATAAAAGATGCTCAAATAGAGCAATTTTTATGGTTAATTTTCCTTTTTAAGCAAATCTTCACTTTTTCTTGTACTTTCCCTACTAGATACGGTGGTCAGAATTTTCAGGTAAACACAAAATATGCAGATTGAGTAAAAATGGAAGGGAAAATTTCTCTTTATTGAGATGATTTTGACCATCAGTTTAAAATAACTATAGCACATGTACTACACTTTTCTTAAATGTGAATTATGCCAGGCCTCCCTGAACTCCTAATCAAAGAAGTCACTTAAATAATGACTAGGTTATAACAATATATTACAGTTAAAGTGTCAATAGAGAAGAATTAAAAGTGAAGAATGCTGAATAATGTTTGTTATTATCCAGGTGAAGCATGAATGATTTAGGGTCAGCCTGAAGAATGATATTGGAAAAGTGACTGGTTTCAGAAATTGAGGCTTAAAGCTACTGGATTTCTTTGGTTTATTCATTTTTTTATGTCATGATCATACCATTCTTTTTGATAAATTTTGCAGTTTTTATGATTCTGACTTGTGGAGTAGTTAAAAATGTGTGAATTTTACAGGAGTGGTGTTTATTGCATATCTAGTTTTAAACCTGAATCATGCCTCGCTCTTTAAGATTTTTGTTACATTTTGGTGATTCTTCTGAAGATTAAACAAAATAATGGGTAAAGGGCTTACAAATGTTCTACCTATAGTAAGCCCTCCAGAATGTTGCTTCTGTTCATTATTATTCACACAGGTAGTTCTGCTGAAGAGTCAAGTCATTTGTCTACCTGCAGGGGTTGAGAGAAATTTAACTACTGTGAGAAATGAGTTTGGCATTTTTTTTAATGTTGATTACTTTGGCCTCGTTTAACTCTTGTATTGTTCTTTAATGTTTTTAATGTTTTGTATTTATGTCTTGGGCCCCTAATTAGACTATAAGGAGTTTGAGAGCAGAGACCTTATTGGACTTCTCTTTTTATATCCCTCACAGAACTTAGTGCCATTCCTTGTGTGTAACAGATGTTCAATAAACACATGTAGATGGAAAAAAAGTGTGAATTACAATTAAAATTTCCATGTGCTTTTTACACTCTCTCATAAGTTTTATTTAGCTAGCAGTTAAGTGATTAACCTATTAAATATAACTTTAATAGCCCAGTTGCCTGTATGCTGTCTGCCACTGAATGTTTTATGTAAGAAAAAGAAATCTTGGGGATTTATATTTCTGTAGTATCGGGCATGCTGTTTATTGAATAACTGGTGATGGATTGTATCTATAGGAGACAGCCAATGTCTATGGAACATGAACATTTAGACATTCTGGATAACATTTGGAGGTAAATTAAATCTCCTTTAGAAAATAATGAGTAATGCAAAACGGCATGTGTTTTAAAGGATGAACTAGGTTGTCACAAAGCACTGAAATAAATTAAGATTTTAAGGAATGATAGCTAGGACTTTGGTTGACTGAGATGACCAGGTCTTGTCCCACCCCGGCTAAATGTTTTGGCAGTTTTGTGGTGAGTGATATGTTTTCTGAAATGTATCACTGAGGTTCCAAGATTCTAAATGAAGCTAGTGTACTATGTATGACTGCATTACCTCAACCTGCTCAGAGCAGGAGGGGCATTTTAAAACACATTACAACAGCTCTCCCACTCATTCTTTCATCTGCTACATCTTTTTTCTTTTTTAATTATATGTCTATCATTGAAAATGAGTTACAGGAAATCACATGGCAACCCAGAGAGGTTCTGAGAAATATTTTGCTTTGACTTTAAGCCTATACAATTTTCCTTGAAAGACAAATAAGCATTTTAATTGATGTTTTCCATCCTAAATGATAAATTTGGCTTGGAATGTCTTTCTGTATATTACTGTTCAAATGCTTTGTTTCTTGAACAAATATGAGGTATAAATGTCATGGATAGGGACTTTTATAAATGGCTGCCCCTGTGACGCAGAGCCACTGTAGCTCAGGCTTCCTATTTGTGCTGTCTTTCTGACAGCAATATTTCTTTCTGCCTTTCTGACAGCATTATTTCTGGGAAATCAAGCTAATTTCTATTCTTCTTTCCCTGTTGAAAGGATTACTCATCCTCCTTCTCCACTCCTGTATGTCCTTGTCTCTTATTAAGTTAATCTATAATAATAATCCATGTGACTCCTTTGAAATTGTTTTTCTTTAACAAATGGTATCAGCTCTTCTTTTTATAGATAAGAGTTTTAAATATATTTGTTTTATTTATTATCATTTATTTTTGACTGCATTGGGTTTTTGTTGCTGCACATGGGCTTTCTCTAGTTGTGGCGAGCGGGGGCTACTCTTCATTGGGGTGCGCGGGCTTCTCACTGCGGTGGCTTCTCTTGTTGCAGAGCACGGGCTCTAGGCGCGCGGGCTTCAGTAGTTGTGGTGCATGGGCTCAGTAGTTGTGGCTCGCAGGCTTTAGAGTGCAGGCTCAGTAGTTGTGGTGCACAGGCTTAGTTGCTCTACAGCATGTGGGATCTTCCCGGACCAGGGCTCGAACCCATGTCCCCTGCATTGGCGGATGGATTCTTAACCACTGTGCCACGAGGGAAGCCCTCTTTTTTTTTTTTTCTTATTTAACTCCATACATTGATGTTTGGTTCAGCTTCCATGACCTTTATGAACCCTTTTTCCTAATTCTTCCTTTACCTTGGAATTTTTCTTGACTCTAAGGAAAGAAACACTTATTTAAGACTTCACATGTACCCAGTAGTACTTACAATGCATGTTGTGTTATGTTTTTAAATTTGTAAAGTATCTCTATAAACTTAATCTCATTTTATTTTCTTGAGATGGTAGTTGTAATTGTCTTCATTCTATAGCTGAAGAAATCAGGGTTTAGAGCAATTAAGTAAGTAATCTGTCCATGGTGATACTTTTGGAAAATGGGAAAGTCAGGGCACAAGCTGAGTAACATTATTATTTAAAAAATATATAGTTCCCAAATTTTAAATATTTAATAAGTGCCTGTTATATGTAGAGTGATGGCCTTGGTATTGGGGTAGGAGTTAATATATAAAGTCTCTGCTTTCATACAGTTCACATTCCAAGATGGGGTTTTATTGACTCAATTTTTTTTTTGAGGGGGGAAAAATACAAAACCATTGTGATATCATATACATAATCAGTTTAGTGTGAGTTACTTAATTTACCCTAAACATGGAGATCCTTTTTTTAAGAAAAGACTGTCATATTAGGGTGACTACTGAACTATTGTAAATACCAGGTACAAATTTTCTTTATATGGAGCTAGAATGGACCTTGCGGTTTTTTCCATTTGACTGACAGTGTGTATTTTCAGAACAATTGGTTGAGCTGAGGGACGCTGTGACAACCATTAAATGGAGCCAAGTTAAATGATCTGTACAGAGAATGGCCTCTGAGCCTTGGCTAAGCATTGAACCCCATGATGGGCCAGCTAATAGAGCATGCCAGGAGACCATGCCTAGGTGCTGCTGGAGAGCTTATGTCGACTTTGTTGACATTGATATAATTGTTCTGTTAACTTATTCAAGAAATACTTCTTCTTTCTAACCCCCCAACACAGAGCAAGAATTCTAATAATATCTATGCCATCTTAATACATCCCACAAAATAGCAAGTCGTGTATTCTGTGAGTTAATTGTTCCATGTCCTGTAATCATGTAGCTGGAAAACAACTTGGCAACCCCAGGTATGCTGGAAAATGTCTTTTCCCCTGAGCTTTTCTCTGAGAGTTCTTAAGAGGCAAAGTTTCTCAGTAATATTCTACAATAACATAAGTTTACAACACTTATTCATATGGAAAATAGCTTAGAAGGAAGTTGCCATCACGATTCAAACTCTGGGATGATATAGTGGAAACAAAATAATTACTCAGAATTTTAGAGTATTTCCCATATTTTAAGTTTCTTTGAAAATGATACTGTATTTTGGAGACAGTGAATCTATGGGGAGTCTAAAAAATAATAGGGAGGACCCAAATTTCATGCTTATTGGCTGTTGCCACAATTTGAACCAAGAAAATGATAAACACCATACAGAAAATTAGAAGGCTGTATTATTAGACGTTTTAATTGTCTTGGACTCATGGAGTATTCTGAAGTTATCTTTGCAATTAATAAATTATTTTGATACTGGTATTGTGATAGAGGCTTCTTTCAAATAAGCAAACACAGCCCCTTTGGCTTGGCGCATGCAAATGATAGTTCAAGGATGCCTGCCTTTTAGGTCAAATTTTGCAGGAGGAAAACGTTGCAGTTCTACACAGTTCCAGCAGGGGTCAATATGTTTTCATCATTACATACTGAATGCTCAGTGAGCAAGCAGCAAAAGTGTTGATCCTAATTGGAGCAGACACAAGGATCTTCTATAATCCCCTGACATCCTTTTCAAATAATAATTCTTAGGTGGGTGGTGGGCTGGTGACTGCAACACCAGTGCAGGCTTCTCTACAGTGAAGCCTAACCATTGTCAATTATTTTTGATGTATGCTAGCTTAACTTAAGTCTCCTTCTTACTGGCTTTTCCATCCCACAGAAGGGTATTGCTCCTCCTAATTATTGAGACACAGTACCCAGGATGGTCAGGACAAGTGTGTTATTTTGGCTTAATGCACTCTCTCAAACCCACTGCCTTCTTTTTCAGCCTCCCTGGGTTCTTCCTGCTCAGCACACAGAGCAAGCTTATACCTTCAGTCAAATATCTTTAGATTATTTTACTTACACCCTTAATTGCTAGTCATTTGATTTTTAACTCATTCAATGCCAGCACTTGGAGAAAACTGGAGATAGAATGATGAATATATAGATAATAGTTGCATGTATACAGCTGCCAATAGGTTCATAATTGAGAGTAAATCCTCCCTCCATCCCAGACACTTTCTCATAATTTGTTTAGGGGCTCTGCCAGCCAGTGGTATTCAGGGAGCAAACTGTCATCCTTCACGTGGATTTTAAGGAATGCTGGTTGCCCGAGTCTCCAACTGTCACACAGAAGCTTAAGCTCTCTGAGTCAAAAGAAAAAAAAAAGAAAAAGAAAGCCATGCATGTCCTGCCCCACATTTGTAAGCTCATATTTTACTCTCCTTAGCCCTGACTGCAGCCCTTCCTGTTGAGCAGGGGAGCGAATGTCTCCACGCACAGACATTTTCAGAAATTCAATTCTGGAGAGCTGAGGAGTATTGCGGCAGGAATGTATTACCAGGACACTTGGAAGGTGGTTAACTGCTTGAGCTGCCTGTGCTGGAGCGAAAAGGAAGGAATAACACATCTGATAGAGCTCCAGCTCCACAAGGCTAAACCCAAGTGGGATTTTAAAGCCATGCCCTCATATATCTCCGAGGCAGCGGGGGGAGGGGGCTGGTGGTGGCGGGGAGGGGATGTCTTTTGGAAGGTGAAACACAAGTTGTAAAGGTGAAGTCAGAGTTAGCCCAGCAAAACCAGCGGGGACTCATCTGGGTCTAGGTTCGTAACCGCTGGGATCGTTTTCCACTTATTACAGTATAGAGTTTGAAAGGTGCCTAAAATTAAATACTCCACCGCAGCCTGAAGCTTCAGTGTCGGATAGCAAGGAATCTATTTAACTATACATGTAAGTACATTTAAAATATCCCCTCTAAAAATGTGTGGAGAGTTTTTACTTGCAAAGATTTTACCAGTATCCTTTAACACATCAATAATAAAAACAATCCAGCCATCTCTATTATTCTTGATCCATCTTTCTTTAAAGCTCATATTGGCATCCTTAAGCAAAATAGGTGGTAAAATTCTTGGATGGGACTACTCTTTATCTCTTTCATTTTAATTCTTTATTTACTTAAAAAACAAAATTTAGTTTCCTCAAATTAAGGGAAAGGTATGAAGCATAAATACCGTAAGTTGATGAAGAGGACAACAGTAATCTCAGCTTGGGTCTGACAGCCACCTGACAGATGATACTCATGTCTCTCTGATGGGTAGTCAGGAGAAGTTGGGAGGAATTTTGAGCTCATTCTTGGCTATTACAGAAGACAAAATAATATATTTTTTAAAAGACCATGGTTAGCGTGAATGGGAAAATGATTTAGGTCCATAATAATGCATCTCCTAAAAGAAATATATATTTATTTATGTATCGCAGGAATGTTTATTGAGTGTGTACTCTATGCCGGACACTGATACAAGTACTGGGGCTATGCTGATGTATAAGATAGGCCAGGGCTGTATTCTCGTAGAGCTTACTTCTCATTAAAATATAGGCATGTTTTGAAAGTATGTAAGTATATGTTCTAAAAAAAACCAGTGTATTTTTATTTCCTCACTTCACACGTTTGCTTCTTCATATTTAAAATGTAGGCTGAAACACTCCTTGTATTCTCTGAAGGTGAAAAAAAAAAAATGTATCTAAAGGGTGAACTACAGAATTTCAGTGACTGTGGAATTGCTTCAAAACCTAAATTAGGAATACAGGGTATGTAAAGTGGTTTACAAATAATTAGCAGATTAGGATACTTTTTAGTTAGTGCATTCATTCATAAAACTGAGCAAATGTGTCTGGAGCAGCTGACACCAGAGTTCAAGGTTGCTCATCTCCCCTGTGGGAGGTCATGACAACTAAACATGAGCATTTCTTGTTCTCACAGCATGGCTTCAGGAAAACCAAATGGTCTCTGCCCTGAGAATCCTGATCTCGTGAATTACGAAAAGTGAGAGAGAATCGTTTGCAAGTTATGTTTTAAGACTTGTGCAGATTTTAACTCTGTCCTTAGAGTTTATCCTTAGGCACTGAAGCAAACTTGAAATAGAATAAGTAGGTATCTGTTTCATTAATTTATTCAAATATAGCTCTGTGCTCAAAGGTTGACCCCCTATATCTAATGATTAAAAAAAACAATTTTGAAAACTTAATTGAAACCCATAATTTGGAGCTGTATTATAGCTTTGCTTAGTATCAGGCAGGACAGTACATTTTTCAAGTTACCTGGGAAGCAGGGCCTTGGGGACATGCTCTAGCTTCTGTGCAATGGGCTTGCAGCTCTTTTACAGGCTCAGATTGAAGGCTTTCCTACCCAATCATCTTGAGAAGAAAACTCCAGGAACAAAAATGAGACCTAGTCCTTTCCCTTCCCCATTGCTTTGGTTCTCATAGTCATCTTATTTGCTTTTGCCCCCAAGGTATGTCATGGCCAACATATTCTTGCTCACATTTACCTTGAATTAATGAGTCATCATAAACTACCAGGTCTTCCTGCCTTGTGGATTCCTGAGTACAAGGAATGCACCCAAATTTCTTTCTTTTTTAATTTTTTAATTTTATTTTTTTATACAGCAGGTTCTTATTAGTTATCCATTTTATACTTATTAGTGTATATATGTCAATCCCAATCTCCCAATTCATCCCACCCCCCCGCCACTTTCCCCCCTTGGTGTCCATACGTTTGTTCTCTACATCTGTGCCTCTATTTCTGCCCTGCAAACCAGTTCATTTGTACCATTTTTCTAGGTTCCACATATATGTGTTAATATACTATATTTGTTTTTCCCTTTCTGACTTACTTCACTCTGTGTGACAGTCTCTAGATCCATCCATGTCTCTACAAATGACCCAATTTCGTTCCTTTTTATGGCTGAGTAATATTCCATTGTATATATGTACCACATCTTCTTTATCCATTCGTCTGTCGATGGGCATTTAGGTTGCTTTCATGACCTGGCTATTGTAAATAGTGCTGCAGTGAACATTGGGGTGCATGTGTCTTTTTGAATTATGGTTTTCTCTGGGTATATGCTCAGTAGTGGGATTGCTGGGTCATATGGTAATTCAATGTTTAGTTTTTTAAGGAACCTCCATACTGTTCTCCATAATGGCTGTATCAATTTACATTCCCACCAACAGTGCAAGAGGGTTCCCTTTTCTCCACACTCTCTCCAGCATTTGTTGTTTGTAGATTTTCGGATGATGCCCATTCTAACTGGTGTGAGGTGATACCTCATTGTACTTTTGATTTGCATTTCACTAATAATTAGTGATGTTGAGCAGCTTTTCATGTGCTTCTTGGCCATCTGTATGTCTTCTTTGGAGAAATGTCTATTTAGGTCTTCCACCCATTTTTGGATTGGGTTGTTTATTTTTTTAATATTGAGCTGCATGAGCTGTTTATATATTTTGGAGATTAATCCTCTGTCCGTTGATTCGTTTGCAAATATTTTCTCCCATTCTGAGAGTTGTCTTTTCGTCTTGTTTGTAGTTTCCTTTGCTGTGCAAAAGCTTTGAAGTTTCATTAGGTCCCATTTGTTTATTTTTGTTGTTATTTCCATTACTCTAGGAGGTGGATCAGAAAAGATCTTGCTGTGATTTATGTCAAAGAGTGTTCTTCCTATGTTTTCCTCTAAGAGCTTTATAGTGTCCGGTCTTACATTTAGGTCTCGAATCCATTTTGAGTTTATTTTTGTGTATGGTGTTAGGGAGTGTTCTAATTTCATTCTTTTACATGAAGCTGTCCAGTTTTCCCAGCATCACTCATTGAAGAGACTGTTTTTTCTCCATTGTATATCCTTGCCTCCTTTGTCATAGATTAGTTGACCATAGGTGCGTGGGTTTATCTCTGGGCTTTCTCTCCTGTTCCATTGATGTATATTTCTGTTTTTGTGCCAGTACGATACTGTCTTAATCACTGTAGATTTGCAGTATAGTCTGAAGTCCAGGAGCCTGATTCCTCCCACTCCGTTTTTTTCCCTCAAGACTGCTTTGGCTATTAAGGGTCTTTTGTATCTCCATACAAATTTTAAGATTTTTTTTGTTCTAGTTCTGTAAAAAATGCCATTGGTAATTTGATAAGGATTGCATTGAATCTGTAGGTTGCTTTGGGTAGTATAGTCATTTTCACAATATTGATTCTTCCAATGCAAGAACATGGTATATCTCTCCATCTGTTTGTATCATCTTTAATTTCTTTCATCAGTGTCTTACAGTTTTCTGCATACAGGTCTTTTGTCTCCTTGGGTAGGTTTTTCCTAGGTATTTTATTCTTTTTGTTGCAATGGTAAATGGGAGTGTTTCCTTAATTTCTCTTTCAGATTTTTCATCATTAGTGTATTGGAATGCAAGAGATTTCTGTGCATTAATTTTTTATCCTGCAACTTTACCAAATTCATTGATTAGCTCTAGTAGTTTTCTGGTGGCATCTTTAGGATTCTCTATGTATAGTATCATGTCATCTGCAAACAGTGACAGTTTTACTTCTTCTTTTCTAATTTGGATTCCTTTTATTTCTTTCTCTTTTCTGATTGCTGTGGCTAGGACTTCCAAAACTATGTTGAATAATAGTGGCATGAGTGGACAACCTTGTCTTGTTCCTGATCCTAAAGGAAATGCTTTCAGTTTTTCACCATTGAGAATGATGTTTGCTGTCGGTTTGTCATATATGGCCTTTATTATGTTGAGGTAGGTTCCCTCTATGCCTACTTTCTGGAAAAAAGAAAGCATTTTTTTTTTTTTTTTATCATAAATGGTTGTTGAATTTTGTCAAAAGCTTTTTATGCATCTATTGAGTTGATCATAAGGTTTTTACCCTTCAATTTGTTAATATGGTGTATCACATTGATTGATTTGCATATATTGAGAATCCTTGCACCACTGGGATAAATCCCACTTGATCATGGTGTAGGATCCTTTTAATGTGTTGTTGGATTCTGTTTGCTAGTATTTTGCTGAGGATTTTTGCATCTATATTCATCAGTGATATTGGCCTGTAGTTTTCTTTCTTTGTGAGATCTTTGTCTGGTTTTGGTATCAGGGTGATGGTGGCCTCGTAGAATGAGTTTGGGAGTGTTCTTTCCTCTTCAGTTTTTTGGAAGAGTTTGAGAAGGATGGGTGTTAGCTCTTCTCTAAATGTTTGATAGAATTCACCTGTGAAGCCACCTGGTCCTGGACTTTTGTTTGTTGGAAGATTTTTAATCACAGTTTCAATTTCATTACTTGTGATTGGTCTGTTCATATTTTCTATTTCTCCCTGGTTCAGTCTTGGAAGGTTATACCTTTCTAAGAATTTGTCCATTTCTTCCAGGTTGTCCCTTTTATTGGCATAGAGTTGCTTGTAGTAGTCTCTTAGGATGCTTTGTATTTCTGCGGTGTCTGTTGTAACTTCTCCTTTTGCATTTCTAATTTTATTGATTTGAGTCCTCTCCCTCCTTTTCTTGATGAGTCTGGCTAATAGTTTATCAATTTTGTTTATCTTCTCAAAGAACCAGCTTTTAGTTTTATTGATCTTTGCTATTGTTTTCTTTGTTTCTATTTCATTTATTTCAGCTCTGATCTTTATGATTTCTTTCCTTCTGCTAACTTTGGGTTTTGTTTGTTCTTCTTTCTCTAGTTCCTTTAGGTGTAAGTTTAGATTGTTTATTTGAGATGTTTGTTGTTTCTTGAGGTAGGCTCGCATTGCTATAATCTTCCCTCTTAGAACTGCTTTTGCTGCATCCCAAAGATTTTGGATTGTTGTGTTTTCATTGTAATTTGTCTCTAGGTATTTTTTAAATTTCCTCTTTGATTTCTTCAGCGATCTGTTGATTATTTAGTAACGTATTGTTTAGCCTCCATGTGTTTGTGGGTTTTTATGTTTTTTTCCCTGTAATTGATTTCTAATCTCATAGCATTGTGGTCTGAAAAGATGCTTGATATGATTTCAATTTTCTTAAATTTACTGAGGCTTGATTTGTGACCCAAGATGTGATCTATCCTGGAGAATGTTCCATGTACACTTGAGAAGAAAGTGTAATCTGCTGTTTTATAGGATGGAATGTCCTATAAATATCAATTAAATCTATCTGGTCTCTTGTGTCATTTAAAGCTTGTGTTTCCTTATTAATTTTCTGTTTGGATGATTTGTCCATTGGTGTAAGTGAGGTGTTAAAATCTCCCACTCTTACTGTGTTACTGTCAGTTTCCTCTATTATAGAAATGAACCCGAATTTCTAAAAGAAATGTTAAAATTTTCTTTTGGAAAGTATCAATAATTATAAATACTCCCTTGCTCTTGAGCGTTTTGAACTTTTAAGAAAAGAAGCTACTGTTTTCCTAAAGCAGACTTTCTGTTTTCAGACTGACAACTCTGTGTTAGATAATACATACTTCGCAATAAACGGGGCATATACCAATAGGAAAATGTTACTGCTTCTCTTGAGAGTCATCTCTCTCTCTCTCTCTCTCTCTCTCTCTCTCTCTCTCTCTCTCTCTGTCTCTCTCTGTCTCTCTCTAAGATTGCCTCAATATTTGGGTATTTTTGATGCATATTTCTCTGTCTCTTACATGACTGTGATTTTCTTGGTTACTGCAAGGGTATTAAAAGTTATAAATAGTTTTTAAAAATAAAGCAGTTGGGTATGTTAGAGTCTTTCAGAAACTGCCCAGGTTGATTTTTTTCTCAAGATGCAAATATAAATGTTAAAGGAAGTAACCATTGCAAGAAATTATCATGGTAGACAACTTTTAAGATTTTTCTAGTTATCAGTTTGGAGCAGATACATTTTTCTCCCTGTGGGAAAACTCACTTTTATCATAGTGAATTTTTCCTTTTCTACTAGGTGTGGGATAATGGTGTTGTGTGAAATCTGGATACCCTATTAAAGCCCCCTAACATGATGCAGTGTGCAGTAACTCAGAAGCTTAGGTTATATCTTGGAAATTTAGTATCTACAAGGTCTAATTCCTCTGTTTCATTTTACTGTTACTTGACCTTTAGCAAAAAATTTTGTCCTGGTTCTTAATACCAGGTGACTTGCTTTCTTTTTACTTTACCTTCTAGGAAACCCAAATCAAATTTGAGAACTGCCTGTAGCAGTTTTATGTATCTCTGGGAATATGTTTTGTGTCTTAACTTTAGTAATTCTATTTTTTAAGCTTTTTTTCTTTCTGACTCTGTTGAATTGTGTTTCCATAAGCCATCTCAAATAACTCTGGAAGAAAGTTAGATCATAAATAAGTAAATAAAAATTATAGTTTACATTTATTGATTGCTTACTATGGGATACACTGTGAGCTAAGCATTTTACATGAACTATCACAATTGATGTTCAAAACAAATCCATGAAGTAGTAGTGTATTAGTAAGGAATGCATTCAGCTGCAAGTAGTTAGATATCTAATTAATAGTGACCTAAACAAAGGGGAGAGTATTTATCTTAATATAACAAGAAGTCCAGCGAAAAGTAGCTGTTGACATTATTTGAGAGCTCAATGGTGTGAGGAATAGCATCGCTGAGATTCTCTTGCTTTTTCTCTCATGGACTTAAAATGGCTGCAGAAGCTCTGAATATTATGCTTGTATTTAACACAGGAATAAGATGGGAGGGCTAAACCAATCATGTTTGTTGCTTTCATCAGGAAACAAAACTTCTTCTGAAACACTCTGTCAACTTTTGCTTACCTCTCCTAGGTGTAAGAATGGCAAAAGAGGAGGGGTTCGACAATTACTATGAAAAAGTAAATATAAAAATAATTGTTAGTGCACAGACACTGATAACCTAGAGTGGAAACTGGCTGCATATAATTGGAAGTGAATATCTATAGAATATTAGCCATGAATATACCATAGGTAGGTAGTTTATTATCCTCATGGTATAAATGAAGAAACTAAGATTTAGAAAACCTTAATAGTCCAAAGTCATAGAGTGAGTAAATGGTAGGGCCTAGATTTTAATATTGGGTGAGTGTCTTGAAAGTTTTCATTTTTGGTCAATGTGCTACACTGTGTACCTCAGAATACATTTTAAAATATCACACATGCATACATACCAATATTATTGTAGCACTAATAAAACTGGGCTTCCAGGATATACTCTGGTCTTGCCTGGTGCCTGCTAAATTGAACACACACAGTCAGTTTCAGATGCATTGAGGGAGTTCAGCTTCTGGTAATACCAATGTAGCTTGTATTGGAGTAGCTTTCCCACAGATAACAACGATAAACTCTGGGCAAAACTTACATTAATAACAACAAATATTTGAAGACCAAAACCAGAGGAAAGTCAATTCTTGAAAATAGGATGCTGCATTGGGTGTATTTGATTTTATATAGCTTTTGGTCTTAGAAAACACTCCAGCCTATGAGGCATGGAAGAGCTAAACTTAAGCAATAAGCTACATTGTTAATGGCTTGAGCAGTCAGAGGATGGAGTCAGGGCTGTCTAGGCAGGTAAAAAGTAAGAAGGAAATCCCATAAAGGAGCCATGTAAGGGGAAGCCCTGATATTTGCAAGTAACTCCACTCTAATTCTTGCCTGATTCTGAACTACACATGAGAAAATGGGATGAGGGGGTTGTAAGGAGGCTGGCAAGAAAGAATAGATTGAAGGCTGAAACTCTTAAAGCAGAGATTTCGGCTGCTGCCTACCACAGTGGAAGCATGTTTTGAATTTGGGTCCAACAAAATTAACTACTTGCTAGAACAAAAATAAATACTCTTCAGATGAAGATAACAGAATGCAGAGACTCTAAGATGTAATATCAACTGTGTCCAGAACACTAACAAAATTATTAGACATGTGAAGAAACAATGAAATGTAACTCATAGCTAGCAGTGAGATAAAGCATTTCTTATAAATCAAACCCAAGATGAAACAAATGGTAGAATTGACAAACAATTACTTCAGTGAAGCTATTAAAAATATGTTCAAGACTTTAAAAGAAATTATAATTAACGAACAAATGGGGAATCTCAGCCAATAAATGAAAACTAAAAACAAGATTCAAATGAAAATTCTCAAACTGAAAAGTTCAGTATCTGAAATAAAAACTTTAATGAAGGGCTTATGAGCATATTGGAAATAGCAGAAGGGTTCAGTAAACTTTAAAATAGATCAAATAAACTGTTCAATATGAAGAACTCAGAAAAAAAGATTGAAAATAATGAACAGAGCCTCAATCACATATGGGACAGTAGGAAATACTCAAGTATGTGAACAGTTGGAGTAGAGATAAGGAGATAGGGAAATAGAGAGCAGAAGGAGGTAGATGGGGGGGAGGAAAGGAGGAAGGAGAGAGAATAATGAATATGGGGCAGAAATATTTGAAGAAATAATGACTGAAACATTTCTAAATTTGGAGGAAAGTATCTTACAGATTCAAAAAATTCAGCAAACCCTAAATAGAATAAAATTCAAAATGCAACATAGTCAAACTGCCAAAAACTGAAGATAAAAAGAGAAAATCTTGAAAGCAACCAGAGAAAAATGATACCTGTCATATAGTGACTGGTGATATGAAAGATAACTGACTTTTTATCAGAAACAGTGAAACTTAAAGATAATGGAAAAAACATGTTTAAAATACTAAAAGGAAAAATAAAAAGAAGAGTCAGTATAGAATTCTATAACCAGAGAAAATATACTTAATAATGAAGGTAAAATAAAAGCATTTTCAGCTAAATAGAAACAGAGGGAATTCATCACTAGTAAACCTGTCCTATGATAAATGCTTAAGAAAGGTTTTTTGGTGTGTATGCATGTGCCGTCTTTAATTTTATTTATCCTTGCTTGTGACAGAAATCACACTAGATGAAAACTCAGATCTACAAGAAGGAATAAAGAACACAAGAAATAGTAGATGTGTGGGTAAATACAAAAGATTATGTTCTATCTCTTAATTCCAGAATGATGTAAATATGAATTTGCCTAATAATAGAGTTTCAAAAGCTAACAAAGCAAAGGTGGGGGGGGAGACAAATTTGCTATAATTATTAGAGGTTTTAACACCTCTCTGCATCAGTTTCGGTCTTGGAGAAGCAGGCTCCAAGATGGAATTAGATGTGCAAGAGATTTATTGGGGAAAAAAGCAAAATAAGTGTGTGCAAGAATAGGGTATGAAAATCTAAAACACGTGGAAAGAGAGAGGGAAGGAAAGAAGATTGGGTAGAAGAGTATTAGAGTACAGTTCAAGAAAGTTTTGGCCAAGTGAATGAGGAGTTCTTTAGCCAAAGTTGCCTTTTGGATCAATCCCCTGTCTTGCCAGAAATGTCCTGCCTTAGTACTCAGTGTATCCAGTAATGGCCTGTGGCAAGCATGGTGCTGGGTGAATGTGGTGGTGGACCAGACAGGCAGCCATGACTACCTGGCATTTATCTAAGGATGGCATTTTTTCTGCAACAATTTGCCATATTAACAAAATAAAGGAGAAAAAAATCTTATGATTATTTCTGACTATGTAGATAAAATACCGACAAAATTTAATACCCATTTTTGATGTTAAAAACACCCCAGCAGGCTAGGTGTAGAAGGGAATTTCTTCAGTCTGATAAAGAGTATCTATGTAAAACTTTTAGCCAACATACTTAACGGTGAAATATGCAATACTTTTAAGGTAAGGAACAGCAGAAGGATATTTACTCTCATCAGTTCTGTACAACAGTGTACTGGAATTCCTAGCTACTGAAAACACTAAAGAAAAAGAAAAGTTAGAAAGATTAGAAATGAAGTAAAAATGCTATTCATAGGTGGCATTATTGTCTATGTAGAAAATTATAAGGAATCTGCAAAGCAACTAATCAAACTCATAAGTGGATTTAACAGTTTTGCAGAGTACAATTTCAATACACACAACTCAAATTTCTATATACTTATAGTAAACAATTGGAAATTGAAATAAAATGCAATTTACAATATTATTACAGTTACGAACTACATTGCCCAACTCTTCGGCAGATTAACATATATCTTCATACTAAAGGAGTATTTACCTCATTTGCTATTGCCAAAAACAACATATTTGAATTTTTTTAAATTACAAATCATGGCAAAAGTCAGGAAAAAACACTTTGAAATGACAAAGCAGTCATCAAGACCAGATTTGTTTACGACACAGATGTTGGAATTATCAGATTGGGAATTTAAAATAACTGTGATTAATATCTTAAAGGCTTTAATGGGAAATAGACAACATGTAAGAATAGATGAGAAATGTAAGCAGAGAGGTGGAAACTAAGAATCAAAAGAAAGTGCTAGGAAAAAAAAAAACATATTAACAAGCAAAGAGTGCCTATGATGGGCATACCAGTAGACTTGACATGGCCGAGGAAAGAAAAATGGTCAAGGACACAGGTCAGTATAAACTTCCAAAACTGAAATACAATGCGAGAAAAGAAAAAAACCTGGGGGGCAACACTGAAATGTGTAGCATGTATAACTGGAATACAGAAGGAGAGGAGAAAATGGAGCAGAAGAAATACTTCATGTAATTATGGCTGAGAACTTAAAACACCAAACTACAGACTCAAGAGCTGAGAGAAAACTAAGATAATCACTAAAAACACCCAAACACACTTAGGCATATCATGTTCAAAGTTCAGAAAACCAAAGACAAAGAGAAAATATTGAAGGAAACCAGAGGAGAAAAATAATCTTGTCTATAGAAGAGCAGCATGAAAATTACAGTGAACTTCTTATCAGAAACCATGAAAGCAGAAAGAGAGTGGTATAAAACATTTAAAGTGTTGAAAGAAAAAAACTTGCCAACCTAGAATTATACTCAGAAAGAAATGTTAAAAGACTTTCTTCAGGAAGAAGGAAAAGTATATAAGCAGAAACCTGTATCTACATAAAGATAGAACATCAGAGGAAGAATAAATGAAGGTAAAATAAAGTCATTTATTAAAATTTCTTTCTTATTCTTAATTGATCTAAAAATAACTGTTTCAAACATTAATAATAACAATGTATTGGGTGATAATAGCATATGGAAAATTGAAATGAATGACAGTTATAGCACAAGGGGCAGGAGAGAGGAATTGGAAATTCTCGGTGGGAAGGGAACTATATTACATGTGAAGTGCTATAGTGTTATTTGAATGTGGATTCGGATTAGTTTAAAATATATTATAACTTCTAGGGCAACTACAAAACTTTAAAAATGTATAATTAATATATGGCAATAGTAGATAAAATGGAATAATATAAGATATTAAAGTCAGAAAGCAGAAATAGAGTGAAAGGGGAACAAAGACAAAAGTCAGTGAATTGAAAACAGTTGCAAACATAGTAGAGATTAATTCAACTACATCTATTATCACTTTAAGTATGAATGAATGGACTTAATACACCAATTAAAAGACAGCCATTGTTAGAGTGGAATGAAAAAAAAGACTCAACAGTATGATTTCTACAAGGAACCCACTTTAAATTTAAAGAAACCCAAGTAGGTTAAAAATAAAAGGATAAAGATGCACTATGCTACACTAATCAAAAGAAAGCTGGGAAAAAAAGAAAGCTGGACTAACTATATCAGTTTTAGACAAATCAGACTTTGGAACAAGGAGGATTATCAGGAGTAAAGACGGAGATGGCAGAATCATGAAGGGGTCAGTTCTCTGGGAAGACAACAATCCAGAATGCATAGGCACCTAACAACAGAATGTCAAATAACAGAAGGCAAGAACTGAGATGAGGAACAGACAACTCTCATCCAGTATTATAGATTGAAAATTTTAAAACCCGTTTGACAGTTCAAACAGGCAGAATATCAATAAGAATATGGATGACCTGAACAGCATTATTAACCAAATTGATTTCTTTTACAGTTATAGAATGCTTCATTCAACAAGAGCAGAATACACATTCTTCTCAAGCCCACATGAAGCATTCCTCAAAATAGGTCACATTCTGGACCATAAAACACACCTTAACAAATTTAAAACAATAGAAATCATATAAAGTATATTTTCTAACCATAATGGAATTAAACTAGAATTTATTAACAGAAAGATATGTGGAAAATCCCAAATATTTGAATATTAAACCACACACTTCTAAATAACACAAAGTCCAAGAAAAATTATCAAGAGAAATATCGACAAAATGCGAGCATACTACTTATCAAAATTTGTGTGATGCAGTGAATGCTGTGCTTAGAGGAAAAGCTATAACATGAAATGCACATATTAGAAAAGAAGAAAGATCTAAAAAATCAATAATAACCTAAACTTTTACCTTAGCAAACTAGAAAAAGAAGAGTAAACTAAACTCAAAACAGGAATAAGAAAGACAATTAAAAAAATTAGAGATTAAAAATTAAATTATAATGCAGTAGAAAATCATTTAGGATGCTGAAGGATCCCAGAATCTAATGCAAGTGGAAAAAAAAAAAAAAAGGCAATTTAACTGTACTACAAATGTATGAAGCATCTTTCCTGAAGGGGATGGGGGAAAAGGTGCTTACCTAGGTACATTTGGAAACTAGTGGAGATTGTAAACCTAAAGGAGAATGGGATGTAATAAACACTGTAATCCAGCTGATAAAGCTGTTTCCCTTGGGGGTACAGGTTAACAAATTTAAACCACTATACATGTATGCTAAAATTGAACAGTTAAGCAAATTGACAGTTGGTGGTGGGGAGCAGGTTTCTCACTGTTGGAGTGGGAGGTTTACAGACAAGCAAGGGGAGAAGTGTACACTAATCCGTGTGGCTGGGACAGTTTCTCAGACTTTGTTTTTGATGGTCTTGAAAATTTTGAGTACTGATTATGTATTTTGTAGAATATGCATCAATTGAGATTTGTCTGATATGTACATATGTATATAGACACAGGTTACTACACACACAAATATTTTGTTGCTTTGTCAGCTGAGAGGGCCTAGAAGCAATGATACCCTCATAGCCATAAGCACATCTAGCACCAAGATACTGGTTTCTAATACTATTTTCTAAAAGAAGAAACCAAGAGTCCTTTGAGAAATAGCAGGTTCTAGAACCGGGGCAGGGAATTTAGAAGATGAGTCCGGAGAATCTTGTAGTGCCAGAAAACAGGGAAATGTTCAAAAGTAGACACAGTGACAAAGCTAAATTAAAGCAAAATAGGAGCCAACTGAAAGAGCTCCCAATGGCCAAACCTGGAACAATTTGAACAACAAAATATAGTAGTGTTGGTTATAACTCAAAATATAAAATTAGTATCTATAAGTCCATAGGTAAATGATGGAATAAATAAATAGGGCAAATAAATCTAATGTGCAGAACAATTTCAAATAATTAAGTATGTACTTCATCCTCTAGGAAATAGAGCATTCTTCCTCATTCCTTAAGTATGAGCTGAACATAGAGACTTCCTTCCAAAGAATTAAGTATGGAAAAAGGAAAAAAAGAATAACTTCACAGTGTAGAAACCTGATAAAAACTACCTCAGCTGGGTGGTCAAAGTTATCATCAACAGTGATAAGGTGTTGATAGTATGTACCCTTGAAATTCTTCTGTAATTTTGAAATCATATCAAAATTAAAAGTCACAAAATTAGGCCTGTGGGGAATTTGACCTCTACGTACTCCGTACTCAAATGTGGTCCATGAACCAGCAGGATTGTCATTACCTATGATCTTCTTAGAAATACTGAATCTCACACCTCACCTGGATCTACTCTATCAGAATCTGTATTATACCAACATGTCCAGGTGATTTTTAAATCATATTATAAACACATAACATAAACACATATTAAAGACTAAGCAGCCTGCTCTTTAGGACTTTATTTGTGTGAAAGTACTTAGCACCATCTGCACGTGTTCTAGAAATAAAGGGAGGTTGGGTCATTTATCCTTTCATATCAGAAGGCTGGCCCCATGGATGTGCCACCTCGTTCCCATTTCTTTCCTTAACCCATGTTACTCTAGTATGCATGGTACAATAATATATTCAGAAACTTTTAATTCAATAAAATCTGCTTAATTTATCTCTTGCTTTTATTCTATCTATTCTCATTCAAAGCTCAGTTTGAACCTCACCTTATCCATGAACACTTTCCTAAACACCTTGAACATCTTTAAACCTCTGTAGTTCTGTCAATCTTAAGAAAAAAAAAATCAATATTTTACTTTTGATTAGGTGCTATTTTCTTGTTCTGGTCATGAGTTCCAAATTCATTGTTACGTTCCTGCTGTTATAGGACCAGGTTTTACGGAAGAACCTGTCTTCCAGGTTCTCTATTACAACTCCCTCCAAAGTATGATGTTTATCCTCTAGAATATGTGGAAAAGGATTCATTAGAAATGAGAAAAATATCAGAACTTCTCATTATTTATCAAAAGCTGAAGAACACAAATCTATGTTATTGACATTTGATAACTAGATAGAATATGTCTAATTTATAATTTTATAAAACATATATTGGAGATGCAAGCTGAAAACTTTTTGCTGATCTGAGTATGTAATAAAAAAAAGTTTGGAAACCATTGCTTTAGAGAATCATATAAAATTATCTCCCCCTCTGTCTCTACTCTCTTCCCTTCTCTGCCCGGACTTTCTCTTTTCTCTCTCTATGTATATATATCTCACTTAGTAATAAAGGGAAAACTGAAGGAGGGGACAATGACCATCAGTGTTTGGCATCAGAATCCTCATTGTAGGTATGTTGGGTTCAGAGACCAACTCATTCCTTACTGGCTAGGGATATGGTTATGGGGATCATGTTTAGGTGACATTGTACCAGAATTACTATAATAAATTAGAATTCAAATTTCTGCTGCTTATCAGTGTTTTCTCATTTGATTGATACATTGGGCATCATAGGACAACCTGACACTGAGTCAAATAAACCCAGAGATTTTATGGTCGTGGGAAAGATGATAACTGTATTTTTTGGCAAAATCTCTAATTTCATATTCAATTAAAAAATGCTAGCTCTTAAAAATAATATGCCAGATCTAAAATCCTATGAAGTGTTTTTTTAACGAAGTCCTGATTTATTTATATAGCTCTTTTTGACCAATAAATATAGGGCAAATCTTCTATGTATCATGCCTAAATTTTAAATTTATTAGAAGAAATAAGTTAGAAAAAATGGAAGCAGCTAATCTTTAAAACATTTGATATTCTATCACTTTTAAGATACAAAGTAACATACTGGTTCTAATTGTGAGAATAAAAGTAGTTGGAAAATCACTACTAACAACAATGATGACCCACTAATAGAACTTACTCCTCAGAATATGTGCTATTTAAATAACTTTTTATGTGGTAAAATATTTGCAAGTCATATTACAGATGAGGGAATTATTTCCCTAATATATAAAGAGCTCCCATAAGTTAATAAAAAGAAGAAAGACCAATTACTCCGTTAAAAAGGATAATGGATATGAAAATATAATTCTTAGGTTATGAAGTAAAAATAGCCCAAGAAAATCATAAAGAGAAACATAAATAAAAACCAGACTAAAACACTATGTATCACCCATAACATTTGTAAACGTTTAAATGCTCAGCACATTCTGTTGTTGAGACTGTAGTACAAATATTGTGTTGAATATAAATTGGCATCAGCTGCATGGAGGGCAGTTTGTTTATAGATGTTAACATAACAAATTACTTAAATATTCATTTCTGGAAATTTATTCTAGACATATACATGTTGAAAATCATGTATAAAATAGACTATTAATGTAAGTGTAAAGACGTACACTGTATTGTTTTACATTTAAATTTTTAATATTAAAAAATTTAAAGTCTCATAAATATGTTATCTATATAAAAAGTTATCTGTTGAAAACTAAATTATGATCTTGTATCCTTCTCCATGCATCACATCAAATAGCTCATATATTGTGCGACAAATAATGGCTACTGTGATCATATGCTTAAGTTGGTGTGTATCAGATTTCTCCACAGCAAAGTTAATATTTTTTCTTTTATAGTTAATAGGGGAGATGGTTTGAGACTAGGCAATTCCCCTTTCTCATAGTTTTGCCCACTAATTTTCGGATTCGTTGGTGGATCTTATCTGCAATAATTGTTACTGTGGTGTTTGCCTAATGTCGATTCTGTTTCTCCAAATTCACTAAGTGGAACTTTATTTTAAGAGCTATTCCTTTCCCCATTTATTTATTTACTCAATTATTGATTTATATCACTACATACTTATGAATATTTAATTTATTCTATAGGTTAAAATCCAGTACCATTGTTTTTTCATTTTATTGCTCAATGATCCCACTTTGGTCATTAGGGCCATTTGGACATTAGATCATTAGTCATGTTGGCTCTTGTGTCCTTCCAGAAAACCTTCACCTTTTAGAGCATTTTCTTACCTTCCTACATCACCACACATTCCAGGTTTACCTTGTGTTTTTCCTGTCCTGGTCCTGGAATCAACAACTTCTTAATGATGCCACCATTTCTGTGGCATTCATGTAGAAACACATAATCTCATTCTAATTATGAGACAACATTAGACAAAACCATATTGAGGGAAATTCTGCAAATATAACTGATTAGTACTGCTCAAGTATCAAGGTCATGAAAGACAAGGAAAGACTGAGGAACTCTTACAGACTGGTAGACCAAGGGAAAATAATGACTAAATATAATGTGGGATCCTGGATAGGATCATGAAAGAAAGAAAGGTCATAAGTGAAAAATTTGTTGAAATTAGAATAAGGTCTTTGGCTTAAGTGACAATATTGTAACAGTGTTTCCTGTTTTTTATTTATTTATTTATTTATTTGATTGCACCAGGTCATAGTTGCAGCAGGCGTGCTCCTTAGTTGTGGCATGTGAACTTTTTTTAGTTGCAGCATGCATGTGGGATCTAGTTCCCTGACCAGGGATCAAACCCAGGCCCCCTGCATTGGGAGCACAGAGCCTTAACCACTGCACCACCAGGGAAGTCTCTTATTTCCTGTTTTTGATAATTTACTCTCTTTATGTAAGATGTTAACATTTTGAAAAGCATAGTGAGTGATATAAAGAAATTAATAATATTTTTTGCTACTTTTCTATAAGTCTAAAATTAGTTCAAAATAAAAAGTTAAAAATATTAAAAAGAAAAAAAACATTGAACTAGTCTGGAAAGCTCTCCAAGATATATACTTAAATCTGGGAAAGAAAAGTCCACCAGTTGTGTATGTGTGTGGAAATATATGTGTTTGTGAATATATATAATAGCTTTGGAAGGACACAAAGAAACTATCAATATTTGTAGAGATTTTGGGAGACAGGGAGAGATACAGTTTTCATTGAATATTCTTTTTCTTTTTTATCATGTACATATATAATCTATAACAAAAAAGCAAAATAAAGAAAATTTAAAGGGCATTATATTGCTGAAGTAAGTGTAATGATATATAAGGTTAATATAAAATGTGTAGATTATTTAACTATATAACTACATATGTATTGATACTTTTATCTTGTTGATGAAAATAATTCATACATGTTAACATCAAAAGTTTACTGAAATTCAGTTATCTTAAGTCCCTTTACTTTTTTAAAATACTTTTTTAAAATACTTTTTTACTAGGGAGTGGAAATTGTCTTCAGAGGGCTGTAGATCTTATATTCTACACAAGTGGACTGTAATTTGAAAAAATGTTCAATCAGCATTGCTGTAAAGCTCTGCTCTCTCTCAATAAATGATTCTTTTCTGTATCTGTTCTCTTGCCTACAATGCCTGTCTGATTTTTCCCTTAACCAGCTCTCTTCTCTTCTTTAAAACTCAACTTAGGTGTTATCTTCTCCAGAAGTTTTCCTCATCCCTAATCCCCAAATTTGGGCTTGACAACAATCCTAAATTCTTCTATTACACTGTGTGTTTATTTAAGTCATAACCTCCATTTTATTATAATTATTTTTTTAAGTCTCCTTCTTAAATTACATGCAGATTAAGGAAGGAGACTATTTTGTCATTGTACTCTTTATACTTAAGAGAATGACAAACATTGGTCTAAATTTTATATATATTTATATTATATATATAATTGTATCATATATATTCGAGACAATTACAGTAGGTTTAAAATATGAATCTAGAAATCTCATGCTTCCTGCAGTGAGCAGATCCACATAGGATTAAGTCATCTAGATGAAAACAGGGTCTAAATTCTGAAAAAAAATCACATTAGATTTAAAGGAAAGAATAGATAATAGCACTTGAAGGAATCTTAGAGGCAAACTACTGGAGACCACATTTCTTTCCATTCCCTCTGTTTCTTTTTTTTAATTGATATATGACTGACATAACATTATATTAGTTTCATTATATTAGTTGTACAACATAATGATTTGATATATGTATATATTGTGAAATGATCACCACAGTGAGTCTAGTTAACATCCATCACCATACATAGTTACACATTTTCTTTTTCTTGTGATGAGAACTTTTAAGGTCTATTCCCTTAGCAACTTTCAAAAATACAGTACAGTATTATTAACTATAGTCACCCGCTTCACACCACTACCTCTGGCCTCTGGCGAAGTGGGTGAAATGGGTAAAGAGAGTCGAAAGGTTCAAACTTCCATTTATAAAATAAGTCCTTGGGAGGTAATGTACATCTTCTTTATCCATTCATCCATTGATGGACACTTAGGTTGTTTCCATTTCTTGGCTGTTATATATAATGCTACAATGAACATGGGGGTTGCATATATCTTTTTGAATTAGTGTTTTTGTTTTCTTCAGATAAATACTTAGAACTGGAAATGCCAGATCATATGGTAGTTCTATTCTGAACTTTTTGAGGAACCTCCATACTGTTTTCCACAGTGGCAGCACCAATTTACATTCCCACCAACAGTGCATGAGTATTCCCTTTTTTTAACATCCTCACCAACACTTGTTATTTCTTGTCTTTTTGATAATAGCCATTCTATCAGGTATGAAGTGATATCTCATTGTGAGAGCCCACTTTTTTATACACATGAGGTAAAGGTAGAGTAACACACTGTTTAAGTTTGGTTTTTGTTGTTTTTTTTTTACTTCAAAAATAAATTCAATTAGTAAAGGGGGAGTTTATTCTAACATTTCATTTGGGGTGATAAGGGTGGGACCACAGTGTGCAAATTAGAAGGAACTGGATTGGATGTATGAATCATACAAAAGTGTCCTTTGTCCAGGTCACCACAGCTCTGAATGTGGGTTGTGTGTCACTGTAGTCTTCCATCTTGGACTTGACCCTCTTATAAAAGCTCAACCTTACAAACATTCACTGTGGCCCTAGATAAGAAAAACAAAACCTCAACAGAAATCCCAGAACCATTACATATCTAGAAGGTTAGTTCTGAATCCACTGTAGCGCTGGGCTCCCAGTAGAAGGAACTCCTGGATATCCTTCCTAGAGCTTTGTCATTAACATGACTCAGTGTCTCTCCTCATGTCACCTTGCTCATTGTGTCTGTTTCTACTCTTTATTACCAATAAGCTCCTCTTTTCTGTGTATATTAAAAACAAACAGAACAAAACATTATGTTGTAGCTTCTTTTAAACTTTATAATTTACCATAACTTTGCCTTTTAGGATCCCTTACAGCCTCCACTCAGGGCTTCTCTTTATGTATTTATTTTTCAGGTTTGTTTCTCAGTAACTCATTCTCTTTTTATATCCAATTTAGTTTCTGGAGGCAGTGTGACTGTCCCTGCTCATTTTGTGTGTATGTATGTGTGTGGGATCATAGATACTTGTCTATCTTAGGAAATAGCTTTCTTTGGATTGGTTAGGAGTCCACACCTAACAGACTCAGCCATGACTGGAGGAGGGTGTTGAAAGGTGGGATGGGGCTCCTTTTGTTAAAAATATGACCTCCTAAAAGTGAACATCAGCAATCTCAAAAAAATCAAAATTGGAAAATATAATGGACAAAATTAAGATTATAGTTCTTCAGACATTGTTGGTCTGTCAAACAAAGCCAAAATAAGGGTTGGGAATAAGACCAAAATATAATATTAGAGTCAAAAAAGTCAATTTACATAGATGTTGCACTTGTTTATTCATATACATAGTAAAATGAAAACTCTGGGAATCGAGAGCTGCTTCAGATGTGGTAAGTTTAACACCTTATACACTATGGACACTCCATCAATATCAAACGAGTGTGACAACAGCTGCAAATATTTCACAAGATGCATTTTTTTTTCTCTTTTCCTATTGGTGTTCTCAAGCTTTGCTTAGGATAATTGATTGAAGGTTTCACCTTAATTTCTAGAACTCTAAATTTAGTGTCTATGGAAACATCCTTATATTTAAACATCTGAGCCTGTTTCAAACATTTCTGGATAGTTCTTCATTAATTTTTCCTTTGCAATGAAGTGATTTGTTATTTTTTAAAGTTATTGCTATTTGAAGAATCACATCTAGAAGATAGAAGAAACCCAAAAGATGGGTGCTGTTTTTCTCTTAATGATCTTAAGATATTTTTCTGCAATTATTTAAAGAACTATGTTGGGGGGAACTCCAAGATGGCGGAGGAGTAAGACATGGATATCACCTTCCTCCCCACAAATACATCAAAAATACATCTACATGTGGAACAACTCCTACAGAACACCTACTGAACACTGGCAGAAGACCTCAGACTTCCCAAAAGGCAAGAAACTCCCCATGTACCTGGGTAGGGCAAAAGAAAAAAGAAAAAACAGAGACAAAAGAATAGGGACAGGACCTGCCCCTCCGGGAGGGAGCTGTGAAGGAGGAAAAGTTGCCACACACTAGGAAGCCTCCTCACTGGTGGAGACGGGGTGGCGGGGGGAAGCTTCGGAGCCATGGAGGAGAGCGCAGCCACAGGGGTGCAGAGGGCAAAGCGGAGAGATTCCTGCACAGAGGATGGGTGCCAACCAGCAGTCACCAGCCCAAGAGGCTCGTCTGCTCACCCGCTGGGACGGGCGGGGGCTGGGAGCTGAGGCTCAGGCATCAGAGATCAGATCCCAGGGAGAGGACTGGGGTTGGCTGCATGAACACAGCCTGAGGGGGCTAGTGCACCTGAGCTAGCCAGGAGGGAGTCTGGGAAAAAGTCTGGAACTGCCTAAGAACCAAGAGACCATTGTTTCAGGGTGTGTGATTCCATACCCCTCCCTCCCCCTGCCTGAGTGAGCCAGAGACCCCTAATCAGCTGCTCCTTTAACCCTGTCCTGTCTGAGTGAAGAACAGACACCCTCAGGTGACCTACACGCAGAGGCGGGGCCAAATCCAAAGCTGAACCACAGGAGCTGTGTGAACAAAGAAGAGAAAGGGAAATTTCTCCCAGCAGCCTCAGGAGTAGCGGATTAAATCTCCACCATCAACTTGATGTACCCTGCATCTGTGGAATACCTGAATAGACAATGAATCATCCCAAAATTGAGGTGGTGGACTTGGGAAGCCACTGTAGACTTTTTTTCTGCATCTAATTTTTTCTGGTTTCATGTTTATCTTAGTTTAGTATTTAGAGCTTATTTTCATTGGTAGATTTGCTTATTGATTTGGTTGCCCTCTTCCTTGTATATATATATATATTTTTTTTTTTCCTTTTTCTCATTTTGTGAGTTGTATGTGTATGCTTCTTTGTGTGACTTTCTCTGTATAGCTTTGCTTTTTGCCATTTATCCTAGGGTTCTGTCTGTCTGATTTTTTTTTTTTTTTTGTATAGTTTTTAGCACTTGTTATCATTGGTGGATTTGTTTTTTAGTTTGATTGCTGTCTTTCTTTTTTTAAATTACTTATTTATTTTATTTTTAATAATATTTTTTATTTTTTATTTTAATAACTTTATTTTATCTTTTTTTTTCTTTCTTTCTTTCTTTTATTTTCTCTCCCTTTTATTCTGAGCCATGTGGCTGACAGGGTCTTGGTGCTCCAGCTGGGTGCCAGGCCTGAGCCTCTGAGGTGGGAGAGCTGAGTTCAGGACACTGGTCCGCCAGAGACCTCCCAGCCCCAAGTAAGATCAAATGTTGAAAGCTCTCTCAGATATCTCCATCTCAATGTTAAGACCCAGCTCCACTCAATGAACAGCAAGCTACAGTGCTGGACACCCTATGCCAAACAACTAGCAAGAGAGGAGCACAATCCCACCCATTAGCAGAGAGGCTGCTTAAAATCACGCTAAGTTCACAGACACCCCAAAACACACCACTGGATGAGGTCCTGCCTACCAGAAAGACAAGATGCAGCCTCAACACCAGAACAGAGGCACCAGTCCCCTCCACCAGGAAGTATACAAAACCCAATAAACCAAACTTACCCACTGGGAACAGACTCCAGAAACAACGGGAATTACGAACAAGCAACCTGCGAAAAGGAGACCCCAAACACAGTCCATTAAGCAAAATGAGAAGACAGAGAAACACACAGCAGATGAAGGAGCAAGGTAAAAACCCACCAGGCCAAACAAACTAAGAGGAAATAGGCAGTCTACCTGAAAAAGAATTTAGAGTAATGATAGTAAAGATGATCCAAAATCTTGGAAATAGAATGGAGAAAATACAAGAAACGTTTAACAAGGATGTAGAAGAACTAAAGAGCAAACAAACAATGATGAACAACACAATAAATGAAATTAAAAATTCTCTAGAAGGAATCAATAGCAGACTAACTGAGGCAGAAGAACGGATATGTCACCTGGAAGATAAAGTAGTGGAAATAACTACCGTAGAGCAGATTAAAGAAAAAAGAATGAAAAGAAATGAGGACAGTCTCAGAGACCTCTGAGACAGTATTAAACACACCAACATTCGAATTATAGGGGTCCCAGAAGAAGAAGAGATAAAAAAAGAGACTGAGAAAATATTTGAAGAGATTATAGTTGAAAACTTCCCTAACATGGGAAAGGAAATAGTTAATCAAGTCCAGGAAGCTCAGAGACTGCCATACAGGATAAATCCAAGGAGAAACACGCCAAGACACTTACTAATTAAACTTTCAAAAATTAAATACAAAGAAAAAATATTGAAAGCAGCAAGGGAAAAGCAACAAATAACATACAAGGGAATCCCCATAAGGGTAACAGCTGATCTTTCAGCAGAAACCCTGCAAGCAAGAAGGGAGTGGCAGGATATACTTAAAGTGATGAAAGGGAAAAACGTACAACCAAGATTACTCTACCCAGTGAGGATCTCATTCAGATTCAATAGAGAAATTAAAACCTTTACATACAAGCAAAAGCTAAGAGAATTTTGCACCACCAAACCAGCTTTACAACAAATGCTAAAGGAACTTCTCTAGGCAGGAAACACAAGAGAAGGAAAAGACCTGTAATAACAAACCCAAAACAATTAAGTAAATGGTAATAGGAACATACATATCGATAACTACCTTAAATGTAAATGGATTAAATGCTGCAACCAAAAGACACAGACTGGATGAAGGGATACAAAAACAAGACGCATATATATGCTGTCTACAAGAGACCCACTTCAGACATAGGGACACATACAGACTGAAAGTGTGGGGATTGAAAAAGATATTCCATGCAAATGGAAATCAAAAGAAAGCTGGAGTAGCAATTCTCATATCAGACAAAATAGACTTTAAAATAAAGACTATTACATGACACAAAGAAGGACAGTACATAATGATCAAGGGATCAATCCAAGAAGAAGATATAACAATTGTAAATACTTATGCATCCAACATAGGAGTATCTCAGTACATAAGGCAAATGCCAACAGCCATAAAAGGGGAAATCAACAGTAACACAATCATACCAGGGGACTTTAACACCCCACTTTTACCAATGGACAGATCATCCAAAATGAAAATAAGGAAACACAAACTTTAAAGGATACATTAAACAAGAAGGACTTAGATGATATTTATAGGAAATTCCATCCAAAAACAACAGAGTACATTTTCTTCTCAAGTGCTCATGGAACATTCTGCAGGATAGATCATATCTTGGGTCACAAATCAAGCCTTGGTAATTTTAAGAAAATTGAAATCATGTCAAGTATCTTTTCTGACCACAATGCTATGAGACTAGATATCACTTACAGGAAAAAATCTGTAAAAATTACAAACACGTGGAGGCTAACCAATACACTACTAAACAACCAAGAGATCACTGAAGAAATCAAAGAGGAAATCAAAAAGTACCTAGAAACAAATAACAATGAAAACACGACAACGACAACCCAAAACCTATGGGATGCAGCAAAAACAGTTCTAAGAGGGAAGTTTATAGCAATACAATCCTACCTCAAGAAACAAGAAACATCTCAAATAAACAACCCAAACTTACACCTAAAGCAATTTGAGAAAGAAGAACAAAAGAACCCCAAAGTTAGCAGAAGGAAAGAAATCATAAAGATCAGATCAGAAATAAATGTAAAAGAAATTAAGGAAACAGAATCAAAGATCAATAAAACTAAAAGCTGGTTCTTTGAGAACATAAATCAAATTGATAAACCATTAGTCAGACCCATCAAGAAAAGAAGGGAGAAGACTCAAATCAATAGAATTAGAAATGAAAAAGGAGAAGTAACAACTGACACTATAGAAATACAGAGGATCATGTGAGATTACTACAAGCAAATATATGCCAATAAAAGGGACAACCTGGAAGAAATGGACAAATTCTTAGAAAAGCACAGCCATCAGAGACTGAACCAGGAAGAAATAAAAAATATAAACAGACCAATCCCAAGCACTGAAATTGAAACTGTGATTAAAAATCTGCCAACAAACAAAAGCACAGGACCACATGGCTTCACAGGCAAATTCTATGAAACATTTAGAGAAGAGCTAACACGTATTCTTCTCATACTTTTCCAAAATATACTAGAGGGAGGACGCTCCCAAACTGATTCTGTGAGGTCACCATCACCCTGATACCAAAACCAGACAAAGATGTCACAAAGAAAGAAAACTACAGGCCAATATCTCTGATGAACATAGATGCAAAAATCCTCAACAAAATACTAGCAAACAGAATCCAACAGCATATTAAAAGGATCATACACCATGATCAAGTGTGGTTTATCCCAGGAATGCAAGGATTCTTCAATATATGAAAATCAACCTATGTGATACACCATATTAACAAATTGAAGGATAAAAACCATATGATCATCTCAGTAGAAGCAGAAAAAGCTTTCAACAAAACTTAACACCGATTTATGATAAAAACCCTCCAGAAAGTAGGCATATAGGGGACTTACCACAACATAATAAAGGCCATATATGACAAACCCACAGCCAACGTCATTCTCAGTGGTGCAAAACTGAAACCATTTTCTCTAAGATCAGGAACAAGACAAGGTTGTCCACTGTCACCACTGTTATTCAACATAGTTTTGGAAGTTTTAACCACAGCAATCAGAGAAGAAAAAGAAATAAAAGGAATCCAAATTGGAAAAGAAGAAGTAAATCTGTCCCTGTTTGCAGATGACATGATACTATACATAGAGAATCCTAAATATGCCACCAGAAAACTACTAGAGCCAATCAATGAATTTGGTAAAGTTGCAGGATACAAAATTAATGCACAGAAATCTCTTGCATTCCTATACACTAATGATGAAAAATTTGAAAGAGAAATTAAGGAAACACTCCCATTTACCACTGCAACAAAAAGAATAAAATACCGAGGAATAAGCCTACCCAAGGAGACAAAAGACCTGTATGCAGAAAACTATAAGATACTGATGAAAGAAATTAAAGATGATGCAAACAGATGGAGAGATATACCATATTCTTGGATTGGAAGAATCAACCTTGTGAAAATGACTATACTACCCAAAGCAATCTACAGATTCATTGCAATCCCTATCAAACTACCAATGTCATTTTTCACAGAACTAGAACAAAAATTTCACAATTTCCATGGAAAAACAAAAGACCCTGAACAGCTAAAGCAATCTTGAGAAAGAAAAACAGAGCTGGAGGAATCAGGCTCCCTGACTTCAGACTATACGACAAAGCTACAGTAATCAAGACAGTATGGTATTGGCACAAAAACTGAAATATGATCAGTGGAACAGGATAGACAGAACAGAGCTAAACCCACGTACATATGATCACCTTATGTTTGACAAAGGAGGCAAGAATATACAGTGGAGAAAAGACAACCTCTTCAGTAAGTGGTGCTGGGAAAACTGGACAGCTTCATGTGAAAGAATGAAGTTAGAACATTCCCTAACACCATACACAAAGATAAACTAAAAATGGATTAATGACCTAAATGTAAGGCCAAACACTATAAACCTCTTAGAGGAAAACATAGGCAGAACACTCTATGACATAAATCACAGCAAGATCCTTTTTGACATACCTCGTAGTGAAATGGAAATAAAAACAAAAATAAATAAATGGGACCTAATGAAACTTAAAAGCTTTTGCACAGCAAAGGAAACCATAAACAAGATGAAAAGGGAACCCTCAGAATGGGAGAAAATATTTGCAAACAAAGCAACTAACAAAGGATTAATCTCCAAAATATACATGTAGCCACGCAGCTCAATATCAAAACAACAAATAACCCAATCCAAAAATGGACAGAAGACCTAAATCGACATTTCTCCAAAGGAGATATACAGATTGCCAACAAACACATGGAAGGATGCTCAATATCATTAATAATTAGAGAAATGCAAATCAAGACTACAATGAAGTATCACCTCACACCAGTTAGAATGCCCATCATCAAAAAATCTACAAACAATAAATGCTGGAGAGGGTGTGGAGAAAAGGGAACTCTCTTGCACTGTTGGTGGGAATGTAAATTGATACAGCCACTATGGAGAACAGTATGGAGGTTCCTTAAAAAACTACAAATAGAACTATCATACGACCCAGCAATCCCACTACTGGGCATATACCCTGAGAAAACCATAATTCAAAAAGAGTCATGTACCACAATGTTCACTGCAGCACTATTTACAATAGCCAGGACATGGAAGCAACCTAAGTGTCCATTGACAGATGAATGGATAAAGAAGATGTGGCGCATATATACAATGGGATATTACTCAGCCATAAAAAGAAACGAAATTGAGTTTTTTGTAGTGAGGTGGATGGACCTAGAGTCTGTCATACAGAGTGAAGTTAGTCAAAAAGAGAAAAACATATGCTAACACATATATGTGGAATCTAAAAAAAAAAAAAAGTTATGAAGAACTTAGGGGCAGGACAAGAATAAAGATGCAGACGTAGAGAATGGACTTGAGGACATGGGGAAGGGGAAGGGTAAGCTGGGACGAAGTGAGAGAGTGGCATGGACTTATATATACTACCAAATGTAAAATAGATAGCTAGTGGGAAGCAGCCACACAGCACAGGGAGATCATCTCCGTGCTTTGTGACCACCTAGAGAGGTGGGTTAGGGAGGGTGGGAGGGAGACGCAAGAGAGAGGGGATATAGGGATGTATGTATGTATATAGCTAATTCACTGTTATACAGCAGCAACTAACACAACATTGTAAAGCAATTATACTCCAATAAAGATGTTTTAAAAATAAATAAATAAATAAAAGTAAAGTACTATGCTGAATAATTCCGTTTTCTTTTCTTTTTTCCCAAGATCTCAGACAGAATTCTTTTATGACAGACTTCACTAATTTTTCAGTGCTCTCTTTTTCTCTCTCTCCCAGTCTCATTTCTCATAAGAAGCATAGATAATGTTTAGGTTGGAGTCACATCTATAATAGAGCACACTCAAAGTATTACAGAAAAATTCTCCGTATACGTAGAGTTTATACCTGTGACTTAAAGGAATGTAATTCCTTGCATAAATAAAATGATTAAAAGCCACAGGACCTAGCAAAGATGTTGAATGTTGTAAGAGAAAAAAGAAAAAGAAGGGAAATCTTACAGACTACCTTTGAAGGAATTTGGTAGTTAAATAATAATGCTGTTTGGGAATTTCCTGGTCGTCCAGTGGTTAGGACCCGGCGCTTTCACTGCCAGGGCCCAGGTTCCATCCATGGTCAGGGAACTAAGATCCTGCAAGCCTTGTGCGTGGCATGGACAAAAAAGAAAAAAAAAATGCTGTTTGCTGATCATACACTACCAAGTTCGATCCACTTACTAAAATGGTTATAGCCTCGAGCTGAATCTAAAATGTACCACAATGTACTTGTCATTTTGCAGTCCCATTTCCAAACCACCTTCACGTGAGTTCCTATTTTATTGAATGACACCAACATCTACTTAGCTATTGGAGGCAGAATACACTAATCTCCCTTTCTTTTATCCTCATATTGGATATGTTCTCAAGATCACCAAATTTTAGTTATTCTACCTACAAAATATTTCTAAAGTACATTTATTTCTATCCATTTTTGTGTCTAGTCCCCTTGTTGAAACCACCAATTTTTTCCCCTTAAATTACTGCAATTATTTTTACTAAGTGTCCATAACTTTATTTTTTAGCTCTTTCTCCCCTCTAAAGCCAAAGTGATTTTTCTAAAATGTGAACCTGGACATTTCTCTTTCCTCTTGCTTCTTTAATGAAATCCATCTCTTCTCTCATCTTTACACTACATTCTAACCTTCCTGAATTTCTTTTGGTTTGCTGACTCTACCACCTTCTCACTCTTTACTCTAGGCCTATGAACTTACTGCCTGTTTGCCTGAGAAACTCTTTATCAGTTTCTTTGTCAGGCTAATTCTTACCAAGGCTTTGGCTCTTGCTGCAAAGTTGAGTCCTTCAGGTAGAATTCTTCAGCTTCGCAAGGTTAAAATCTCACTATGAGCCTCCAGAGCACTCTGTACTTCCTCTATTCTAATATTATTCTGAATTATAATTGCTTACTCAATTGATGTCTGCCTTGTAAGTTATAAACCTCATAAGGATGGAAAGTGTGTCTACCTTCTTATTCCTCATAACCCCAACATCTACAAGAATGTTTAGGACCAAGTAGGTATCAATGAATACTTGTTAAATGACTGAGTGATTAGAAGTGCCCTGATTTAACCTATTTAATAAGAGTATACTGACCCTATTCTGTGATTAACTGATTGTCAGGTAACACAAGTCTTTCCATAATTGGTATGCATAGAATATTTTTTCACAAGCCTGATTATTCTTTTCTTTTGGAGTGTATTTCATTCACATAACAATCATGGCCTGTCGCCCCACCTTCACATGCTGCTTTCTTGGGGAGTTGGATGTGTTATGTGACTTAGTTTTGGAAGAATATGTTTAATATTCTAGCTCAGTTACTTCTTTTTGTCTTTTTCTTTGGGTCCAAACCTGTTCGCAGAAACTGTGCTTCTCTATGTGTTAGGTTTACAAATGCAAGCTACCACATGAGAAGGTCTGTGATGTCCTAATGCTGTCTGTGCCTGGGTTGGTGTCTGTTAAAATCTGAGCTCACAATTAGCTAACTTGCTTGCAATAGCCCCATTCTCCCTTATGAGATTGTTCAGTAGTAAAGGAGATATTTGTATTGTCTTCTGTCTTAGTCTGCTCTGGCTGCTATAACATAATATCATAGACTGTGTGGCTTAAAGACAGACATTTATTTCTCACAGTTCTCGAGGCTGGGAATTCTAAGGTCAAGGTGCCAGCGAATTTGCTGACTGGTGAGAGCTCTCTATTTTGCATACAGCCGCTTTTTTGCTGTATCTTCACATGGTAGAGAGAGAGAAAGAGGGCTCTGGTCTTTTTCTCTTTTTATAAAGGCACTAATCCCATCATGGAGGCCCCACCCTCACGACTGCCACTAAATCTAATTACCTTCCAAAGGCCCCGCCTCCAAATACCATCACATTGGGGATTAGGGCTTGCACGTATGAATATTGCAGGGAAACAAACTGTCCATAGCATCTTCCATTTGCTTTTCTATCTTTCTTATTTTTAACTAGTTCAGGAAAAAATAGGAAATAGAGTACTATTTACTGGACCTTTTTGAATCCCAGCATTGTCACTGTATCGTTGCATTCTAGGCTATTTCCTCTATTCATTCATTTAGGCAACAAACCCTTAGTAAGTGTCTACTATGTGCCAGGTAATCCCTAGGAAGATTAATTCTTCTACTTGAGCTTTAAAAACTAAAAGTAGGCATCAGAGAATTTATGGTTTTAGTCCCACTAGATTGTAAACATCATCTTGAAGTTGGATTGGATAGTATTTGGAGTTCATATTATTCTAATTGGATTTCAAAGTGAGTACAGCTTGCTTTGAAAATATTCTGTATATACTGTTCATTTTAGGAGACTAGTTTATGTATTCTTCACTTTTCCACCACTCTTTTTAATTCTTCTAGGTAAGTAGATTGTTCTTTAACCATCTAAATGGTTCTGACATTTTACTCCTGCCTTCAATTAATTTAATTTGTACTTAAAGAATATCTATAACTACACTTAAGCAAAAACAGTTTCCATAGTAACATCATAGATTTTCTAAATTCAGGCTATGATGTAATCAACTAAAATGACTATCATACCCAAATTCTTGTTTATTTCATCTGCAGCATTCCTTATTTAAATCTATTGTACTACATGCAGATTTTCCACATATGAATTTAACTTGGAAGTATAGAGCATTTTTCAATTGCCTTTATTTTAGAAATTCCTGTTTCATTTCACAGCATTATGGAATTCACATTCCTGCTAGAGTTAAGATATCGACAGAATAGGCTGGATTATGAGTGGTGTATCTATATGATGTTGACCTACTTTTCTAAAATTATGAAAATTTTCTATCCATGTTGACGGCTGTAGAATATCACTGTAGTCAAAATATTATGGAAGAGTGGATTTCAGACACTAAATTGATTGTTGCTGTTAGATCTATTAACGTATTACAATATAAAGTAGTTGAGGATCTTGCCCTTGATTTTCTGAAAAAAGTCTAATAAGATTGTTTTTTGCTTGTATCTAAATTTTTGACTTAATTGCTTTTCTTTTAAGTAGTAGTTGTGGATATATATTTATATATAATTGATATTACTCTCTAAAGGGCTCGCATGGTGGAAAAAGCTGAGATCTTTGCTTTTGGATTTAGAGAAATTTATTTGAATATATCTAGGCTTTTGAGCCTGTAAACTGTGGACAGAATTTTGTAAATGGATTTTCTTTACTCACATAAAATCTCTCTTTTTTGCTCACTTTTCCCTTTGTTCATTACTTATAGCCTTAGAAACAAACATGTGTAGGATAGAAAAATAAGAGCATTTATTTGTAGACATAGTCAAGTTATATCCTAGAGGATAAAAGAAAAAGGGAGAAAGGAAGAAACGTCATTAGCATGTTAATACTGCCCAAGAGGTCCCATGTACTGTTTGGAGGCCCCAGAAGAGTTCAGTATAGTCAGGAGATTTCAGAGGGAATCCTTCATCATAATTCCCTAAGAAAGACCAAGTTGCTTTTTGCTCTTTACATTCATAGAAGTTTGTTTCTTTTTACAGCATATCTTATTACATACATTATTATATCTGTAAATATCTCTTCTACTATTCCCTAAGTTCCATAAGGATAGTAAGTTCTAAGAAAGCAGTTGCCACATTGGCAACAGTTTCAGAGACATCAAATAAAGACAGAAATTGCTGGGTTTTGGAAATCTGGAGATTATTGGTGATATTTGCTAGAATAGATTCAGGGGGGTATTTGAGTGTGTTTATCAGCATTCACTCAGGTAATATAGTCCATGTATTCTGTGCATAAAAGGTTTAATATAGAATCATGGATTGACAGAACTTGTTGGAAACACTGAAGGACTGAAACTCAGGGAAGCTACCATTCAGGATAAGGGGAGCTGATGCCCAAATGTCAGAGAAATTGACATGAAAGATCTCAGTCTGAAACACTAAAGTAAATTGTTCTCAAAAGCTTGCTAGAAGTTATTTCAAGTCTTGAAAATCTGTAGAAAGCCCCCAGAAACTGTCTCTGTCTGTTGGGGGAAACTGATGTGTCTTCAGAACTTCCCCCAAAGCCACAGCCACTCGATCATCTCTCTATATGTCTCATATGTTGCCTGCTCCAAAGAATAGTAGTTTCTGCTTTACTTTCACCTAATTCTCACCTGAATTTCTCACACTGATAAACTCTAACCTAGAACCATATAAAGTAAAGGGTTCTGGGATGTGAATTTCCCAGGCTTAGGGACGAGTGATGGTGATGCTGAGCTGGCCACAAACGGTCCAGGACTGGAGTTCGTATGAGACTAGTTATCATAGCTTAGGAAGAGAAGTAGGTCACAGAACAGATAATTTTTTAAAGGAAAATTGATTGGAAAAGAATGAAAGGAGATAGGTTATTAAAGGCAAACAAAAGATTTAGCTCTTTTTCCTTTTAAAGGTGATAATACTTGGCTAGACTGTTAGCAGAAGGGTAGAAGCTAATACAGTTTGTAGTATGACAAAGGAGATGATTATTAATGAAGCAAGATCTCTGAGGGATATAGGAGAGGTTGAGAGCAAAGTATGATTGGAGAGTTTAGGAGGGACCAATCTTTCTCTGACACTGAGAATAAGACAACATGGTGCAAAAATAGGGTTCAAAGTGGTGAAATGAGGGAGTTGATGGGTGATGATTTCTATTTTCTCTGTGAAGTAAGGAGTAATGATGGCTGCTGAGAAGGGGTCTGGCAGGGGTTAATTCTGAGGCCAGTGTATTGGTTTGGAGTAATACTGAGGGTGATGGGGACAAGAGTTATCTATGAGCAAGCAGAAGATTGCTGAGTTCACTGAGAGCTCAGAGGAGTCCCAAGCCCACACACATGTGGTGACACCAATCTGCATGCCTGCTGGATTTTCCCTACTGCATTTACCATCTATGATGAATTTATAGCCCTCTTGAGTTCTTCTTTCTTATTATTTCTGAGTGCCCTGTGCTTGTATTGCTCCTGGCATTCACCTAGGCACAGTAAAAAATCATGTATTTGTGCTTAGTTTATAGCAGGCATTCAGTAGAATGTGCGTTTGAATTAAACTGAACCAAACTGGCCATAGCAGGAGAGACTTGATCCAGGTTTAGTGAGTTGTGGAGTCCATGATGCAGAAAGATTTAGAACTAGGGAGATGGTGGAGGGTATCTGTGACAGTGTTCCTGAGGTAATTGACTAAGGGTCTAGGCTGGGTAGGAAAGAAAGTGAGGCCAGGGAAGAGGAATAATAAAAATGGAAAAAAATGAAAGGAACAAGGGAATAGAAGTCTTGAGAGTTTGAAGAACAGATTTAGTGAGAATAGAGGAATGAGAAAACTAGAAAAAAAACCAACAAGAATTGTAGTCAAAGAATGTATCATTTGAGATATTTTCAGAGTTGTAGTACTTCTAAATAACAGAGAAAAAGCTTCCAGTTATAGCCATGGAGTAGATGAAGGGCAGTGGAACTCAGAACATGAAAGAGTTAAGAATATGGTAGTCGGTAGGGCCACTATATATGATTGATTATTATGCTAGTCTAGTCTACACAATAGTCTATACGGAAGATGCCCACTGGAGGTATACATTGCACACCAGTGTAGCCACCCATGGTGGTCCTGGACTGGGTGTTATTTGTGTGAGTCTGGGCAGGTATTGCCATATGGTTCTTCTAGTGACCTAAGTGGGAAGTCAGGTTACTGTGTGATTGGAGGCTCTCTGAACAGAGAAGAAAGAGAAATGAAATCCACCTGGGACAGGTTTCATAATATATACGAGTGGTAATTTGTGGTACAAGGAACAGTTTGATTTATAGACAGGGATAAACCCTTTACAAATGGAGAGACCAGCAGGAACAAAGTCCTAAAAGCGAGATAGTGTCTGATTGTGGAGACAATGCATTTTCCTCTTTCTCAGAGCTGTTCAGAAGACAGGCCTTTCCATGATACACATCATGATGGTGACCCTGGCATTATGATGAAAATGGAAATCCTGAACATGGGAGTCTAGAGACCCTGGGAGATTATATTCCAGTAATAGAAAGCAATTTTGGACCTAGAAAAGAGGGTCAGAGCAGGAAGTTATCTACGTTTAATGAATGGGCAGAAGGTGCAGATCAGAGCCAGAAATTCCCTGTTGCTTTTATTGGAGGTCAAGCGGGTTGGATTAAAAACAGAAAAGGATTAGTTTTCTTTGTTACCAGAGGTAATCATTAGTCTTTTCTAAGCATTTTAACTTCATAACTATGAAAATGGAAGAGTACAAAATGGATAGATTGTACCAAGTGCTTTCTTAATTTGTTCCATGAAATTATTCTGATGTATTCAAAAACAGTGTTCACTTCAGAGAAACAATTGTCTCTGGAAATAGTTGTTTTGTATTTATATTATGCAATATTATTTATTAAAATTATATTGTATAATAAAATTAGCATCATTATTTTGCTTTATATGGAAACTTTGCTTCATGGACCCCTGAAAGATTTATGAAAATATTGCAATAATTCCTAAAACATCCTTGTGTAAGAGGTAAATTTCATTAAAAATTCTGTTGGTAGTAATTCTCAGAAATGATGAACTAGTCACCCATATAAAAACAATATTAGTAGAGAAAATAAGGTGGGTGGAAGTCAACATATAGGATCTTTTAAATATCTGTCACTGTATTAGTTATGATTGGCTGCTGTAATAAGTAAACCTTGGTAACTCAGTGACGGAACACAAAAGAAATTTATTATTTGCTTCTCTAAAGTACAGTTGATAGTGAGAGGTGAGGAGTGATGTAGGAGCAAAGAGGGCAATTGTACAGATACAAAAATTTCAGAAATGTCTACCATTTTCAATATATGGCTTCCAAAATTGATATAGATATTGTCATATAGACTACAGATGTTAGAATTGAGAGACAGAGAATGAGGTAGGAGATTTTTACTGGCCATCCACTTTCCATAGGCCAGAGCATAATCACATGATCACACCTAACTGCAAGGGAGACAAGGAAAGGCCCCTTTGTAGCAGGAAAAAAGGGAAATGGGTTCAATTAACAATTTGTCAATTTCTGCCATAATCACCAATCAGCAGTTCACAAAACATGCACATTTTCTGATGTGAGTTTAAAAAATATGGCCTAAGTTTCTTTAGCAATTATTTCATATCTTGACATCAGCTACAGTACAGCAAAATTTCCAGGAAGTAGATTTCCACAGTTGTACCTCTGTAGTGGCTCAGTTATAGAACTCTGAACCAAAAATTCCTGGTATGATATAACTATTTAGGCCATGCATAGATAAGTGAATGTTGCAACTTGAAGTGAATACACAATAAGGAAAAAAGAGAAGCAAGAAAGTCCTCCAGCTCACTCACCACACACATCCATCTCAACCACACACAAATATCCTAAGCACAGTCATGATGCTGGTTCACAGATAGTGGAAGCGGGGGAGGGTCCTCAGATTTGTTTGGCAACCCAAGATGGAAGTGGGCTTGCATTTGATTCAGGAAACTAAAGACAAAGAGTATCTTGATTATAAGGAACAGGAAACTTCTAAGGAGTGATCCCTATGTTGTAGGCCTAATGATCTCTAAGGATATAAACAGCTCTGGGAAGAATACCCATATTAAACCAATATAACAATCTCCAGTTTTGGTCACATGGTGGACTGAATTGTCCTGGACTCCCCTTCCACTGCCAACACATAGAAAGTACGAGAAAACATGTAGACAATGCAAACCCTGATTTTTAAAATATCTAGCTATAAGTGTGTTCTCAAAGAAAACAGCAACTTAAAAGAAAAACAAAACTGAAAATAAAACAAATGCGAATTACTTGCATATACTCTTCAGGTAGCTTAAATGCTTAACCTTGAAGGCTGTGTTCCCACTTAGTTTCAGTTGTGTAAATTCATTTTCTGTAGACTTTATTTTTCCTTTCCCTGAAAACAAAAAGCAATTACTAACTGGTGGGTATATATGTTTATATAAATATATAATCAATACCAAATGACCCAACAGGGATTATAGAACAGAAAGAAGCAGTTAAAAAATTAATTTATTGAGCAGAAGCAAGAACTACAATCCTGCAGCCTGTGGAACAAAAACCACATTCACAGAAAGATAGACAAGATGAAAAGGCAGAGGGCTATGTACCAGATGAAGGAATAAGATAAAACCCCAGAAAAACAACTAAGTGAAGTGGAGATAGGCAACCTTCCAGAAAAACAATTCAGAATAATGATAGTGAAGGTGATCCAGGACCTTGGAAAAAGAATGCAGGCAAAGATCAGGAAGATGCAAAAAATGTTTAACAAAGACCTAGAAGAATTAAAGAACAAACAAACAGAGATGACCAATACAATAACTGAAATGAAAACTACACTAGAAGGAATCAATAGCAGAATAACTGAGGCAGAAGAACGGATAAGTGACCTGGAAGACAGAATGGTGGAATTCAATGCTGCAGAGCAGAATAAAGAAAAATGAGTGAAAAGAAATGCAGACAGCCTAAGAGACCTCTGGGACAACATTAAATGCAACAACATTCACATTATAGGGGTCCCAGAAGGAGAAGAGAGAGAGAAAGGACCTGAGAAAATATTTGAAGAGATTATAGTAGAAAACTTCCCTAACATGGGAAAGGAAATAGCCACCCAAGTCCAGGAAGCGCAGCAAGTCCCATACAGGATAAACCCAAGGAGAAACACGCTGAGACACATAGTAATCAAATTGGCAAAAATTAAAGACAAAGAAAAAGTATTGAAAGCAGTAAGGGAAAAATGACAAATAATATACAAGGGAACTTCCATAAGGTTAACAGCTGATTTCTCAGTAGAAACTCTACAAGCCAGAAGGGAGTGACATGATATACTTAAAGTGATGAAAGGCAAGAACCTACAACCAAGATTACTCTACCCGGCAAGGATCTCATTCAGATTCGATGGAGACAACAAAAGCTTTACAGACAAGCAAAAGCTAAGAGAATTCAGCACCACCAAACCAACTCTACAACAAATACTAAAGGAACTTCTCTAAGTAGGAAACACAAGAGAAGAAAAGGACCTACAAAAACAAACCCAAAACAATTAAGAAAATGATCAGAGGAACATACATATCGATAATTACCTTAAACATGACTGGATTAAATGCTCCAACCAAAAGACACAGGCTTGCAGAATGGATACAAAAACAAGACCCATCTATATGCTGTCTATAAGAGACCCACTTCAGACCTAGGGACACATACAGACTGAAAGTGAGGGGATGGAAAAAGATATTCCATGCAAATGGAAATCAAACGAAAGCTGGAGTAGCTATACTCATATCAGATAAAATAGATTTTAAAATAAAGAACGTTACAGGAGACAAGGAAGGACACTACATAATGATCAAGGGATCAATCCAAGAAGAAGATATAACAATTATAAATATATATGCACCCAACATAGGAGCACCTCAATACATAAGGCAACTGCTAACAGCTATAAAAGAGGAAATCAACATTAACACAATAATAATGGGGGACTTTAACACCTCACTTACACCAATGGACAGATCATCCAAAATGAAAATAAATAAGGAGACAGAAGCTTTAAATGACACAATAGACCAGATAGATTTAATTGATATTTATAGGACATTCCATCCAAAAACAGCAGATTACACTTTCTTCTCAAGTGCGCATAGAACATTCTCCAGGATAGATCACATCTTGGGTCACAAATCAAGCCTCAGTAAATTTAAGAATATTGAAATCATATCAAGCATCTTTTCTGACTACAACGCTATGAGATTAGAAATCACTTACAGGGAAAAGAACGTAAAAAACACAAACACGTGGAGGCTAAACAATACGTTACTAAATAACCAAGAGATCACTGAAGAAATCAAAGAGGAAATCAAAAAATACCTAGAGACAAATGACAATGAAAACACGATGATCTAAAACCTATGGGATGCAGCAAAAGCAGTTCTAAGAGAGAAGTTTATAGCTATACAAGCCTACCTCAAGACCAAGAAAAATATCAAATAAACAATCTAACCTTACACCTAAAGGAACTAGAGAAAGAAGAACAAACAAAACCCAAAGTTAGCAGAAGGAAAGAAATCATACCATAAAGATCAGAGGAGAAATAAATGAAATAGAAACAAAGAAAACAATAGCAAAGATCAATAAAACTAAAAGCTGGTTCATTGAGAAGATAAACAAAATTGATAAACCATTAGCCAGACTCATCAAGAAAAAGAGGGAGAAGACTCAAATCAATAAAATTAGAAATGCAAAAGGAGAAGTTACAACAGACACCACAGAAATACAAAGCATCCTAAGAGACTACTACAAGCAACTCTATGCCAATAAAATGGACAACCTGGAAGAAATGCACAAATTCTTAGAAAGGTATAACCTTCCAAGACTGAACCAGGAAGAACTAGAAAATATGAACAGACCAATCACAAGTAATGAAATTGAAACTGTGATTAAAAATCTTCCAACAAACAAAAGTCCAGGACCAGATGGCTTCACAGGTGAATTCTATCAAACATTTAGAGAAGAGCTAACACCCATCCTTCTCAAACTCTTCCAAAAAATTTCAGAGGAAGGAACACTCCCAAACACATTCTATGAGGCCACCATCACCCTGTTACCAAAACCAGACAAAGATACTCCAAAAAAAGAAAATTACAGACCAACATCACTGATGAATATAGATGCAAAAATCCTCAGCAAAATACTAGCAAACAGAATCCAACAACACATTAAAAGGATCATACACCACGATCAAGTGGGATTTATCCCAGGGATGCAAGGGTTCTTCAATATATGCAAATCAATCAATGTGATACACCATATTAACAAATTGAAGAAGAAAAACCATATGATCATCTCAATACATGCAGAAAAAGCTTTTGATAAAATTCAACACCCATTTATGATAAAAATTCTCCAGAAAGTGGGCATAGAGGGAACCTACCTCAACATAATAAAGGCCATATATGACAAACCCACAGCAAACATCATTCTCAATGGTGAAAAACTGAAAGCATTTCCTCTAAGATTAGGAACAAGACAAGGATGTCCACTCTCATGACTATTATTCAACATAGTTTTGGAAGTCCTAGACACGGCAATCAGAGAAGAAAAAGAAATAAAAGGAATCCAAATTGGAAAAGAAGAAGTAAATCTGTCACTGTTTGCAGATGAGATGATACCATACATAGAGAATCCTAAAGATGCCACCAGAAAACTACTAGAGCTAATCAATGAATTTGGTAAAGTTGCAGGATACAAAATTAATGCACAGAAATCTCTTGCATTCTTATATACTAATGATGAAAAATCTGAAAGAGAAATTAAGGAAACACTCCCAATTACCACTGCAACAAAAAGAATAAAATACCTAGGAAGAAACCTACCAAGGGAGACAAAAGACCTGTATTCAGAAAACTATAAGACACTGATGAAAGAAATTAAAGATGATACCAACAGATGGAGAGATATACCATGTTCTTGCATTGGAAGAATCAATATTGTGAAAATGACTATACTACCCAAAGCAACCTACAGTTTCAATGCAGTCCCTATCAAATTACCAATGGCATTTTTTACGGAACTAGAACAAAAAATCTTAAAATTTGTATGGAGACACCAAAGACCCCGAAGAGCCAAAGCAGTCTTGAGGGAAAAAAACGGAGCTGGAGGAATCAGACACCCTGACTTCAGACTTTACTACAAAGCTACAGTAATCAAGACAATATGGTACTGGCACAAAAACAGAAATATAGATCAATGGAACAAGATAGAAAGCCCAGAGATAAACCCACGCACCTATGGTCAAGTAATCTATGACAAAGGAGGCAAGGATATACAATGGAGAAAAGACAGTCTCTTCAATAAGTGGTGCTGGGAAAACTGGACAGCTACCTGTAAAAGAATGAAATTAGAACACTCCCTAACACCATACACAAAAATAAACTCAAAATGGGTTCAAGACCTAAATGTAAGACCAGACACTATAAAACTCTTAGAAGAAAACATAGGAAGAACACTCTTTGACATAAATCACAGGAAGATCTTTTTTGATCCACCTCATAGAGTAATGGAAATAAAAACAAAAATAAACAAATGGGACCTAATGAAACTTAAACGCTTTTGCACAACAAAGGAAACCCTAAACAAGACAAAAAGACACCCTTCAGAATGGGAGAAAATATTTGCAAACGAATCGACGGACAGAGGATTAATCTTCATAATATATAAACAGCTCATGCAGGTCAATATTAAAGAAACCTACAACCCAATCCAAAAATGGGCAGAAGACCTAAATAGACATTTCTCTAAAGAAGACATACAGATGGTCAAGAAGCACATGAAAAGCTGCTCCACATCACTAATTATTAGAGAAATGCAAATCAAAACTACAATGAGTTATCACTTTACACCAGTTAGAATGGGCATCATCAGAAAATCTACAAACAACAAATTCTGGAGAGGGTGTGGAGAAAAGGGAACCCTCTTGCACTGTTAGTGGGAATGTAATTTGATACAGCCACTATGGAGAACAGTATGGAGGATCCTTAAAAAACTAAAAATAAAATTACCATATGATCCAGCAATCCCACTATTGGGCATATACCCAGAGAAAACCATAATTCAGAAAGACACGTGCACCCCAGTGTTCATTGCAGAACTATGTACAATAGCCAGGTCATGGAAGCAACCTAAATGCCCATCAACAGATGAATGGATAAAGAAGATGTGGTACATATATACAATGGAATTTTTTTTTTTTTTTTTTTTTTGCCTGTGTTGGGTCTTCGTTGCTGTGCGCGGGCTTTCTCTAGTTGCAGTGAGCGGGGGCCACTCCTCGTGGTGCGTGGGTTTCTCACTGCGGTGGCTTCTCTTGTTGCAGAGCACGGGCCCTAGGCACACAGGCTTCAGTAGTTGTGGCTCATGGGCCCTTGAGTACAGGCTCTGTAGTTGTGGCGCATGGGCCTAGCTGCTCTGCAGCCTGTGGGATCCTCCTGGACCAGGACTCGAATCTGTGTCCCCTGCATTGGCAGGTGGACTCTCAACCACTGCGCCACCAGGGGAGCCACTATGATGGAATATTACTCAGCCATAAAAAGGAACGAAATTGGGTCATTTGTTGAGACGTGGATTGATCTATAGACTGTCATACGGAGTGAAGTAAGTCAGAAAGAGGAAAACAAATATCGTATATTAATGCATGTATGTGGAACCTAGAAAAATGGTACAGATGTACTGGTTTGCAGGACAGAAGTTGAGACACAGATGTAGAGAACAAACGTATGGACACCAAGGGTGGAAAGCCGCAGGGTGGTGGGGATGGTGGTATGATGAATTGGGCAATTGGGATTGACATGTATACACTGATGTGTATAAAATTGATGACTAATAAGAATCTGCTGTACAAAGAAAGAAATAAAATAAAATTCAAAAATTCAAAAAAAAAAACTAATACTAAACTTTCTTTGGGTTATTTGTATGGAAATATGTTAATATAAATGTTTCAGACATTACATGAAATTTAAAAAATTTAATTTATTAAGGTTCTACTTTTTTTCATTAGAAAGTATAAAATTTTGTTAGATTAAGAAAACTTCTGTGTCTTGATAACAATTGTCTTTCTCTTTTTTATTAAGTACAATTTGATGAGTCAGACTTTACTACTGAGAAATTCAATAAAAGTAAAAATTTTGAGAACACTAACATTCGCAAGTGGTAGTGATGTCAGTGAAGCAGGGAAACCTCAGAAAACTGATAGGTTGATATATATGTATTTTTAAATGACCCTAATAAAAATAGTAATAGTTTTTCCAAATTTATTTTCTCAGATTTTAGATGGGAATGTTATATAAGCACTTTGGAGGAAGAATACCATCTTAGGAATAACTGGGAATACTCACACACTACAGTTGACATCAGCATTAATGGTATTGAGTGACAGTTAATTCTTTCCCCCACGTAATCCACAGTAAATACTCCTTTTGGCATTTTCTTGCTTGGATTTCTTTTTTTCAGTTTAACATTGAACAATAAGTCTTAAAAATGGCAAGTATTCCAAAACAAAAATACCATTAAAAAGTGGCATTTATTTTTGTTATGTTGACATTTTCTAATCTGATATTTTGTAAATTATCCATCTTATTGAACATTCTTTCCCAATTGTATTTTTCAGATTTTCCAATGAATTTCATAGTAGGGGAAGAATCCTCCTCACTTATCTTTTGAAATTCTGGGAACACAATTATCTTTTTTAGGAAATTCTATGGCAGTTTCTTCTATCTTTTGGGAGAAAAAAGAGGAAGTCAGCCATTGTGACGAACTAGTGCTCTCTATTATTTTTCCATCTATATCTCTCCTGTTGTTGGAAATTTATAGTCTAACATGTATTTCCATCAACTCAAGTACACCACCTAAATATGAAACTTTCTGTAATTTCAAAAAAAAAACCCAAGTTAAGGCAATGTAATTCAATCAGTACTTATTGGGTTCCCAATTTGTTTGGAATATTTAAAAGATACACAAAATGAATAAGACATTTGCTGATATCAAAGTATTTATAGTCTCACTGGAGCTATTTCTAGTTTTTACTTGCTTTTATACACATCCTTGTAGTTGTTAATGGTTTTACTATCTTCAAATTCTGCAAATATGCCCGCTGCAGAAATTTTAGAGTGCCTTGTTTTCTGTGTTGTTGTACAGGAAGAGTTTTCAAAAGCCCATTGCTTTTGGTAGGAAACAGCACACCACTAACACAGATGCTATCAGAAATCTTTCCTCACATTTTTAAAAGATCATTACATGATGTTTACTTCCTGTGTGATATTATCAATTTCTGCACTTCTTTTGGTAGCTAAGGTTAGACGCTATTCATTTTCTCTTTCACTGCAGATTGGTTTGTGTTAAACCCTTTCATGCTTTCTTACGTGTGCATTACACGTAAAATACTCAGGAATCTTGAAAATGTTTAGAGCACTTAGAGTTATGGTTCAATAAGCAATTTTTTCAACATCTTTATTGGAGTATAATTGCTTTACAATGATATATTAGTTTCTTAATTTATTCTGCTCTTTTCCTCTGTAATTTATCCAGTTTCACTTTCAGGGCTACTGTTCATTGGGCATACATTTGTACAGATGTCTGCCCTGTAATCCTAACTGTGTGATAGGTGAAAAAACACACAGAAGGGAAGAGCAGGAGAGCCAAGGAACAGAAGAAGCATGGTCCCTGTGCTAGGGAGGAAATAAAATTCATTCAGATAAAATAATACAAATGATAAAGCTGAGCACATGTCTACATAAAATTAAAAATATAATGCTGCTTTTAAATTTTTGAGAAACTCAGACATCTGATGAAGTCATGAGGGAATAAGATGGTATAGATTTAATCTCCTACTACAAACAATTAAAAAAACTGGACAAAAATACAAGAAACAAATATTTCAGGATTTGGACAATGGAAGTACAGGACTGAGAAAAGGAAAACAACCAAAGTGAACTCTATGACTACCCGGGTTTTATAACTTCAAGTAGTTTCTAGACTATGGAGCAGCAAGGAAGAACCAAAACATGGTCTGGTAATCTCATAAATTGAGAAGACAGGGAGACTGAGATGGCTAGAATGCATGGGACAGAGAATTTGAGATTATGGAGATACACAGAAAAAGAACCTAAAAGGAACTTAACTCTTTGCCAGAAAATTCAACACTCCTTAAAAGAATAAAACAAAATGCAGTCTTCAAAAATGTAAAATTCATAATGTTTAATATTCAATAAAAATTACTAGACATACAAATAAGCACAAAATGGGAATCATAGCCAAGAGAAAAATTAATTATGGAGGACATGAAAGTGTACTGTTCAGATATTTTGCAGCAGGGAGCAGGCTATCATTCTGGATTTACTCTTGTTTTTGTGCTGAAGGCACACTGTCCTCAGGCTGCCCACAGCCCAAGCCTGGACATAGTGAGAACACTAATGTGGGCTTATTCCAGCAAGTGCTGGGACTTCTTGAATGGGTGACTTTGGCTGAAACTCTCCCATTGACTTTACTGAATTTTTTTTTTTTTTTGAAATATACTGCCGTCCAAGATTTTTCTCCCTTCCTTTTATCTCTTCTATAAATATCAGATCTGTATCATGGTTTAAAGGCTCTCCATACCTCCTATTGCTCCCTCCAACATTAAATCTCTTGCATACCTAAAACCCATCCTGACATTTGCTTTGCAATAGACCCAAACTAATACAAATGGTACCAGGAATAGTCTAAATAAACAGGTGATAAATAGGGATTTGGGGCTGGCTCATTCACTGAAGGGCAGGCAAAATGGAATCCATCCTGAATGGTAGGTTGGGCATGAGTTGTCCCTGGCACAAGGTAGTGGCATGGTTGATAAAGATTTCACCATTGTTGAACAAGAAAGTGTACAAGTGGAGGGAAATGCCCTTGTAGTTTCTGTGGGTCATTTGAAAACTATGCAAAAACATTTCTACAAAGATGGTGGAGTTGACTGTTCTCTGAGTTGTATTTATGCTACATAGAGGGATTGTCAGAAACGGAGGATTGTTAATAAGCAGTTAAATGCTAAGTGTGAGAGTGGGAGGCCTCATTTGTAGCTTTCAAAGAGATCCTTCTCTCCTGCAGTGGAAGAGCAGACATAGCCAAGTAAGTTAAGAATCTGATACTTAGAATTGTAGAGTTCCAGGGTTGTTTGAATGCTCATCCAAGGTTGACCTATTATGCTAACGTCAGGGCCCTGACTGGGAAAGTCTGGGGCTGACCCTGAAACATGGGATGTGGACAAGTGGTTGGAAACCTCTGAGAATATATTGACTGTGGACTCACCCTCCTCCCTTAGATCCTCAGAACTTGGAGGTAGCCCACTCTTTCTGGAGGTAGTACTTTTCCTAAGATGGACAATGCTGCAGAGAACTCTCAGCCACAAGGCAGCAGGTACCCCCATAAGAGGGTGCCCCTCCCTTCTCTCTTGCCTGCCATGTTGATAGGCACTTGATCAAGAAGCCTGGGATGAAAGAGTGAAAAAGTAAAAAATAATTAATTGGGAACGCTTTCTCAGCACATGGGGTTTATTATCCTGGCAAAGACCCTAAGGGAAGGGGCAAACTCTCCAATAGAGTTGCTCTTAAGAAAAACAGTTGTCAACACTGAGTGAAGTGGAAGTGTCTGAACTGTCTTGGCATGCTGAAAGAAAGGAATAAAGATGCTGGGGGAGTGGGTGTGTTGCATTAGTATGTGAAACCAGAAGATCCCTCAAAGGGTTAGTTCCACAGGAGGGCTCAGAGACCAAAGTCCTCACTAAGGCCATTAGGAACGTGTTGACGAGAGACACACCAGCATCAATAGGTTCTGTGGTGGTGTTGCTTTGCAGGACAGGGCTGAAGATAGGAGAGGCAGTCATAAACCCGGGCTCGTTAGTGTACGCAGGGACATTGTGTACACTTCAGGATGGCCCTGAAGTAATGGAGGCCAGGAGGTGGCACTTAATCATCAGAAATGAGGCTGCTGCAATTACCTTAATTACTAGCGAGATCAAAGGGGCAGCCAAGGGGACTTGTCCCTCAGAAAATGATATAGTTAATAGAGCATGGTGTCCCTTGGGGCAAAATAGTTTGGCAACCAACAAGCATGCTATTTAAAATCTATAACCAAAAGTGTGCAAAAAAGCAGTAGGCAGAGGAGGGTCAGCCCAATAAAACGTTTCTACCCCTTGCTCATTTGCTGATCCTGAGCCAATTTCCAGATCTAGAACTCTTTGACTGAAAAGAGGACTACGGGTGCATAGGAGGAAATACCGTGTAACTGCACGGCACATGTATGCTGTAGTACTCTCACATTCCTTCCCCAAAGGGACTGATGGCTGTTTGCTTGGGTGACTGCACATTAGGGAAAAGGGATGTATTAGTTTCCTTTTGCTGCCATAACACACCACAACAGACGTAGCACTTTAAAATGACACTAATTTATTATTTCACAGTTCTGTAGGTCAGAAGGTCAATACAGTGTGGCTCAGTTGATTCAGTTTAAGGTCTCACAAAACCAAAATCTAGAGGTTGGTAGTGTCACATTCCTTTATGGAGGTTTCTTCCTGGGAAAGAATATGTTTCCATATCACGAGGCTATTAGCAGAATTCATTTCTTTATGGTCATAAAGCTGAGGTCCCTATTTTCTTGATGGCTGTCAGACAGAAGACTCTCAGCTCTTTTAGGCAACATTTGTTCCTCGTCATGTTGCCCACTCTGTCTTTAAACCAGTAAGAGTGCACTGAATTCTTCTCACACTTAAAATCTTTCTTACCTCTTATGGCCCCTATGACTCCAGCTGGAGAAAGTCTTCTGCTTTTGAGGGCTTATATGATTAGATTGAGCCACCTGGATAAATCAGGCTAAGTTCCTTATCTTAAAGTCTGTAACCTTAATTACATCTGCAAAGTCCCTTTTGTCATGAAATGAAATCTATTCACAGGTTCTAGGAATTAGGGGTATGAGTATCTTTGTGGGTCCATTCTGCTTACTACATAGGAATACCCAGACTTTTGAGGACATTTGGACACAACGTATGAGTTGATATGTATACCTAGAGGCTCAAAGAGTTATTTTTATTTTGCTCTAAGAATGGAAACATATGGAGGGCAGATAGTAAATGGAGTCCTCAGTAAAGTTGGCTCGGGGTAGGCTCCTTGGATCCCCAGATTCACCCAATAGTCATTTCCCCTTTCTATCAATGGAAAATTGATATACTTGGTAGTTGGAGCAACCCTCACATTGCCTGTGCACTATCATAATGGGAAATGCCAAGCAGGAACTTCTGAAATGTTTTTGCTGTTCCTCTCCCAATATTCCAGTTAAGATTGAAAATAAAACATACTATAACATTTTGAGGGGATGGTAGAGATTAGTGTGACCATTAAAGACCCAAAGAGAGCAGTAGGGGTCCCTATCATATCTGTTAAATTTGTTATTCTTTTTTTTAAATAAATTTATTTATTTATTTTTATTTTATTTTTTATTTTTAGCTGCCTTGGGTCTTCGTTGCTGCACGGGTTTTCTCTAGTTGTGGCAAGTGGGGGCTACTTTTCGTTGCGGTACGCGGGCTTCTCATTGCGGTGACTTTCTCTTGTTGTGGATCATGGGCCTTAGGCACGCGGGCTTCAGTAGTTGTGGCTCGCGGGCTCTAGAGCGCAGGCTCAGTAGTTGTGGCGCATGGGCTTAGTTGCTCCGCGGCATGTGAGATCTTCCCGGACCAGGGCTCAAACCCGTGTCTCCTGCACTGGCAGGCGGATTCTTAACCACTGCACCACCAGAGAAGTCCAAATTTGTTATTCTTGTCCCTGCAAAAACTGGATTATCCTGGCAAATGACTATAGATTACACCAATCTCGACCAAATAGTTGCCCCTATAACATTTATTTTTCTACATGTGTGTTTTGCTAGAGGAGATTAATAAGGCCCTGGGTACATGTTATATAACCACTGTTTTGGCAAATTCATTATTTTTCATTCTAAGTTAAAAAGTAGATCTAAAATAGTTTGCATTAATGTAGGGTACACAACAATTTTCATTTAGTTTTACCACTAGGCTATTTTAACACTCTCCTCTCTGTTATACTATAGTTTGAAGAAATCTGAACTGTTTGGTCATCCCACCGGTCTTCATACAGATCCATGAAATATATGACATCATGCCAAAGAGACATGATGAATAAGATTTGGCTAGTGAACTGGAAACTTTGGAAAGACACATTCCACCAGAGTTTGGGAAAGAAACTCTGTGTAGTTTCAGGGACCTGCTTCTTCAGTGAAAATTTTAAGGGTTTGGTGGTTAGGGTACAGCTATATCCACTCCAAAAAAAAAAAAAAACCCTCAGACAAATTGCTGCATAGTGCATCCTCTTTCACCAAAAAGGGAAACATAGGACCTGCTACACCTCTTTGTGTTTTATAAGCATCCTAAATATTCTACAGACATTAAAAGTATAATAATTAAATATTACAAATAATTTTATGACAATAAATTTGAAAACCTAGACAAAGTGGACAAATTCCATGAAAGACACAAATTATAAAAACTGACCCAAGAAGAAACTGAAATTCCAGATAGTTCTATATCACTTAAAGAAAAATTTGTAATTATCTTCCCACACTAAAATTCTTCAGGCCCGTGTGGCTTTACTAGCAGTTGTAACATTGAGAAGACATTATGAATAATTGATAGCATTTCTATACAAAAACGTTATACTGCCCTAATCATTTTATTGAGGCAAGAATTATTCTGACTCCAAAAATCACACAAAGATATTGTATTAATTTCCTGACTGCTATAACAAAGTACCACAAATTTGTTCAAAACAACAGAAATTTATTCTCTTAGAGTTATGGAGACTAGAAATCTAAAATCAAGGTTTTGACAGGGCTGTGCTCTCTTCAAAGTCTATAGAGAAAGAGGCTTCCTTGACTCTTCCAGCTTCTGGCAGCTCCAGGCATTCCTTGGCTTTCAGCTGCGGTACCTCAATTTCTGCCTCCATTGTCACATGGCATTCTCTCCAGGTGTCTGGGTCAAAATTTCCCTCTTCTTATAAGGATACCAATCATATTGAATTAGGGCCCTCCCTAATGACCTCATCTGAACTTGATTAGTTGTGGTATTCACCTTGGTGAAATGCAAAGATTTCTTAAGTGAAACAGAAAAAAATGATTCATAAAGAAAAATTAATAAATTAGACTTCATGAAATTTAAAAACTTCTGCAAAGGCAAGTCACAGATGGGGAGAAAATATTTGCAACAAATAGCTACAAAGGTCTTGGATCACAATATGTAAGGAGAACTCACGGTTCAATGATAATAAGAAAAAGGATCTAATAATAATGGACAATATATTTTAACAGTCACTTTAAAATAGAAGATATGCAAATGGCCAGATGCTCAACATCATTAATGTCACGAAATTGCACTTTAAAAATAGCAAGTTACCACAATATTTTCATTGGAATAGCTAAAATTAACAAGTCTGACAATGTCAAGTTTTGTCAAGGATGTGATGCACATTGCTTGTTGGTAACGAACATGTTACAACTACCTCAACAAAGAGTAGAAATTCACCCAAGGGAGATGAAAACATAGGTCCATACAAAGAACTAAACACTAATGTTCTTAGCAGCTTTATTCATAGTAGCCCAAAACTGAATAGAACCCACATGTATATCAGCAGGTCATGGGTCAAATTGTGTTATAGCCATACTATACATACTATTAGTATGTATTGTACTATGACTATTTATACTATTTCACTGTAAGAAAGAAATGAAATACTGGTATACTCAATACCATGGATAAAGCTCAAAAATATTACACTGAGTCACAAATCCAGTCCAAAATAATACATACTTTATGATTTCATTTTATGAAACAGACAAATGTAGCCTTTTGTAACAGAAAGCAGATCAATGATTATCTGTGGCCAGGTGAGGGTGGGGACCTAACTGCAAAGAGCACTAGGGAAATTTTTGAGGCAATAAAAACACCGTATAAAATTGTTTTGGTGGTTATTTCTGTGTATACACTTGTCAAAATTTGCCAACATGTACAGTTAAAGTTGCTTTGCTTTATTGTATTTAAACTATACCTAATTAAGTTGATTTTATAAAACTCTCACAAAATCTCAAATAAGAAATTTAAGTAGCAGTATTAGACCAAAGTGGTCAGAGCTGTCTTTTTCTCCATTTAGTCCTAGTAGCACATAAGGGCATTTTCCCATATGGTTGGGTATAGACCCTGACTACAATAGGTATGACTTATTCATATGAAATATTCAAAATTTGCATTAAAGCACACATATGTACTTACACACACTTTAAAAAATGTGAGAGCAGGCTAACTTTGTCAATGTTCTTCAGATGAGAAGTTCGATTTTAATAAACTGAATGAACATGTGTAGAAACAATTTGTTTCCTATGAGATGAGGGGAGATGAAGAGAACAGGGGATTTTGCTTGGGAGACTGTGGACAGAGTTAGTGGTATGACCGGGAATTACTGTAGAGCCAGTGAGTAAGTTTCTGCCTATGTTAGCTGGCAATGTAGAACCTTTGATGTTGGTTTAGAGCCTGCATCTTTGTCATAATGCTCCAAGTGAGTTGATATAAATGTGCATAACTCTTTGATGCTGTCTCCTGAGAACTCTACCTTCACAGAAATCACTCTCCCTCTCTTTTTTGTTCTTCCTCTCTGTACTTCCATACTCAGAATGCATGGTCACCCTATCTAGGTGTCCGAGCAGTCAAGGAAGCAACACCTTTTTTCCTATCTTTGCTACCAACTCTTTCTTACTTTTCTTTAAAGTGGTTTCTTAATGTCTGAAATGTAATTTACGTGGAAGAGGATCTCCCATGATCACTCACAATATTTTTAAAAACCCACACCTGGGTCTTTTCTATAAGCCCATTTTATTTTTCTAGCATCAACTCTCATGCAGCTGGTATTCTGGGCTCCTCTCCCTATATTAAGCAAATGGAGAATGCAGAAAGAAAAAAGTGTGAGAAGAACCACTTCAGACCTCTGTTCTGTCTCCCCACTGGTTCTCCTTTTCATTTGCCTCCACCTTTTCATACCTTCAGTTCTTTTTAGATTCCAAACTAGATGCCATCAATCTTCTTGTTTCTTTAGTGCATACTCCTTGCCCTCAACCTCACCTCACTGTTCTTGAAAATCCTCTTGACAACCACCCATGTAATCTGGTTTCCTGGGAGACAACCTTGCTTATTCCTTGAAAGCTTCAGTTACTCACATTTACACAGTGATTACCATTCTCACCTCTTATAGACTCTCTGTATACATTGGATTCAAGAAAGCACATAATAAGTCAAAGAAGTTTCTCCTTACTATACTCAATACATTCATAATTGTAATTAAAAGCATTTAGAAACAGCTATAACTATGGAATACCTTTGTCCTAATACCTTTCTCTTTCATTAACACTATAAGCATATCGGAAGAATAGAGTTAGTCATCACTTCTACTTTTCATTTTTTTGCAAAAACAGCGGATTTTCCTTCTTTATGTCCCTCTTCTCTGAGAAACTTTGATTTTGCTTGTGTTCTCTCTCTCATTTTTTTAAAAATGGATTTGTTTTCAGCAGAATTTCTCTTTGTTTGTATTAGTTCTAGTTTTACTGTCACTTGGGTTTAAAGAGTTTTCCAAGGGAACTTCTTAACAAATTTATTGGGGTTCAGAGCTGATGTTCACATTTTATTTTTCTTGGTTCTCTTGGAATCCGTTTTACTGATCTGCTCTGATCTCTTGGAATCAGTTTTACTTATCTGCTGTTTAGAAAGACTATAGTTACAGAAGTTGGGAGGGGGAAGTCCTTAAGATTAGTTAGCTAACATTTCTTGTTATAATATGAAAATTTTCTCAATCCTCAGCTTGTGGACAGAAAGCCATATTATAGCACAAAATCTGAGACATTATAGAAGCTCAGTAATATTTGTTGAATTGTCAATAGATATATTCACCATGTTCAATATGTTATCTTTACTGATCAAGATAGAGGATGCCTTGTCTCTAATTTGAAAGAGAGGTTTGTATTGAATACCTGTTATGTGAGAAAAATTACAGTAAACACGTGGGCTCTTCTATCATGTATCACTGATCAAAAGAGCTAAGAGAGTCTCTTAGCTTGACTTCCCCAGAAAGCAGAGCCAAAGCAAAAGACTAATGTGCAGCTATTTTATAAACTGCATCTCTGAACCATTCCTGTGGAGGAAAGGGAGAAAGTAGAACAGTCTATCCACTAGTTCTTGTAAGCCATTGGTAAGTTTTACCTCATGGCATTGTGCATACAGTGTATGGGAACTGAGCAGAGTCCCTTGGTATCACCTGCAAGGCAGCCCCGGGATAGGAGGACAGAGATACATACATGGAAGGGGTGGAAGATGGGGCATCATCTGGTTACATCTGTGTGTATTTGGTTAGAACACACAGAGAGCTGGAACAAGGATGCCAAGATGAGGATCTGAAGAGAAGGAAGATTGGTGTCTGATACAAAGGTCTTTGTTTCCTTTATTTCCTTCTGTAAACATACATGATCTAAACATATCCTAGTGGATATGAGACCCTGTGCGCTCAGTCTCTGCACTGGAGACAACTTCCTTCTTATTGGAATTATCTCCCTATTGGATATTGCTGATGGGATTTCTGCTACCAAAGGGTGATGCATGGGGGACATTGTAAGATGGATGGAGGGCCTCGTGGTCCATACCTGTAGAGGGGAGAATGTAGAGCATGCTTGGAAGTAAAATTCTTCTCTCCTTTGATTCCTTTCTTGGGAATAATATTTATGGAGTATTTGTGCCTTGTTACAAGGATCACTCACAAATGTGAGGGCTGTATATTACACACTTGGGAGTGGCCAAGAACAGCTGGTAATATAGCTGCCAACATTGTAACTGACAGAAAGAGGATGCTCTGAATCGGTGCCCTAGTGAAGATGTGCAAAGGGATAAAAATAAACTGAAAATAATGCTAAGAACAAGTCCTGGTTTACAGGTCACTACTGATTTCAGATTTCTTTTAAAACTGTTAGACGTAGATATTACTTTATTTACTTCAAGTATATTGCTATAAATTATTTCATTTTCAGCAAGGAAATTTGAGTAACAGAAAAATTAAACCCATTAGTTTTCTATTGACTTTAGTTTTGTCTCAGGGCTAGAATCCAGTCAGATTTTGCCTTTTTGAAGGAAGTAGAGCTCCATTATGAAAGCTATGAGTGGGTTTTCCAGGAAAATGCACTTTGCACATGTAACCTTATGCATATGGGTGCATGTACACAAGTTTGCATAAAATTTCAGACCCTTGAAATCTTTCTCTAATAAGGGCAGAAACAGAAAGATAATCTTACATGGTCTGTTATGAAACTGTGAATAAGAATTAACTTTAAGCAAACCTACTTCCCAAGTCGAATTTCATGCTTACTTTCCATCAAATTAGGTAAATTATACATGGTGCTATTTATTTTTTTCTCATTTTCAGGAAATTACTAAATTTTGAATGCATTTTTTCTCTTTATGGGTAAATTAATGTAGTTAAGAGGAAAACCACAAAATATGAGAAATTCAGGTAGGATATGATGTATGATAAAAGGTTAGTAGAGCTGGGAATTTCCCAATCTGGAGAAAAGAAGGCTAAGGGGAGACATGTTAGCCTCTGAAAATATGTTAAGGGATATTCCCAGGAGGACAGGGACCAATTCTCATTAGTCAGTGAGAGCAGAGCAGGAAGTAATGGGCTTAAACTGCACCTGGGAAATTTAAGTTAAATATAAGAAAACTTTTTAACCATGAGAACAATTAAGCAACGATGCAAATTATCAAGGGAAATAATGAATTCACCTTTACTAATAATATTCAAAGTAGCACTTGACACTCATACATCAGGTATAAATTAGGAATAATAAAAATCAATTCTACCAACATTCTGGGAATAGATTAGATGATCCAAGAGGGAATACTTCTCAAAATCCCCACCATGTACAAAAATAGACTCAATGGAAAGAACAACTTTTAAAATATGTAAGATGAACAAAATATTCTACAAATAGTTATTTGTTTACTACCATGTGCAAAGCTCAAATTTAGCCTCTATGGAGGAAATAAAGATAAATCCTAAATGACTCAAGCCCTCAAGTTGCTTATTTGGTAGTAAATTGGTACCCCCAATTTTTTTAAATTACATATCTTTATTAAGAAAAATACTTTGAGCACTCAACCCTAATGAAAATATATTAATTTATTTATAGATATAACATATACACAGTAAAAAATAAGTATAATATAAACTAAAAAGGGTAAAATAAAGATGAAATAAATCTTATTTTAAAAATATTTTGCCAATAGTTGTACCCTTATCTATCATTAACTTGTTATTTAAAGCCACGATAATCAATTAGATCAGTTTCATATTTAACAATGATAATTGTTACTCTTTATATAAAATCAACTTCTTCATAAGGTTAAGGTTCTTGGCTGGCTTCTTGTCACATCTAATTAAACTGTCGTTATTATTACCTTGTACAGTGGCCAAAAAAGAACTCATCCTGGGTATAGGAGAACTGTCAGCTCTGCTAATATAGATTGTTTTTTATGCTTCAATTTAGTGTAACTTGCAATCTGTGATTTTTCTACAAGAATTTTTTTAAGGTTCTTGTCCCTTATATGAGGTTTATTTCATTGGAACTAGATAATACAATTCATAAAGCTACTTAATTGTTGACTGTAATATATATCAATATTTTAAGCAAAAATGCATTCATGAAGGGATCCCTATCAACTCTTATCTGAGTTGGGCAGATTCCTTTCTTTCCTCAGGACCTCATGTTCTGTAGGTGACTTTTGACCTTAGAATCTGTGCAATGAGGGATGGCACAACCATCAATTTATATATTGTAGTATTCGTAAAACTTAATTATGTTTACAGGTAAAATAATAGAAATAGACTACTGCTTCCAGAATTATAGGAAGACTAGACTATAGGAAGACTATAATAATAGACTAGATTATTCTAAAAGCCTTCTGGTGTAAATCAATTTAGATTTTAAATGAACATACTTTTAAATGCATTGATAAACTCACAGGAACATTTTTTAAATCCCCAAGGATTTTCCCCCTCAATAAAGTAAAAACTAGAAAAAAATATTTAGATTTTATGTACAATAGAAATATATTTTCCAGTAATGAGGGACTTCATTACAAATTTACCCCATCAAGTAAAAAAAAAAAAACTTCTAAAGGATGCATATAATAGAAAAGAAAAATGACCATAGAAGATCTGAAGTGTAAGGAATAATAGTGAAAAAAGGTATTAGTGAGTATGCCAACAAATGTAGACATACATTGTATAAAAAAAAGAAATGGTTATGTCCAATGTATGAGGTTAAGATTAACTAGAAAGCAAGAGAGAACTAAAATACTAGACAGTAATATAAGGTAATTTTCAATGGAGGCAATCGGAGTTAAAGTATGAAAGTTGAAATATTCTAAAGTCTTTATATTGTCTGGCAAGAGGAATAATAAAAGGATTTTTTAAATGTTAAGAATACAAGGTAAATTTTCAAAGATAACCACCAAGAACATAGAGTCAAATGGTGTAATGAAATTTTAAAAAATCAATGCAATCAAAGCAGAAGAAAGAGGAAATGAGACAAAGGTAACATAAAAAAGTAGGACAGATGAAAAACACAAAATAAGAAAGTAGAAAAAAATGTACCAGCAATCACAATAAATGTAAGTGAACAAAGTATTAAACTCATTAATGAAAATGGTAATATTTCTAGATTGCATAAAATACCAACATATAGCAAAAACTGTTTTCCAAGGACACACCTAAAACATAAAGGTAAGCAAATATTTTAATGTAAAAGATGGGGAAAAAGGCAAAACTAGCCTGAAAAATTTAGATAAGAATAATTCAGGATTTTATGTCAAAAGCAATACCAAGGTGGAAAGGACTCACTAGACAGTGATAAAGTTCCAGTTCGCTTGGAACATGTAGCAATTCTAAACCTGTGTACACCTGATGAAATAGCCTTGAACATATAAGGTAAAACTTGACAGAACTAAAAGGAGACATGAACAAATCCACTATCAGAATGGGAGATTTACACATCTCTCACATTATAGGATATTATTTATTTTTGAATAACACAACAGTTTTAGTGAATTTATAAAGAACTCTGCACTCAATAATTATAGAATATCCATTCTTCTTCAAGTACCATGAAAAAAATACAGATTTCAAATGATACACTCTGTGAACATTAGACAATGAAATTAAGCTAGGAGGTGAAAGCCCTCTTAAACATTTTGGGAAAAGAACTTCATAAATAACAATGAAGGAATCTTAATAGGAGTTTGGAAACATTTAGGATGGATAATAACAAAAACACTTGTGTCAGTTTGAGTCCTCTGAGAAGCAGACACCAATACAGAATGAGATGTACATGAGTTATTTTGGGGAGATGCCCTTGAAGAATAAAGAGGGACGGGGAAGGAGTAGGCCACCAGAGCCTTCAGACTGTGATGCAGGACTGACGTCTGTGAAAAGACAAAAGAAAGGAGGATTAGGAGGGAAGAACTTCACACAGTCGCAGTTCTGAGAAAACCTCAGCCAAGCTGATGGGAGTCCCCAAGTCAAGGCTGCCCATTGAAAGAGTCCCATATCCAGCAAATGAGGCCCTGCTCTGGCACCCTAGCTGTGCTTGGTCCTTGGCTCTGAGCAGCCTGGGAGGGTATCAGATGGTGCAGCAGCTGCCGTTCAGCCGTGTTGTCATAGCACAGCCTTTCGAAGGAGAGACAAGCAGCGCACCTCCACGGTCACCACCACACAAGCATATGCACCGACACTTCTGGAATAGAGTTAGACCACATTTTGAGAGAAATGTATGGCAGTAAGTACTTATATTAGAATAAAATCTTAAAATTAATGAGCTTTGTGTTCACCGTAAGATAGAAAAAATGTCAATAGAATAACCCCAAAGAAAATAGGAGCAAGGAAACAGTAAAGATGAAAGCATAAATTAATGTGATATAAACCAAAAAAAAAAATATGGAATACACATGTTAAAAATAAATTGTTGAAACATTTAGTGAAATATATAAACCATTGGCAAAATGGATCATGAAAAAAAAGCATAAAATATTAACATGAAAAGGAACATAATTGTAGTTACAGTAAACAGTTAAAATGATAAAGGAATAATATGAACAATGTGAATTATAAATAGAAAACCTTAGATAAAATGGATAAAATTACTAGAAAAATATACCAAAAGTGACTCAGAAGAACAGGAATACCAAATAACCCTAACTAATCTAGAAATTAAATCAGTATTTTAAAGTCTTCTTACCAAGAAAATACCAAGGCCAACTGATTTTTATGTGAGTTCTGCCAAACATTTAGGGATATGATCATTCCCAATAAATAAAAATTCTTCTAGAAAATATAAAATGGCAAGCACTTCCTACCTCATTTTACATAAGCATGTATAAAATTATAAATGTCTATTATATATAACATAATACTTATATATAAATATTTGTATATACATAGTATAAACTTTAGTACCCAAACGCAGTAAAAAAAAAAAAGTATAGAAAATTATAAAGCTAACTCATTGATGAATATAGATGTTAAAATCTCATCATTTGTACACATCCAAACGTATGTGTCTCATTAAGCATAAGTAGAAAACCAACTTAGAAACTGCACGCAGCATGATATAATTTTAGAAAGTTCAAAACACAAAAGTAAGCACTGTATTGCTTAGAAATGCATGGATTCATTCACGAGATCATTTAGAATCGAGACTACCTGTGCATGGAAGGGAGGAGAATGAGGTCTCTGTGGGTACATGGCAGAGATTCAGTGTTATTAGTAATGTTCTCTGTAGTAAGCTGGATGGTGACTCTTTGAAATTATTTTTGTAGTATAAGATACTTTTAGAGGTGGAAAGGACCTCTGAAATAAACAAGTCTGGTTTCTCATTTTACTAGTCAACAAACCAGGCTAGATATTTCTAAGTGCTTTACATACAGTCACACAAAATCATGTGACTCTTTACTCACGTTCTTTTCATCATAAAACACTTATAGAAGTTGAATGATTTTTCTGTCTGGATTTTTTTGGTCCATTTAAGCTGTCATTAGGTATGAAATCCTTATGCCAAACATTAAATAACCCATTACTTGGCATTCACATTTTAATATTTGTTTCAATCATTTACTTTACATATGGTATGAGAAATTATTTTTAAATAGGGAAATATAAATAGCTATCATTTATTAATTGCTCCCTATGTGTTTATCACTGTGATAAATTCTTTTTTTTAATTAATTTATTTAATTTTTTAATTTTTGGCTGCATTTGGTCTTCACTGCTGCGTGCGGGCTTTCTCAAGTTGAGGTGAGTGAGGACGACACTTCATTGCAGTGTGCAGGCTTCTCATTGCAGTGACTTCTCTTGTTGCAGAGCACGGGCTCTAGAGCATGCTGGCTCAGTAGTTGTGGCTCGTGGGCTCTAGAGTGCAGGCTCAGTAGTTATGGTGCATGGGCTTAGTTGCTCCGCAACCTGTGGGATCTTCCTGGACCAGGGTTCAAACCTGTGTACCCTGCATTTGCAGGCAGATTCTTAACCACTGCACCATCAGGAAAGCCCTGTTATAAATTCTTTATAAATATTATTGACTAATTTGATGTCTGGTTTTATCAAATTTAGAGTCAAACTTTATTCTTGGGGACCATTTTCCTGATTGCATCATTATTAGCTGTAATATAGTGACTTAATTTGCAGAAACACTTAGGGGGGTGAGGACAGTTTTCCTAGAGGAATACAATGAGAAGAAGTCAGCTAGGTAAGAAACGGAATTGAAGGTGGCAGAGGAACAGGTTGCACAGGAGAGGAAGAGAGATGCTCTAGGGGATAATGGACCCTGCAAGTAGGAGGACAATGGAGTCCTTATATCCTAAGTGTAATGAAACAGAAACAGCAGAAAAGCTATGGACCCTGAACAGCAAATGTAGGCTAGGTACAGGGAGATCTTTTTAGAAATCTTGAGGTCCAGTTGTAAGGGATGTGCTACTTAGCTCTCCATTCCAACCCCAATGCCTATGACCCCAGAGGGGCAGCATTACTTGTGGGGACCCCTAAAGGAACTTGTTTTTTTTGTTTTTTTTTTTAAATCAGTCTATAGAGTAACATCTCTGAGATGGAATTTCAAATGAGTTGTAATTCTTAACTGCCTGCTTTGGTGGGTTGAGTTTCACACCCACAAAGGAGTGATTAGCACATACTATGAAAGCCATGGGAGACAATGAACATGTGACATGAGAGTGGAGGGTACCAGTGGCTGCAACCTAAGGGACAGCAGCATTTAAAAGAACAGAGGGAGCGGCACCTGCAACTGCAGCTGAAAGCACACCCATGGAGACAAGGGGGAAACCTGACAAGTGTGGAGTTATATAAATCAAGGAGAGGTGGAGGATTTCAAGAAGTTAGGGTGAAGTCAGCAGGGCCAAACACTGCTGAGGATTTAATGAAGATAAAGGCTGAGATGTTCACACTGGATTTCATGACAATGAGGTCACTGGTTTCGTTGGAGTTGTTGGGAAAAACAGATGGCAACATGTAAAGGAGTGACCACTCAGTGAGGAAGAGGAGACAGCCAGGGTGCATGACAGTTTCGAGATGTTTGCTTCTGAACAGGTGATAGAGATAGGACAGCGATTGAAAGCAGATGTGAGCAGGAGGAAAGGTTTCCTTTGTTTTCAATTTTATTGAAATATAGTTGATTTACAATGTTGTATTAGTTTCAGGTGTGTAGAAAAGTGATTCAGTTATACATATACATATACATATACCCACTCTTTTTTAGATTCTTTTCCCATATAGGACATTACAGAGTATTGAGTAGAGTTTTCTGTGCTATACAGTAGGTCCTCGTTGGTTATCTATTCCTTTGGAATGAGTGAGAGTAGATAAAGAAGATGTGGTACATATCGTGTTGGCCAAAAAGGTCATTTGGGTTTTTCCGTAAGATGTTTTGGCCAACCCAGTATATACAATGGAATATTACTCAGCTGTTAAAAAGAATGAAATAATGCCATTTGCAGCAACATGGATGGACCTGGAGATTATCATATTAAGAGGAGTAAGTCTGAGAGAAAAAGACATATATCACACAATATTGCTTATATGTGGAATCTAGAAAAAATGATACAAATGAACTTATTTACAAAACAGAAACAGACTCAAAGACTTAGAGAATGAACTTATGGTTACCAGGGGGGAAGAGTGGGAGGAGGGATAGACTGGTAGTTTGGGACTGATATATACACACTACTATATTTAAAAAAGATAACCAACAAGGACCTACTATATAGCACAGGAAACTCTGCTCAATATTCTGTAATAACCTAAATGGGAAAAGAATTTGAAAAAGAATAGATACATGTATATGTATGACTGAATCACTTTGCTGTACACCTGAAACTAACACAACAATGTTAATCAACTATACTCCAATATAAGATAAAAATTAGAAAAAGAGAGTGGAGTGTGTTAAGTACCAATGGGGAGTGGACAGAGCAAATAGATGGGAGTGACTGATGGAGAGAAATTACAGAGAGTGTGGGAAGGGACAGAGCCAGAAGAGAAGTGCAGGGACTAACCATAGCTAGGAGGAGGTTTGTCTGTGACTTTAATGGCAGAAAGGAAGGATAAAATAGTTTTTTTCTGATAGCTTCTATTTTCTCCGTGAAGAAGGAGGCAAGGCCATCATCTCCTGTGAGTTGGAAGGAGAAGGTTGGAGACCTGAGGACCGTGGCTCTAACCAGTGGGTCTTACCCTTGTGTACACATTGGAATCACATGGAGAGTTGTCAAAACTCCCAGACTGTACCTTAGGCAAATTAAATCCGAATATGTGAGGAGGGGAACCCAGAATCAGTACTTTAAATAACTTCCCAGATGCTTATTATCTGCTACCGAGGCTGAGAACACTGCTGTAAATCCTGACTGTGTTAGAATCATTTGGGGAAATTTGAAAATTACCGATGCCTCAATCTTGCCACCAGAGGATCTGATTTCATTGGTTTGGGGTGAGGCCCAGGTACCAGGATTTGAAAAAAGCTCCCCAGGATTCTAATGGTAGCCAGGGTTGAGAATCCCTGATGTAAGTGGTGGTCAGGCAGTGTTGAGGACTCAACACAGATTGGAAACCTCAGGTCTATAACAACAGCAGCTTACAGAATTGAGTGATGCCCGTGGCACTCGGCAGTCCTGATACAGAATGGAAGGATGGAAAGTTGGATTCTTCTGAACCCAGGGTTTTGTTAGTTGTTACTTTCTTGGAAGGAAAAATAGAGAACGAGACTTGTAGATTTTTGACAACAGAAGGATTTTTGGAAAGTTTTATTGAATTATAGTTGATTTACAATGTTGTGTTTAATTTCTGCTGTACAGCAAAAGTTGTACATATATATTCTTTTACACATTCTTTTCCATTATGGTTTATCACAGGACATTGAATATAGTTCCCTGTGCTATACAGTAGGACCATCCTGTATATAATAGTTTGCATATGCTAATCCCAAACTCCCAATCTGTCCCTCCCCAGCCCTCCTCTCCCCATTGGTAACCACAAGTCTGTTCTCTATATTGACAACAGAAAGATTTATATAATGGATTAAGAAATGTAAGCTTAATAGGGAAGGAGGTAAAGAGATGAGGGTGTCCATAAGAAAGAAAGAAAAAAGGATCCTGAGGCAGGAGCTTCCTATGAGGTTGAAGAACAAATGTAGACAAGCCACTGTGTGAAAGAGCCGGTAATAATTGTGGAGGATAATCTAAAATTGATTAAGTTTCTGAACTTTTTCTTTGTTGTTTATTGACATCACTGACATAAGCGTACGCTAATGTCAGTAGTTATGCAAAAATGAATGAACTGATGAGTATTAGAGATGATCCTTATATAAAACACCGTGCCATTTTAGGATAATATAGAGTAGCCACGGAGTCTTACATTTCTGTGTGTATTTTGGAAGTGTTGACTCGTATTTGGCCTTGGCATTTAGAAGTGGCAGTTATGACAGATGCCTGATTCTGATGCTGTTTTAAGAGACTGACCTCCTTTACGATCCTGCCATTTGCAACAACGTGGATGAACCTGGGGGACATTATGTTAAGTAAAATAAACCAGGCACAGAAAGGAAAAATCCTGCATTGTCTCACATGTAGAACCTAACAAAGTTGAATACATAGAAGCAGAAAGTAGAACAGTGGTTATCAGGGGCCACTGATGGGGGTCATGGGGAGATGTTGGTAGAAGGATACAAAGTTGCAGTTATGTAGGATAAATAAGACCAGAGATCCAGTGTGCAGCATGGTGACTATAGTTAACCATACCATGTTGAATACAGGAAATTTGCTAAGAGGGTACATTTCATGTGCTTATATCACACACAAAAATGGAAAGTATGTGAGGAGAAGATGTTAATTGGTTTGAAAGTAGTGATCCTTTCACTGTGTATAGCAAATCATCATGAGGCCTTAAATATGTACAATTTTTTTAAACAATGAAATTTAAAACAAAACAAAAAAGATGTTGGCTTCCTTTATATAAACTCACACAGAAATCTCCAAGGCTTAAGATCTCTCTGAAGAGGTCTCTCTGTAGAAGTCTCTCTGTGGCCTTAAATAAGGCATTTAGTTGGACCACCCCTCCTCACTGTGTACCCTTCTTTTTGAGGGTGCCTCATCTTGATAAACTGCCTCGATCATGTGTGGCTTTTAAGGATAGGGTTGCTATCTTGTTTTCACTTCAGCTTAAATGATGACATTATTTTCTTTTTGAATATTTTTTATACAACAGGTTCTTATTATCTATTTTATACATATTAGTGTATATATGTCAATCCCAATCTCCCAGTTCATCCTACCCACCCCCCGCCCCGCTTTCCCCCCTTGGTGTCCATACGTTTGCCCTCTACATCTGTGTCTCTATTTCTGCCCTGTAAACCGGTTCATCTGTACCATTTTTCTATATTCCACATATATGCATTCATATACGATATTTGTTTTTCTCTTTCTGACTCACTTCACCCTGTATGACAGTCTCTAGGGATGACACTATTTTTTTCCCAAAGGTTAATGAAACAGACAAAACCTTCAGGTAATAAAGGAGAAAAGAAAAAAAAAAAAAACGTAGAAAATAAAAAAGTAAAAAAAAAAAAAAAAATTAATGTTTCCAAAGCCCAAGTTTCAAATTCTACAATAATTGAATTCAAAAATGTTGAAGAGATTTGCTGGTCTTGATTTCCTCCCTGCTTCTTCCAGCGCTTACATGGTGTATTTGACTTTATTTCCTGCCACATGGAAGAAGTTTTTAGGGAACTTGTATCTTTCTGAAGCAAGTCTTCAGTGTTTCCTGTAGTCCTGCTGCCATTTTGGGGCTCCTCGGTTCTGTTGGGTTTGTACTCTTACAGGGTCAGTGGGAGGGTCATAGAGAGATGTACCTAATTTTGGAGTAGGTCCTTCTATTGCCCAGTCACCAGGGAGTACGTTTATTCATTATAGATCAACTGAATATATGTATTATACAAATTTAATTCATCTATATTAATAATAACAGCTAATACTTGTTGAGCATGACTGTATCAGACACAACTCTAGATACTACCATGTAATCTTTATAACAACCCTTTCCTTTACAGATGAGGATGCTGAGATAAATGAGTTTCTCAAGGTCATACAGATGATACATGGTTAAATTCTATTTTTGATTTGAAAATTAAAGGATCTTTCAGATAAGATGGTTAACTAACCAAGGCTGTTGGCTCCCTCTTCAAATCCAATATGGGAAATGTCAAGGTGTTATAAGAAGATGGGGATTCCTCAAGAAACCCTTGAGGAGATATAATGCAGTTTCATCTAAGCTTGGGATTAAAAATCAGTCTAGCGTGAGGAAGGTCAGCATCATAGATTGTGACAGGCTGGTAAAGTTTACTCTAGGTAGGCCTGTTATCCCCTGCCCCACATTTCCCTGAGGAATTTCCCCTTGCCATCATCACTGCAAAGCAGACAAAGCAAAATTTCTTGGCTAAGGTGCAAGATATCAGCTAGAGGGTTTAATGCCATTTCTTGTGTTAAATCTATACATTCATGAATTACTGAATATCAGAGCCAGGTCTCTAATTAAGGAACTATGCTTCCTATTCCTACCTTTCCCGGCTAGCCTAGCTTTCCCAGCTGGAAAAGAATCTACAACAAGGCTTGACTGGGGGTAGTGCATTTTGGGAAGTGATTTCCTGAGGCTGTAACATTCTTGCACTTCCAAGCTGTGCTTGTGTTAATACCTAGTGGGCCTCTTTAAACACTACCTTGGAGGCCTTCTGACCTTCACAGCATGACCTGAGTTTATAATTAGCTAATCTGAGGTTGTCTATTCTTTTTTCAAGGTTCTTAAGAAGTTAACAAAAGGGTTGGTAATGGGACATTATGTCCCTTTCACTTCCAGACTGCTCTCTTGCGGGGGGTGAGGGGGGCTGGCAGTTCCCAAAAGTGTCCCATGCTGCTGAGGAGTCACTGAAGCCCCAGAGCCTAAAGCAAGTGATATTTGGAGTCGTTGAGACAAGGTGCTGTCAGGATTGATTCTGTGTTTCTGGTTATGGCAGTGAAGGCTAACGTACAAGATAGGCCAAGGGAAGGGCGCAAGAGAAGTCCAGTACATGCTTATTAAATACAGTCCTCCATTCTGGATACTGCTGCAAGTGCTCCAATATACCTGTTTTGTCATAGAACATCAGAACAGAAAAGAACTTTAGGGATTTTCCTTCACCTCGGGATCTCCTGGCGTGGGACTCTGTAGTACATCAGTGGTCCATATTTGACTAGTAGCAACATATCAAGATAATCCGTTGATGAACTGGGTCCACATGTTTTTCTCTTCTGCCATTTGGGTTATAACATTGGCAACACCCCCAAGAGGCCTTAGGCCTTAGTTGAGGGAAAGTGTTGGTTGAACAAAAGTAGGAGAAATAAGATTCTGGGCCTTACGCTCATAGAATTTCCTTGTACTCTCTGGACCTGCTTGTACACAATCCACCTAACCATCACTGCCTCATTTACCCAAACTTATGGCTCAATGGTTGGGATAATATTCAGCTAAGAATAGATAGCTTTGGTGGCATATTCACTGTGCTCCGTGGTCAAGGTGTTCTGTCTCTACTAATGCTTGGTAGCAAACCAGGAACTGCTTTTCAGATGGAGAAGAGTTCTCTGCATTAAGACTCAACTAATGGAACTTACCAGACCCCACATTCAAACTCGAAACCCACCAGAGACACCTCTAGAATCATTGGATCCACTGTATCTTATGGCCCGTTGGTCAGGGCAGCTTGCACTGGAGTGAGGAACTTCTGTAATGCCATCTTTTGCTCTGAAATCTACTCAAAACTGGCAACCTTCTGTGTCCTCAGGTAAATGGGTTTGAGGAGTATTCCCAAGCACAGTGTACACTGACTCCAGCATCAAAATAGGCTTACTAGATGCTGTACATCTATCCTGGTAGTGAAGGTGCAAGGTCCAACACCTTGTCCGTTGCCTTACAGGATTAGGTTAGGGTTTGGGGATGCCTTGGCTTGCCCCAGACCTTTTGACCCCTAAACTTTTGTTGATGTGGCAGGCTTAGAGGTGTAGATTCTTTGGTCTCACATTAAAAAAAAATCATTCTGTTATTTCTTTTTTCTGAGGCTTATGGCTCCTTCCTCAATCCTCTCTAAGGCAGAGGATATCTCTATATTATTTATTGTAGACCAAGCTTCAGGGTGCCATCCTAGCAGCATACTGAGACTGGTTCTAGGTTTCTTTGCTAGAATGTTAAATCCTAAAACATGAATGCTTTGATGTCAATAGATTTTCTTTCATGCAGCATTACAATCTAACCTCCTGGTATGAAATTCCCCAATCTCAGATCTTGGAATACTATTGATTTTTCTATCATGTCTTTGATATTGGTATATAAAAGTTATATAACCCCTGCAATTCAGTCTGCTTACAATTAAATGCAGGGCTCAGATTGGAGCAAAGTCTGCTTTGCAGATGCAGAAGACAAGAGCCCAAATACTTCCTTGGGATTCTTATGACTTATATAGCTTCTCAACTAAATTTTGGTGCTAGCCTCAATAATGGTGAGGGTACAGCATGCTAAGGGTTATCAGGACTTCACCTGCTACTACAATGATGAGGTCTTTATCTCAGTGTGTTTGGTGAATGATTCCATTCCAAAATCCCACCCTGAAGGTCTGCTTTCCAGACTTGTTTCTAAGTCTGTGATCTATCAGCAAAACATAGCATGAGACAAGGGCTTGTGTTCAGGTAGCTTAATTTGGGAAGTGATCCCAAGGAACAGGAGTGGTGGTTTAGGAAGTATGAAATGGGGAAGAGGGAAAGCCAGTAAAGATGCAGGCTTGAGTTGGTCACCACTGAGGGGAACTGGGGTTTCATCCTAGCAGGACCCTCTGAGAAGCCCTATAGCATCACCTCAGAAATGTTTACTTGAGGGATAGAAGAAGGGGAGTTTTGTCCATTGGATCTTGTCCTTCATTGATGAAAGTTTTCCTCATTGGGTTTTGACTTCCTTGCACTCCCAGGCTGCCCATGTGTGAGTGCTGGTGGGTTTCCTGAGGAGTCCGTGTTGTGCAGTGAGGTTACAACTGAGGGAAGCCGGTTGCTGCACTGACTGGAGTGAAAGCTGGGCTGAGAAGCTGTAACTTGGGCACAAGAAGTGACCAACCATACTCCTTTCTTTTTTCTAGTGCTTTCCTCAAGTCTGGTCTTGCATTTTGGATTCTACTCCAGGTGCCTCATCAATCTGTTTCTGTCATAGAATCATAAAACCTGAGAGCAGAAAGGAACCTCAGGGAACTTTATGAGAGTCCTATTATCCAGATGATGTTACTGAGGTACAAAAAAAGTTCAAGAATTTGGGCAAGTCTCACAGCAAATCTGCTACAATTAGCCTTGGAACTCCAAACTCTTGGTTACCTGTATCTGGTACCTTGAAACTGAACTTCTTGGAGTCCAGGAGGTCATATAATTGCTAGTATGTAAATGATCTTAACATTCATCTGTGTTCTCTGAGAATAACTTCAGTAATGCTTCTTATATTTATCCAGTACTTTACATTCTGCCAAGCAATTTCATGCATGTCAGTCCATTTAATCCTCACAGGAACCCTAGGAGAGCTGTGTTATTGTTACTTCATAGATTAAGAAACAGAAGTTTAAAGATTCAGTCACTTGTCTGCTTATGGTCTCAGTTAGAAAATAGAATGTTCTCTTCTGAAATAGTTGGGATTCTGTCCTCCGAATTTATTTATTACAAGCCATGGGAAAATGCTTTATAAATGCTAAAGGGGTACACGTATATAAAATCATGCTATCATCAAGCAATCTTTAATATATTGTGGAAATGTGTGAAGTTCAAATATAATCACACACACAGAGAAAAATAATTAACTTAAAATATATAAGCTCCAGGTGTCATGCACAAAATAATTATTGTTTATGGTATTCATTCATTCATTCGTTCAATAAAAATTACTGAGCACTTATTGTATGCCAGGCATTTTTACAGCATTGCAGATTATAGTCAAAACAGATAAAGCCTTGCTTTCAGGGAGCATATTATTTATATTAAAATCCACATAATTTGTTATTTGTACCTATGGCTAGAACTCAAACTGACCCCTTGGGTAGTGTGATGTGCTTATTAAGCAAAGCACAAAAGAAGAAGTCACTTAGTGCCTAGAACAGAGAGGTGAGTTGGAATACACATTCTTTACGTTGTAGGTGAATTTCAAAATTGTTTCTCTGTGAGTAGGGAGATCAACAGGAGGAAAGGAGAAGCAAAGAACTTCTGCTTCCGCTAAGAGTTTCCTTACTCACTGGTACCATTTTCACTTACGTAAAATTATCATACCCTCATCTCCATTCCTCTTAGACCAAGTTCCCAATTCCGCTCTGCCACCAATAAAAGCATTGTCCTCATTTCTAACTTTCAACACTTGCCTGCTACTTCTGCCAGCTTGTGGTTACCTATGGAAGGCATTTTATGGACTGCAAATGCCTGGCTTAAGAAACTTTTCCCCCCCAAATATGCATAGCAAAACTGATGGTAACATATGGCCCTATATTTTTTCCCTTCTTGCCAGTTCACTAAAATAAATTTACTTTCAATTTACATATTCTTGTCTACATTTCAGAGCTTTAAAATATATTTGTAAGGTCTGTCCTGTCTATCTTTTTCTGAGATTATGCAACAGCTTTGCATGCTGTTTAGGAAATAAGAGGAACTTTTATGATTTTTAGAATCTTTCATTTCCTAAGAAATTTAGAAAAGTTTATGAGATCAGAAAAAGAAAGGCCAGCATATCCTTAGAAATGTAAAATTAGGTGAAATGTATTGTTTCTATAGGCTTGATAGTAACATACCTTTCACATTTAAAAGCACCTCTGCTGCTTATAAAACTCTAATAAAATTCTATTAGATAGATTTTGCTGTCCTTATACAATTCTGTTTGGACCCTTTAATCAAAGGCCATATTACTAAGAATTGTAGAAATATGAAGACGCTCATGGTTAATTTTTAAATGAAGAAGAAACTTATCATGGACCTTTGAATGTGCTGAAGTAGAAATAATAGTAATTTCATCCAGAGACAAGACTATTCTTTTGTTCTGTGAAAAAACCTGGCAGGCTCTAAGAGAATGTCTCTGAAGACTGACTTCCCTCTTCTGGGTTCCAACCTCAGCCTCAACCATTCTTGGGATTTTTGTCAATAGAGTGTTACATATAACAAAGGATGTCTTGTAGGTAAAGAGCATCATGTGCTCTTAGTTAGAGTGTTCCAAAAGTATAATGTGGAGACACCAGGTCTGCTTTGCTTGCTTACCATCTAGATTCTATTGTGGAGAACAGAGCTGTAACTGGGTCTTTATAAATGTGTGATAAAGCTGGGTCATCAACTTCCTTTTCTGAGCAACCAGGCGGCTGCTAAACCGTTACTATTGGGTCATAAATATGGAGTGTTTAAACTCTAAGGACCCTTGCCTTTGCCCTGAAAACCATAGCAGGTAATGTTAGGGATGCTTGTGAAGTCAAAAGTAAAGTGAGACATTTGAGATTTTTAGAAGAGTGGTTCTCAAATGGAAGAAGTTTTGCTTTCCAAGCAGGGGATATCTGGCTGTGCCTGGAGACATTCTTGGTTGTCACAACTGAATGAAAGCCTACTGGCATCTGGTGGGTAGAGGCTACAGATGTTGCTAAACATCTTACGATGCACAGGATTGTCATCACAACAAAGAAATCTTGGTTTAGAAATTTGATTTGTCTTTTTTTTTTAACACAGTCATCTTAATGTCCCAAACAGCCATATTGAGATATAAATACAGCTTATTGTTACCAAGTAATATGTGCAAAGGCACTCCTTGTTTTACACCATCCTAGAGTTTACCCCATTCCTCCCTTCTTTGCTGAGTCTCACATCATTCCCCATAATATCCCCAAATCTCTCTCCACTCCAAACGCCCATTGTATCCCATTCCTGACCCCATCCCCGAGCATCATCTCATACCTGAGTTTCAACTGAGGGATTGGATTCAAATATGTTGTGTTTAGAAAAAAAGAAAGAAAGAAAAGAAAGACAAATGGTTTAGTTCTTTAGGCTGCAAAATGGCCTTACAGAATATGATGTGCCCACGAAGGAAGACTCTTCAACAACACATCCTACCTATAATACCCAGGTGACTTCTGGCTCCTTTTTCATTCCTGGTATTTTGCATTGTTGGGTAGGCATGCTCTGACACAGGAAATGCATATTGCCTCCCCCAAATGGCTGCAAACATTCATATCTATGTAGGCCATGGAAAGGAGACACAAAAATAATTAATAATAAAAATTAGGAGTGGTTATTTTATTTAGAAAGCAAAAGAATATGATGAAGCATCATACAACATTCCTTTTTTGCACAATGGCGTAGATAACTTACGTTATCAGAGAAGTAGAGTAGGATTCAGTTTCCAAATTTTCAGAAAGGTAGATATTTCTTAAATTGATAAGAACTATTAGAGAGTGACGGTCAAGAAAGGTAGAATTAGTACCAAGTAGGAGAAAAATTATAAGGCTGGATGGCGATTTGAAATTCGTAAAAAGTCCTACGTTTAAAATATATTTAGAGAGATGGAAAGACAAGATTAAAGACGCAGTAAGGGGGTGGCATTGCTGCATGTGTGTTCAATCATGAAGGTTTAAAAACAGTATAATTAAGCTTTCATCTCAAAGACAGTAGCCTGTGTGATTGTGGGGAAAAGTCTTATTGTGAAAGACGGAGCCGATGTCATGCTTGTGAGACATGACAACAGAGATGTCTGATTTGGAGAGATCAATACTTTACGATTGTGGAGTTTGACATTCCTAATCTGATAAAGAAAAAAATCTCTCACATGGTACAGCGTTCTCTGCTCCTCTTGACAAACAAACTGCATTTAGAATGTGATTTATTTATTTTTTTGTAGGGAGACAATGAAAGACAATCATATGAAACTATTCCTTTCTAGGCATTTTCACTAGAATACAATGTTGTAAAAATGCAGAAAGAAAGGAAAGATTAACAAGAGCTAAGGGTCCATTTTGCTCCACGAATTCTTTTGGAAGGATGGTCTCACCTTCTGATCACAATGGCAAATCACACTTTTTTTTTCATTCCCAATTAGAATGTATTACTTGTGTTGGTCCCTTTTGAAAACGCCCATCTCCACCCCAAACACTTTTCTTCAAAAGGGAAAGACTCTTTTTATTTTAAATTTTACTTTAAAATTTCTCTAAGCCACTTTTTGTAATAGGTTCCTTTAAACAAATGAGCCCAGCCAATTTGCCTGGGGAGACAAGAAAGGCTTCATGTCCTGAGGACTTTCTGTCTCCCATAGAGAGTTGAAATTTGGCTTCACACAGCCTTGTCATAGCCAAGAAATTAAAGGATTTTCTCTTCCAATAACTAGCTGCATTCAGAGATGTTAGCCTAATAGGAACATGTGTGTACAGCCACTAGCACCTACGACTGATAGGAAATGAGATGTGTCAGAGAATTCTCTCAAAAATTGCTGCAGCTGCTGGGTTTCTGCTAGAAAGTAAATAACAAATATATTGACATGCATTTTCCTTAGAAGAGCAGCTGCAGGGATCAATGCTGTTAGAGGGGCTGCCTGGCCAAGTCGGGGGTTGTGTATGACAGTCTGAGTTGATGCCACATAAACTGATGTCCCTGTTAGTCTAATTTGCCAAAGGAGAGTCCAATTCTCCCAAACTGAATTATCTGGATACTCTTCTAATCCGACACTACACTTTTATGTCATTTGGGGGTGATAATGAGGACCTCTTCGGTGTTTTCTCATCACTGACATTTCCTGAGTTGAACCATGAGGAAGGTATGTGACTCTCCTGCCCTCACTCTCCAGCTCTGTTTCTCCAAACAGGCAATAAAAACATTTTACATAAATAAATTCCCAATCATCACTAATCATATGAAAGCTGACAAAAGTATGTTATCTTACACTATGAAAATACTAATCAAAGCAGCTTGTCAATTGTTAAAGTTAATGATTTAGATCTGTAACACTCTGCCTAAATTTTGTAGGTAATTACATAATTATATACAGGTTAGTTAACACAATCAAAAATAGTAATTGCCTCTTCAGTCTTTAAAATATGTCAAGATACCACAGTCCCATTCTGGAAATGGTGCTTATCTCACAGTGTTTGAGAGCCTGAGTGTGGCACAAATATTCCATTTAGGGAAGATTTCCATGCATCTGGGTCAACTCCTTTGAGGTTCAAGATCAGGAGGAGATTTGTCTGTTAGTGCTCAATCAAATTTATTGTTAAAAACACTGTATTTACAAGTTTCTATCTCTTCTGTAGAATGAGCAGGCTTATTAGACGTTACACAATGATCCATTCTAATTCATGGTGTCCATTTTCTGCATCTGAAACGTAGGGATTTAATACAAATATCTGTTTATAGATCTGAAGTGTTTCAGGACAGTTTCCCTCAAAACAAGTTTCTGGAAAGCAACATTTTCTTTATTGATTTTGGTTTTTTTGTAATTTGAAAATTTAATAATTAAACCCCATTTATATTTAAATTTATACTTCTCTTTATATATATATATATTTAACATCTTTATTGGAGTATAACTGCTTTACAATGGTGTGTTAGTTTCTGCTTTACAACAAAGTTAATCAACTATACATATACATATATCCCCATATCCCCTCCCTCTCACGGCTCCCTCCCACCCTCCCTATCCCACCCCTCTAGGTGGTCACAAAGCACCGAGCTGATCTCCCTGTGCTATGCAGCTGCTTGCTTCCCACTAGTTATTTTACATTTGGTAGTGTATATATGTCCATGCCACTCTCTCACTTGGTCCCAGCTTACCCTTCCCTCAAGTCCATTCTCTACGTCTGCGTCTTTATTCCTGTCCTGCCCCTTTTTTAGATTTCATATATATGTGTTAGCATATGGTATTTGTTTTTCTCTGACTTAATTCACTCTGTTTGACAAACTTTAGGTCCATCCACCTCACTACAAATAACTCAATTTCGTTTCTTTTTATGGCTGAGTAATATTCCATTGTATACATGTGCCACACCATCTTTATCCATTCATCTGTCGATGGACACTTAGGTTGCTTCCATTTCCTGGCTACTGTAAATAGAGCTGCAATGATCATTGTAATACATGACTCTTTGGAATTATGGTTTTCTCAGGGTATATGCCCAGTAGTGGGATTGCTGGGTTGTATGGTAGTTCTATTTTTAGTTTTTTAAGGAACCTCCATACTGTTCTCCATAGTGGCTGTATCAATTTACATTCCCACCAAGAGTGCAAGAGGGTTCCCTTTTCCCCACACCCTCTCCAGCATTTATTGTTTGTAGATTTTTTGATGATGGCCATTCTGACCAGTGTGAGGTGATACTTCATTGATTTTTGTTGTACTCTTGAAAGCATGCTTCAATCAGAAAAAAATATCCAGAGGATTGACTTAAAATATTTTGTGGTACAGTGCATGAAATATTGTGATGTTTTCTAAAACTTTCAAAAATATGTAGCATTATTTTAACTTTGGATTCTCTTCTTCAAATCCAAAATCTGGGGATAAAGAAGGAAAGGAAGGAGACTGATAAAGTACATTGCTGTGGAGATTTTTTTTTCCTTCTCCTCTTTGTCCTTGTTCACCTCTTTGGCCTGTCCTTTAGTTAATTTTTGCCCAGTCCTTATCATGTCTCAAGGGTCATGAAACATATTGGGGATATAAAAGCAAAAACAACACAATCTGAAAATTTAGGGAATTCCCACTATGGTTAAAAGGCCAGTAGAGCTCATCCACCAGAGGGCAGACAGCAGAAGCAAGAAGAACTACAATCCTGCAGCCTGTGGAACTAAAAACATACTCACAGAAAGATAGACAAGATGAAAAGGCAGAGGGCTATGTACCAGATGAAGGAACAAGATAAAACCGCAGAAAAACAACTAAATGAAGTGGAGATAGGCAACCTTCCAGAAAAAGAATTCAGAATAATGATAGTGAAGATGATCCAGGACCTCGGAAAAAGAATGGAGGCAAAGATCAAGAAGATGCAAGAAATGTTTAACAAAGACCTAGAAGAATTAAAGAACAAACAAACAGAGATGAACAATACAATAACTGAAATGAAAACTACACTAGAAGGAATCAACAGCAGAATAACTGAGGCAGAAGAACGGATAAGTGCCCTGGAAGACAGAATGGTGGAATTCACTGCTGTAGAACAGAATAAAGAAAAAAGAATGACAAGAAATGAAGACAGCCTAAGAGACCTCTGGGACAACATTAAACGCAACAACATTCACATTACAGGGTCCCAGAAGGAGAAGAGAGAGAAAGGACCTGAGAAAATATTTGAAGAGATTATAGTAGAAAACTCCCCTAACACGGGAAAGGAAATAGCCACCCAAGTCCAGGAAGCACAGTGAGTCCCATACAGGATAAACCCAAGGAGAAACACACCGAGACACACAGTAATCAAATTGGCAAAAATTAAAGACAAAGAAAAATTATTCAAAGCAGCAAGGGAAAAACAACAAATAAAATACAAGGGAACTCCCATAAGGTTAACAGCTGATTTCTCAGCAGAAACTCTACAAGCCAGAAGGGAGTGGCATGATATACTTAAAGTGATGAAAGGCAAGAACCTACAACCAAGATTACTCTACCCGGCAAGGATCTCATTCGTCTTCAATGGAGAAATCAAAAGCTTACAGAGAAGCAAAAGCTAACAGAATTCAGCACCACCAAACCAGCTCTACAACAAATACTAAAGGAACTTCTCTAAGTAGGAAACACAAGAGAAGAAAACTTACAAAAACAAACCCAAAACAATTAAGAAAATGGTCAGAGGAACATACATATCGATAATTACCTTAAACGTGACTGGATTAAATGCTCCAACCAAAAGAAACAGGCTTGCTGAATGGATACAAAAACAAGACCCATATATATGCTGTCTACATGAGACCCACATCAGACCTAGGGACACATACAGACTGAAAGTGAGGGGATGGAAATAGATATTCCATGCAAATGGAAATCAAAAGAAAGCTGGAGTAGCAATACTCATATCAGATAAAATAGACTTTAAAATAAAGAATGTTACAGGAGACAAGGAAGGACACTACATAATGATCAAGGGATCAATCCAAGAAGAAGATATAACAATTATAAATATATATGCACCCAACATAGGAGCACCTCAATACATAAGACAACTCTTAACAGCTATAAAAGAGGAAATCGACAGTAATACAATAATAGTGGGGGACTTTAACACCTCACTTACACCAATGGACAGATCATCCAAAATGAAAATAAATATGGAGACAGAAGCTTCAAATGACACAATAGACCAGATAGATTTAATTGATATTTATAGGACATTCCATCCAAAAATAGCAGATTATACTTTCTCCTCAAGTGTGCATGGAACATGCTCCAGGATAGATCACATCTTGGGTCACAAATCAAGCCTCAGTAAATTTAAGAAAATTGAAATCATATCAAGCATCTTTTCTGACCACAACGCTATGAGATTAGAAATCAATTACAGGGAAAAGAACGTAAAAAACACAAACACGTGGAGGCTAAACAATACGATACTAAATAACCAAGAGATCACTGAAGAAATCAAAGAGGAAATCAAAAAATACCTAGAGACAAATGACAATGAAAACACGACGATGCAAAACCTATGGGATGCAGCAAAAGCAGTTCTAAGAGGGAAATTTATAGCTATACAAGCCTACCTCAAGACCAAGAAAAATCTCAAATAAACAATCTAACCTCACACCTAAAGGAACTAGAGAAAGAAGAACAAACAAAACCTAAAGTTAGCAGAAGGAAAGAAATCATACCATAAAGATCAGATGAGAAATAAATGAAATAGAAACAAAGAAAACAATAGCAAAGATCAATAAAACTAAAAGCTGGTTCTTTGAGAAGATAAGCAAAATTGATAAACCATTAGCCAGACTCATCAAGAAAAAGAGGGAGATGACTCAAATCAATAAAATCAGAAATGAAAAAGGAGAAGTTACAACAGACACCGCAGAAATACAAAGCATCCTAAGAGACTACTACAAGCAACTCTATGCCAATAAAATGGACAACCTGGAAGAAATGCACAAATTCTTAGAAAGGTATAACCTTCCAAGACTGAACCAGGAAGAACTAGAAAATATGAACAGACCAATCACAAGTAATGAAATTGAAACTGTGATTAAAAATCTTCCAACAAACAAAAGTCCAGGACCAGATGGCTTCACAGGTGAATTCTATCAAACATTTAGAGAAGAGCTAACACCCATCCTTCTCAAACTCTTCCAAAAAATTACAGAGGAAGGAAAACTCCCAAACACATTCTATGAGGCTACCATCACCCTGATACCAAAACCAGAGAAAGATACTACAAAAAAAGAAAATTTCAGACGAATATCACTGATGAATTTAGATGCAAAAATCCTCAACGAAATACTAGCAAACAGAATCCAACAACACATTAAAAGGATCCTACACCATGATCAAGTGGGATTTATTCCAGGGATGCTAGGATTCTTCAATATATGCAAATCAATCAATGTGATACACCATATTAACAAATTGAAGAAGAAAAACCATATGATCATCTCAATAGATGCAGAAAAAGCTTTTGATAAAATTCAACACCCATTTATGATAAAAATTCTCCAGAAAGTGTGCATAGAGGGAACCTACCTCAACATAATAAAGGCCATATATGACAAACCCACAGCAAACACCATTCTCAATGGTGAAAAACTGAAAGCATTTCCTCTAAGATTACGAACAAGACAAGGATGTCCACTCTCATGACTATTATTCAACATAGTTTTGGAAGTCCTAGACACGGCGATCAGAGAAGAAAAAGAAATAAAAGGAATCCAAATTGGAAAAGAAGAAGTAAATCTGTCACTGTTTACAGATGACATGATACTATACATAGAGAATCCTAAATCTGCTACCAGAAAACTACTAGAGCTAATCAATGAGTTTGGTAAAGTTGCAGGATACAAAATTAATGCACAGAAATCTCTTGCATTCCTATACACTAATGATGAAAAATCTGAAAGAGAAATTAAGGAAACACTCCCATTTACCATTGCAACAAAAAGAATAAAATACCAAGGAGTAAACCTACCAAGGGAGACAAAAGACCTGTATGTAGAAAACTATAAGACACTGATAAAAGAAATTAAAGATGATACCAACAGATGGAGAGATATACCATGTTCTTGCATTGGAAGAATCAATATTGTGAAAATGACTATACTACCCAAAGCAACCTACAGATTCAATGCAATCCCTATCAAATTACCAATGGCATTTTTTATGGAACTAGAACAAAAAATCTTAAAATTTGTACGGAGACACCAAAGACCCCGAAGAGCCAAAGCAGTCTTGAGGGAAAAAAACGGAGCTGGAGGAATCAGACTTCCTGACTTCAGACTTTACTACAAAGCTACAGTAATCAAGACAATATGGTACTGGCACAAAAACAGAAACATAGATCAATGGAACAAGATAGAAAGCCCAGAGATAAACCCATGCTCCTGTGGTCAAGTAATCTATGACAAAGGAGACAAGGATATACAATGGAGAAAAGACAGTCTCTTCAGTAAGCGGTGCTGGGAAAACTGGAGAGCTACATGTAAAAGAATGAAATTAGAACACTCCCTAACACCATACACAAAAATAAACTCAAAATGGATTCGAGACCTAAATGTAAGACCGGACACTATAAAACCCTTAGAGGAAAACATAGGAGGAACACTCTTTGACATAAATCACAGCAAGATCTTTTTTGATCCACCTCCTAGAGTAATGGAAATAACAACAAAAATAAACAAATGGGACCTAATGAAACTTCAAAGCTTTTGCACAGCAAAGGAAACCATAAACAAGAGGAAAAGACAACCCTCAGAATGGGAGAAAATATTTGCAATCGAATCTACAGACAAAGGATTAATCTCCAAATATATAAACAGCTCATGCAGCTCAATATTAGAAAAAGAAACCCAATCCAAAAATAGGTAGAAGATCTAAATAGACATTTCTCCAAAGAAGACATACAGATGGCCAAGAAGCACATGAAAAGCTGCTCAACATCACTAATTATTAGAGAAATGCAAATCAAAACTACAAAGAGATATCACTTCACACCAGTTAGAATGGGTATCATCAGAAAATGTACAAACAACAAATGCTGGAGAGGGTGTGGAGAAAAGGCAACCCTCTTGCACTGTTGGTGGGAATGTAAATTGATACAGCCACTATGGAGAACAGTATGGAGGTTCCTTAAAAAACTAAAAATAGAATTACTGTATGATCCAGCAATCTCACTACTGAGCATATACCCAGAGAAAACCATAATTCAAAAAGACACGTGCACCCCAATATTCATTGCAGCACTATTTACAATAGCCAGGTCATGGAAGCAACCTAAATGCCCATCGACAGATGAATGGATAAAGAAGAGGTGGTACATATATACAATGGAATATTACTCAGCCATAAAAAGGAACGAAATTGGGTCATTTGTAGAGACGTGGATGGATCTAGAGACTGTTGTACAGAGTGAAGTGAGTCAGAAAGAAAAAACAAATATCGTATATTAATGCATGTATGTGGAACCTAGAAAAATGGTACAGATGAACCGGTTTGCAGGGCAGAAGTTGAGCCACAGATGTAGAGGAAAAACTTATGGACACCAAGGGGGGAAAGCCGCAGGGGGGTGGGAATGGTGGTGTGATGAATTGGGCAATTGGGATTGACATGTATACACTGATGTGTATAAAATTGATGACTAGTAAGAACCTGCTGTATAAAAAAATATATAAAATAAAATTCAAAAAAAAAAAAAAAGGCCAGTAGAAATATAGGTGCTGCTATGAGAGAGGTGTTGGAATAGAAGTATAAATAGGAGGCAGAAATAATTTTGCAATGAGAAGGAGGGACAGTTGGGGAAGTCACAAAAAAGGTCTTTAGCTGAATCATCAGTTTTCAAGGTAGAAAGTGTATGTGTGCATGTGTGTGTTTGTGTGTGTGTGTGTGTAGGATATTCAGGGGGAATGAATAGCTTGTGCAAGGACATGGAGGTCTGAGAGTTTTATAGTGTTGTGTTTGGAGAAGTTCTATATATCCAGAATTTATGTGTAGAAGTATTAAAGGACACCTTCAGGAAAGTCTCTTTTGGGGCCTAATACTTCTGGAACCACAATGTAATGACTTTTTTTCCCATCTCACATAAACATAGGATTAATAGGCAATCACTAATTTCCTAAATTGAGATATGTCAAAGTCTTCTTGTCCTTTCCTGAAGATAAAATCAGGGTAGCATCTGTACCATCTGTAAATCCACAACTGAAAACCTTGTGTTTGTGCTTTTTATCCTTTTGTGTTTCTATAAAAAATAGAGGACACTTGATCCATAGTGTTCTGAATTAGGTAAAGACTTTTGATTAGATATTATCATGGGCCAATAATTTCTGCTCATGATGGCATTCAATCAAAATAATGAAATTTGTCAGGCATCCGCGCTTAGCCTTAGACAACAGAATGAATCTGAGGTGAAATCTATATGTTAATGCTTTATTGTAGAGTACAGTTCAGGGGCAGCAAGAGTGAAGGGAAAAAGGAAGTGAGGAAGAGACGAAGGGAAAGCATATGTAACACGATATGTTATCGAAGTGGCCACAGCTTCCAAAGAAGACATAGACATTTAACTAGTCTTTTGGGATGGCTCTGGGGAACCATGTGGAACCATGGTTTCTTGTATAGTCTGCAGAGGGGAGGAGGGGAGAGGAATTTATCTTCTGGATCCCTCTGCTTACTGTTCAAAGTGTATCCCATTGAACATTAACTCCCTCCCCCTTCTAGGTTGCCAGCACATACCGTATGTGGCCATGCTACAGCCTAAGGTTCCAGAAGGAAAGGAATATGGAACGTAGTAAAGCCCAATGCAAATGGGGAAGAGAGTTAGCTGAGAGAGTAGGAGTAGCCGTTGAGGTTTAGAAATGAGTCTTTTAGCCAGAGGTAGTATGCTGAATGCTATCAGGGACAGGAACGACTGCTCACCTTGAATGATGTACTTACCTTACTAACCATATGTGTGCCAAAATTTTCTAGGTCAAATTTAGTCCTTGGGGAGTACTTGTAGTTTAAGACAGGCTGGAGGGAACGCAATTCCTCTGAACAGACCTAGTTACCATAGGACACCAGGAACATCTGAACTATGGCTCGCTCTTCTGACTGCATGTTGAATGGCTGGAAGTCACTTCCAATTTCATAATTAACATTAAGAACATTTATCAGAGTGACTTTCCCCCTAGTTAACAGAGACTCTCCCCACCATCTCTTCATAATATGGCCTCTCTTTTTAAATTGTTGTGTACAAATGTTAAAACTTTCAAAACCTAATTCTAACTTTCAAAAATGACAGTAGTTTTGTAAATGTCATTACAAAAATAGGGTATTTTCAGTTTAGGCTGACTGATTCCTTCTAGGCACAATTCCTGCATTGTAGGTAGCGGATCTGAAGTAGACAGCATTGGCTATAGATTGTGGAACTCAGACTGAATGAATTATTCTTTTCCTAGTACGATAACTTAAGATAGAGGAGAAAAAATATCACACTTCCAGGCTAGAGTATGAGTTCTTTAAAATACACACACACACACACACACACAAAATATATATTTTGATGTCACCTTTCACTATTATTTTAATTTTGATTTAGACAACAGGAATATAATTTCTACTCTGCAAATTACATTTAAGAGTTCATTTCTCAGATTTGGGAGGCAAGACTGAAAGAAATACCAATACCTAAACACAAGTATGTTTTTAATCTATTTTTAATTTCTGTTTCAGTCCAACCTGAAATGTTGATCTATTGTCCTTTGCATTGCATTGAACCTATTCGCTGCTCTGCTCACAAATGCTAATATTTCTGTGACACGCAGAGCCTGGCTCCTGCAGCTTTTGCTTCAGGCATCACCTCATTATTCTTTTCAGCTCCTTATTAGAGAAAAGCCACTGACCTCTTACCTGGGTCTCTCTATCCAGTTAGTACTTGTGAAAGGGCAACTCATCTCAAGGCTTCTGTATACCTGCTGTGTTTCTAAATCACCTTATATTCTTATCTTTCCCATTTCCACCTCAGAATAGAAATATATAGACAAGGTACCCTCTTTCTGCTCTTTCTTCCCTAGTTATCAAAGAACCCATGATAACTTACCTCCATTTAAAAAATGGTTACTTTCACAATATTATTGCTGATGAAGAGAAAATGTCCTGCTATTTATCTTTTTAAAAATAACTTCTCTCACTTCATTTTTTTTCTTTGTTAATGACTACTAATGAGTATTACTTAGAATACACAACTCTGATATTATATTTCCTATGTGCTGTTAAGGAAACCTGGTTTTGTTCATCCCCACTCCCAGTTTTAAATCTGAGTCCTTTCCAGGACCAAACTTTTTTCTTCCTTACATTTAGACATATTTTGAACATAACATGTCAGAACTGTTTTTAAATGAAGTGTTTGGTCACAGCAACCAATACTAAAGTCTTTCTATTAACAGAAATCTTTCCCAGGACCCACACCTTCAGGTGCGTTAAAGCTGATGGAAGCAAAACATCATTCTAGAGCCCGAATTTAAGATATTTCCATACAAATTCAACCAAAGAGACAATTTTCACAGATGACACCAAATTTCAGTTTCTTTTTTATTTTTTATATTTATGTGAGTCTGATTTATGTAAGACTTTTACTTTGATCAATTACCCTGAATGAGAATACTTCTATCACTTGACATATGTGCTTCTGACCAGGTTGGAAGATAGGGTCAAAGGGCCATGTACCACATGAAATGAAAACATCAGTGTGTACAGATGATAGTTTTACAGAAACCAAACTGCTCACTACAAAGGAATAACACTAAAAGATGAGATAGGAGCAGTTTCAGGAAAAAAAACAAAAAAAAGTCCTTGAACAATAAGAGAGTAAAAGATTTATTATAAATAACTGCAAGAGAATTATTTTTGTATGCTATAATATTTCTCAAATCAACACAGTCTCCTCTTTTGTCACTGAATGACTGGGTAAAGGCAAGCATCGAAACTGGACCAGGTAAAGCCCGATGTTTATGTGGGAGGGGTGGTGTTGCATACATTAGTGACTTCTGCTCCTCATGTGCCTCTTTTTTTTTTTGGAGTGCACATCCTTTTGTCCAAAGGTTTCTTCCTCATTTCTCAAAATGCTGGGATTGATGGAGAAGAAGCAGAGTTCACAAAGTCTCTGCATAAATGAAATTTTTAAAGATATATATTTAAATTGAAAATGCTTTAAATTTTATTAAGTTAATCATTTTATATGAAAAAAAAGGGCCAGAGTATTGAAAAAAAATTGGTTAAATATTGGGGAGCGAATTATTTTCTCTCTGATACAGTCCTTGTGTTTGTGTTTATAGCAGTATTGGTCACCAAGTGATTTCTCCAGCAAATGATATTATAGAAGACTGAAGAGAGTCATGTCTTTGTTAAGCACAAGTGAAATCAAAAATGGGCAAAAAAATAATCTGTGCATAGAGAAAATAGACTTGAATTGCTAATCTAGATTCTGAAGACTGGCATACTAATATTTCTGGGCATTATCTAACAAAAATCTGAGGGCCACTTACTTTCCAAGTATAAGAGGTACCAGAATTCTTACCCACTAAGTCATCATCCGTTCTGGAAAAGCCAGGGAAATGGAAAAATCATCCCACAATTCTTCCTCTCCTTTACCATCTAAAAAATTCAAACCAATCATTCCCCCATCCCGCATACTGCCATAAAATTGGTCTATTTCATGTTTCTTGCCTATTAAAACACTTCAGTGAACACTTACTATCTATCAGACAAAGTATAATTTCTTGACTGGTGAAAAAGAGTTCCTAGACCCAGTTCCAGCGTGTGTGTGTGTGTGTGTGTTTAGTCTCACCCACACCAATTCTTGGATGCCAACAGAGTGTCCAAGGATTCACCTCAATTCTGACACTATCTACCTGCAGATAGAATCAAATTCCTCAGTCTCACAAGACCACCCACCACTCAGCTTCCAGTCACAAGCCCATTATTTCCTCCACTTCTGACCAACTGGCTATATATTAGAGGTCCCCATGACCCACTCCTTGTGTTCAGTTAGTTGGTTAGAAAGGCTCACAGAACTCAAGAAAACCCCTTTACTCACTAGATTATCAATTTATTATAAAAGGATATTAAAGGATATGAATCAAGAGCCAGATAAAGAGATACAGCTGGTGAGGTCCTGAACAAAGGCACTTCTGTCCTCCTGGAGCATGGGACGTGGCTTGGTGGCACATGGAAGCATTCTGGTTTCCCAACATGGATGCTGTCCAAAAAAGGACCAAAAAGCTTTTCTGGGGAAGGCTTTTATGGAGGTTTCATTACATAGACATGATTGACCAACTCATTGGCCAATGGCAATTGATTCAACCTCAAGCCCCTCTCTCCTTCCCAGAAATCAGGGCATGGGACTGAAAGTTCCAACCCTCTAATCACTGGCAACCTGCCCCCACCCTTAGCTGCTCTCCAGAAGTCAGCTCATTGACATAACAAAAGACACTTTTTATCATTCTCAACATTTAGGCAATTCCAAGGATTTTGGGAGCTGTGAGCCAGGAACCGTGGATGAAGACCAAATATGTATGAGAAATATATTTGGGTCATCTGAATGACTAAATGTATATTTTTTATTAATCACAGCATCATGACTAGTATATAAATTCATTCATTATTCAACTCTTGAGGAAATAAATGTTCAGTTTTGTCAAGCTACATCCCCAGTTACACCGTGCACTGCATCTGTTTGTGTTATATATAATTCCCTGAAGGTGACTTTTGCATACATTTTTCCTTTAGTTTGAATGCCTTACCATCCTACTCTTAGTATATCAGTTAGACCATGACTTAGTTTTTGAAAATCAGCTCAATATCACTCATCTTCAGAAGAAAAAAAAAAAAAAAATATATATATATATATATATAAAACACTGTATACATAGTTTCTATTCTCTGTATATGTTTTCATTGTTTTGCTCTTATCAGTCTTGTCATTTTATTTGTTTGTCTCTCATACTGTAAGCACTTTGAGGGCAAACTCTAGGCCTTATTCATCTTGCACACCAGTGTATGGCTTGATATTTGGTGCACAAGAGTTACAAGATGGACATCTTGGTAGGAAGAGTGAATGGATGAATCTAGGAAATTAAACCGTCCTAAATTGGTTCTGGACACTATATAAGTCCATCACACTTAGCCTGGAAAATGGATCCCAGTTCAAAGGTCAGTTTTGGATTTAGGGACATCTCCAAAGCAGGCTTAGAAATCTCTTCTTAGAGTGGACAGTACCCTCTATACAATTCCAGAACTGCCTTAGCTGTCAATAATGGAGACAGTTAAGTTGATACTGCTGAGCAAAGTGAAAGTCCTTTGTCCCAAACCATTGGTGTTGCCTGGTGTGTTTTTTGGAAGAAACCACTGAATAAATATTTTAATAAATTAATTAATTTTGAATTGGTTAGGTGTTTTAAAGATATATTTATTAAAGTAGAAAAGCTTGACACTTTCAAGTGAAGTAGCACATCTGCAAAGCACTGAACCAACTTGCAAATCACTGACCTATATAAGATAGTAAGTATAAATAGGGAAGATGGGGAAAGAGTGGCTCTAAAATGAAGAGAGTTTGTAATGAGAAGAAAAGAGGAGCATTAGGAGATGACTTATTCATCTTGCACCTAGAGCAGGGCTTGATACTTGGTAGATGCTCAATATAGTTTTGTTGAATAATTGAATGACAGAATGAATGAATAAGCCAGGCAGACAGAAGGAGGGAGATATGAAGAGCTGCTATATTTGGGTGAGTTTTCAGTAGAAGATCACAGAATGAAAAATGTTCTACTCTGATCATGAATAAAAAGCAGAGAAATATATGAGGTATTAGTAGAAGGAGAATAGAACAAGCCTTGATTTTTTTTTTTAAGTTTTTTTTTTTTAGTGGTTTGAGGGATGGCAGTTTTATTTATTTATTTATTTATTTATTTATTTATTTATTTATCTGGCTGTATTGGGTCTTCGTTGCTGCGCGTGGGCTTTCTCTAGTTGTGGCGAGGGGGACTACTCTTCGCTGTGGTGAGTGGGCTTCTTATTGCAGTGGCTTCTCTTGTTGCAGAGCACGGGCTCTGGGCGCATGGTCTTCAGTAGCTGTGGCATGCAGGCTCAGTAGTTGTGGCTCGCGGGCTTGGCTGCTCCACGGCATGTGGGATCTTCCTGGACCAGGGATCGAACCCGTGTCCCCTGCATTGGCAGGCGGATTCTTAACCACTGCACCACCAGGGAAGTCCAAGCCTTGATTTTTAAAAGCTCTCTCTATATGTAATTTACCATAAAATCCACTGATTTTATGTGTACACTTTGGTGGAGTTTTATTAAATTTAAAGTTGTTCAATCAGCAACACAATCTAGTTTTACAACATTTTCATCATCCCCACAAATTCCCTAATGCCCAGTTTAGCCAATCCTCACTCCTATCACCAGCCCCAGGTAAACTTTGATCTGTTCTCTGTCTCTACAGTTTTGCTATTTTTAGAAATTTCATATAAATGTAATCATACTATAAGTAGTCCTTTGTGTAAAACTTCTTTCACTTAGTATAATGTTTCTGAGGTTTCATGTTGCATGTATCCACTAATTCATTCCATTTTCATTGTTGAGTAGTATTCCATCATGTGGATATACCACAGTCTGTTTTGCCATTCAACTGTTGATGGATTTTTAAACTGTCTCTATTATTTATAAATTTTGAATAATGCCGCTATGAGCATTCACATTAGTCTTTGTGAGGACATACACCTTTCTTTTGGGGGACGGGGCAGATACTTAGGAGTAGATTTGCTGAGTCATATAGTAAATGTATGTTTAACTTTTTAGGAAATTCCCATCTACTTTCCAAAGTGCAAAACTACATCTAACGTGAAGTTTCTTTTTTGTTGTTGTTGATCGTTATTACTGAAGTTGTTTTCTCTTAATGTATACCAGTTGAGTGATTAAACTTAACAATTAAAGTCAATTGAGTCACTTTTTCCCATACTTATAAATAGAGATGCAAGAGTCACTACGGTTTTTTGAAATTTTGCCAAGAAAATCAAAGCAAAACAAAACCCAAGAGCAAGAATATAAGAAGGCTTAAAGGCTTATAAGCTATAAGTGTGCAAACTTTAAAACCAGGTTGGTTTTCACTTAATAAATCTGATAACAGTTATATGAAAATGTACCTCGTTTGTATCTTACATTTACTTTCTTTATATTGCATTTCAAATATTTGTATATTATTCACATTGTACATTTAAATTATACTGTTGAAATGTAATAATTTTAGAAAAAGGGGCTACATGATTATATAATCTAATTTGTACTAAATTTTAATTATCTATGATGAAGAAAAATCATTACTAGTCCATATAACCAAGTGCTAAATGATAGCAGCTTCCTAAATTACAAGTAATGATTTTCAGTAGATGCTCAAAAATGTAACAGCACTTTATTGGTGGAATAGGTGTCAGTTTGTGAAACTAGATAATTTTATTATTCCCACTTGAAAAGTCTTTCTTTTCAGTTTAAATAATTGTAGCATAAAGTCGCTTTCGAACATTCAGTGTACAACTTGGGCCAGGCTTTGCAACAAGTAAAGATGAAAATGATTAAACTGCAAAGGAATACTTTTTGGTTGGTTGCACAAAATAACACATCATTCATTGTGAGTGCTGTGTATATATGGGCATACATATGAGCAAAAACCATTCACGTTTTCCAGGTTTTTAAATCTCTTAATTATATAAAAGTAAAAGCATTGTCAGAGAAAGGCATGTTAAAAGCTTCCTGAATAAAATGGCTGCTTTTGGTTTGAGAGTCTATTCCCTTAAAATACTCTAGTTCCAGAGGGTTTGCATCTCATTTCTTTTTTTTTTTTTTTATTAATTATTTAATTTATTTTTGGCTGTGTTGGGTCTTCGTTTCTGTGCGAGGGCTTTCTCTAGTTGCGGCGAGCGGGGGCCACTCTTCATCGCGGTGCGCGGACCTCTCACTATCGCGGCCTCTCTTGTTGCGGAGCACAGGCTCCAGGCGCGCAGGCTCAGTAGTTGTGGTTCACGGGCCTAGTTGCTCCACGGCATGTGGGATCCTCCCAGGCCAGGGCTTGAACCCGTGTCCCCTGCATTGGCAGGCAGACTCTCAACCACTGCGCCACCAGGGAAGCCCCACCCATTTCATTTCTTATAGTCTTAGTATACATGGTATGAGACAAAAGGGGCCGAGGATAAAATCAGGCAGAAGAACCTAAAGAAGAAACAAGGAAACTTCTTTGTTTCAGTTCCTGGACCTCTCTCTTTAAAGCACACTCTGCAACAGGCCAGGGAGGGAAGGGTGAGTAGAGGTGTGAGCGGCTCAGTCGCACCTGGTGGTGAACAGTGAGGCAGGACTAGCATCTCTCTCCTTGGTGCCAGCTTCCATCGTAGCGCGAATGAGACTGCAGCGTCCCCATGGGAAGTCAGGTGAAGGCCTGGCTCTGGTGCGCCTCAGAATGGCTTGTACTTATTATTCTCATGTTCTGCTTCTCTTCCTCGTTCCCTACCTGTAATACAAGTAACGCAAATGATACGGTTTTTGAAATCTGTGCTTCCATCAGGCACTCATGTTTCTCTTTACAACCTAAGAACAAACTTCTCCGTCCTCAAGATGCTTTAAGGTGAGTCAGCCAGTTAAAGGAATGAAATCACCATGGTCCAAAGTAGAGCTCACTTATTAAAAATAAAGAAAGAAAGAATGGACTTGACTATGCATTGTGCAAAGCAAGGCCTTTACTATTTTTAAAAGCCAGTGATCTAGAGTTAAGACCAAAATAAACATGACTCAATGACTTTGACTTCACAAAGTAACTTCACAAAAGAAAAAAAGAGAGGCTTATAGAAGCTAACAGAGGTGAGAGTCTGCTCGTAACTATAAACATTTCTGAGACCCCTTTAACATCTCAGTATTACGTCAGTTGTCCCCTTTAAGTGCCCTCACCATATCCTTGTTGACACGTCTATCTTATTTATCACACTTATAGCTATGATTTTGAATAGTACTAACTCTCCCAAAGTTACAAAGAAGAGACAGTTTTCTTATTTCTCATATGACCCCCTTCAAATGGTTTTCGCATTCAGTAACATCTCAGGTAAATCCCATGGTTGTCTGATCACTTTCAGGTGTTATAAAAAAGATCAGTCCGTCAAATTTAAAATTATAACCTCATATCCAGGGTAACACTCCCATCTCTCCAGCCCAGGTTGACTAATAGCTTGAGTCAGGAGTGGAGCTTATCTACTCAACTCCGATTTCCTTTTGGTTTTGTGTTGAAACAGGTGGGAGGGATTTGACACAGGAGGTTGGTTCTGTTTCTTTAATGGCTCCTGCTGTAGACCCTTGTCAGTCACTGCTCTTACCCACCCCCAACCCAATCTTCAACTGGTCATAGACACCATCTGCGGGGCAAAGTACCCAAATGATTGCACTTCTTTGGGGTTCACATGTGGACACTTCAAGAGCGTCCTCAATTTTGTGACACAAGGATCCACTCTAGCTTGACTTCTGACCTCTCCTCAGCTCCTTCCTGATGACCCCCCCCCCCCATCCTACAGCCTCTAGATGTATTTTTGCCCAGTTGCTAGCCTTCTTAGGTGTGGTATCAGCATGCTGATTTAAGCCCAGCTACTTCTTAGGCCATAGGAAAGGCAACAATTCTTGCTAATCCATTCCTGAGGCAACTGGTATAGCAGCAAGCAATGTTCTAATTACACATCCTATTTCAATTGCCTGATGGCTGACTTCTACTACACTACCCTGAAACAACCTTGAGCATGGCAGAGGGAGGGGATCGTGGTCATATCTGAATTTTCAGAACCAGGCTTAGTGCCTGGTACAGAGCAGGGGTTCATTAAATAGCTGTAAAATTAGTGAGTAGATAAATTAACAAATGCATTTTTACAGTGCAGAAAAATCCCAGGATACTGATGATGTTATAAAGAAAGAAATATAACCATTTAGTTGAAGTATAGTAGCCAGCTCTTTTCCTACTATTTAATATTTTTAAAATTCCACATATGAAATCCTATGATACTTCAGATGAATTGAGTATTATTTGTGCAATATTTATGCTCCGTTTATAAAGCTTATCAATTTTGGGAAAAGGTATGAGTCGTGGAGACTGTGTGACAGACAGATTTCAGGACACCTCAGCCAGGCAATCACTTTACTTAAACGCGTTGTCAAATATAAATATAGTTGACACTTGAACAGCACAGGTTTGATCCACTTATATGCACTGATCCACTTATGTGGATTTTTTTCAGTAGTAAATACAGCAGTACTACATGATGGATGATTGGTTGAATTGGGATCTCGGATATGCATGGCTGACTAAATTAGATGGCATTTTTCAGCTGTGTGGAGGATCGGTGTTCCTAATCCCCAAGCTGTTCAAGGGTCAACTGTAGTCTTATAGCTTTGAAGAAACACCAGTTGTCCCTGGCAACAGGATGAGTGACATTTCTCTAAGCCATTCAGTTCACAGTCCACACTCCATTTCACCTCAATTCTTAGAGCCTAGAGTTTCTACATGTGAGCATTGGGACCTTCAGGGCAGTGTGTGAGTTTTGTTGTTGTTGTGTGTTTGCTTTGTCTAGGCAAGGGAACATGGAAAACACATAATAGTAGCAATTTCACTTTTGACCGATCACAAAAATTTCTTAGTGTGGTAATTTCTAACACTACTGGTTTATTCTTATTTTTTTAATAAAAGTAAAAAAATAGTAAACTGCATTTTGTAAATTAGTATTTTTGCTTTACCTTTACATAAGTTTTCCTTAACCAATCCTAAATTCTACTCTCTACCCCCAAATTGTCTGTTAATAAAAAAAAAAAAAATTACAGACAACCCTTTTTGTTAACAAAGCTTTTTAGAAGCTACTTTAAAGTATAAATGGAAACAAAGACAAGGGCCTCATGGGACAGGTGACTGACTGCTTGGATTCAACGCCCTGCTCCATTACTTCCTAACTGAGGACCCTAGGACAGTCAACCACATCTCTGCATTTTAGTTTCATCATCAATAAAGTAAGGAAAGTAATATAACTTACCACATGAGTTCATTAAACAGAGAGCCAAGGACTAAACTAATTTATCAACAGGTGAAAAGCTCTGGATTATTGACATTTGACCAAAGGTGTGTTTGTTTGTTTTAAGCACTCAATGTTCAGAACACATTATAACATGAAAAACATCAGTTTCAATTTCATTACCCAGGTTGTTTGTAGATTAGAAATCCAAGGCATAAAGAGTGGTTTGCTGACAGATATACATGCCTCCTCTGCTCAGTCCAAACATCCTGAATGTGGAAAGTACTTGAGGGGTATCCCTTGGCTATGGCTTCAGAAGGATGCTCCTGGAGGTCCCCTGTTCACTGAATTTCCTTCTGAGAAATGCTTTTACAAGTGCACAGCTCTTTTCCATTAAAAATGTGCTATGAGCTTTACTAAAACTCGGAAAAGTTGTCAGATGAGGGATTACTGTCCCCATTTTACAGATAAGGAAAATGAAGCTCAAAGAGGTTAACTGAGGCACACAAGGTCACATCACTATTTAATAGCAAAGTTAGGATTAGAATCCCATTCCTCTGCTTTTCAACCCCAGATTCCATCTGCTGTGTGTTGGCAGAAAACCTGAAAGGTTATCACAACAGAAAGAAAGTTAATTCAGCTGCAGATTGATTAACCTAAAGGGGAATCCAATCAATGTTGGTAGAGAGCCAGAAGTGCTTTTCTTTCTACACTGATGTTTTTACCAGGACAGCCCAGTCTCTCGCATCTGGATCAAAATCAGAATTCCAAATATCAGAACAAGTTAAATGACTTTTTCCTCTCTGTAGTTGCATCTGTCTGTTTTGTGCGGTAGTTAGATATATTGTTAAAATTTCTGGCTGACATCTTGGAGTAACTCTCTTCATTATACTGATTTTTGTGGTCATCCCCAGCATCTTTCTGGATTTGTGATTGTTGGATGATGAATCTAATAAAAGATTAAATATTCACATGATTCAAAGTCAAAGTACGAGGGCAGCTTAGAATTTCTGTTAGATCGATTACCATTTAGAAGGGTACGTCTGCAGCAAAACTTCCTCCTTTGAATGGAATACTGGCTCACATTCAGGAAATGACATTTTAAGTGCGGCCTTACCAACTTGAACTGAGAGCTTGTTTTGCTTAACAACCAGAGGGAATAAAGATCTAGGTAAAACCAGGAGGGTAAGATTTTATGATTACTATAGGAATATGAAATATGGGTGTTCCTTTCATTTTCATAACACATAAATAGTCATAACTTAAAACCATCTATCTGTTGCAATTTTGGTTTGTGTTGCCGTGATCCCCTTTTAATTTTTTTCACATTCAATTTTTCTTTGTGAACAAAAAAGGCTGAGTATTCATTTTGTATTAATTGGAATACATGTGCTACTTTTGGCAGAAATGTCTATATTTTCATTTATTATAATAATCAATTTTTTCTCATTAATTCTAAAACTATCCCACCTTACCATTCTATATTTCTAAAGCACATTACCATCTGTACTTGTACATTCATGATCTCATTTGATTCTCACAATATCCGATGAAGTAGAACTTTATAAAAGATGTTGTTTGCCATTGTAAATTTGTATATTACAATGAGATGAGACTTTTTGCTTTGGGGAAAATATTATTTTGACTTGAATATTGCACAGTTTGTGAATGTGAAAACAACTGGATAGTCCCTTAATTCATAACTTCCTAACTTCAGGTGATTTTCCAGAAATGCTTACTCCTTCAAAGTAAAGATACATTCTATTTTTAAAGAATGATTAGAAAAATGGGTAACAATGATTATTTAAGGAAAAAATTGGGTCAACTTCATCTTTTTATCAGAAAAATAAAATAATTCTATAATCTAACCTGTCTCTTTAAGATGTGCAACAAGGGCCAGGAGCAAAGAATCTGCAATATTCTTTATAATTTCATGGGGTCTTCTGAGGAAATGTGCCAATTTTATGGGGACTCGTAGGGAAAAATTTTGATTTCATGTGGATTTGAGTGGAAAGGTAAATTTCATGGGATTTCTAAAAATGGCCGGGTTTCTCAGGATCCATGAAATCTATGGCAGCCATGGAGAAAATGCACTGCTCTTGTTATGGAGTAAATTTAAGTACAGTTTGGCAAAACTTTATTTCTTATACACCTGCTATGATGTACATTATACATTTTGAGTCTTTTTTAAACACTTACCTTTTCATAGATGTGTGTGAATACTAAAGGTGGTACTTTGTGTACATAATGACAAGGTGGTTACTTTGTCAGTTGCTTAGAGCATATGTTAGGTGGTCACTAACACACATGTGACTCATGTGGTCACTTATGTTGGAGCCAAGGTCAGGATGGTGGTGCTTAGAGTTTTGGTGTTCCTAGTCAGGGAATGGATAGAAGCCCTTCATTCCCATTGCCATAGTCTTCAGCGGGTCAGAGAACATTAGGCTTAGAGGAGATCTTAGTCATCATCCCGTGTAGTTGTTCTCCAAGCTGTTCCAAGGCCTTAATGTCTGCAAGTGTCCCCTGGGGACACTTAAAATTAAAAGTTAAGTTAAAAATTCAAACTCTTTGGCCTTACTCCTTGAGCTGACCCAGATTCTCAGAGGGTAGAGCTTGAGAGTCTGCCTTTTAAATTCAGCTCCCGGGGTAATTCTCATCCTCATATACAAGTACACTGGAGTTGGAGAGCCACTGTTCAAATCCAATTTTCTTTCCAATTCAACTATTACATTGTCTCTCATGACTTCTAGATCTTCTTTAAGACCACTCCTTACAGGAGGGTTGGAGCCTGGTGAGGTACCATTAGCAGGACTTGTGGCTGGAAATGGGGCTGGGCCATAGGGAAGGCTGTTGTGAGAGAAAAGATGTCAAAGCTCAGGTCTGGAAGCTTGGGCCCGTGGAAGCATAGTCACTACAACTGCTATAATTCAGGTGTGCTACATCGGTAACAAACAGTGTTTCCATGATGCATTTTTTTTTTTTTTCTCTGAAATGGTGAACAACTCTTGATAAAGTCCCAAAGAAAACAAAATAAAATTTTACCTCAGTTTATATGGTACCCGCCTTCATGCAAAATTCACTATAAATTAAAACAGTGAAAACCACTTTGTTTTAATATGTAAAATGGTGTTAGATTCTAATTCAGATAATTAGGAAAAGATTTTTCACATACTTGATTGTCCAATGGGACATTAGGAAGTAGTGTGTGGTACAGGAACAATCTTCCTTGTTCAGAGCTGCTGGCATTGGGAGACCTCCAGCATCCTGTCCTTTTGTCTTCTAAATGCTCATAATGCCTCCTAATACTGTGACAACAAAAACTTCCCTAAATTTTCAGACTACCTTCTAGGGTGGTAATTTCCCTCTGAGAACCATTTTCACTGGTTTTCTTACTTTTCAACCACACCATGTATAGATCTTAGTAAAATGGAAATCTACTCATGTAATTCTCTTGCTTCAAGTCTTTCAGTGTTTCTCTGTTCCTTTCAGGGTCAAGTTCAACAATTTAGCTTAGCACACAGAAACCAGCATGGTCTGGTCACTTTCATTCCTCTAGTTTCATCACCCATAACTCTAGGCATATTGGTTTGTTTAAACACCATGCTACTTTACACCTCCATGTCTTCAGATGTGCGTTTTTTTCCCCCTAGAATATGATCTCTCTTCACTTTGTTCATCCAAAGCTCAAGCGTGACATTTTTGGCAAGACCTCTTGGACAGCCAACTTTGATTATATGGCCTCTCCTCTGCGTTCTTGTAGCAGTAACCTAAGCATACATTTTACTGTGATTGTTGGTTTATTCAACCTCTTAAAGTAAGAACTTTGATGTTCCTCTGTAAAATATTTATATTTTTTTTAACATGGCCTACAAAAATCTTCAAGGTATGCTCTTGCATATCTGTCTGGCCTCATGGCTCATCATCATCCACCAACACTTAGTTTTTCAGCCATATCTAAAACTTGCCTTTCAATTCTTAGAACTTCTGTTACCCTAGAGTCTCTACTCTTGGACATGCTGGAAAAGTTATTTCTTTTCTCATAACCTGTATAACTCTTGCTCATTCTATAAGTCTCAGCAGAGATTGTCATCAAATTCATTGGGAATCTATTAGGGGTATGTATAGTGGTTGGTTTTGAGTGAGGGTGTAGAAGTTATGGAGACATGGCCTTAGTTGATATGAAACTAGTAATCCAATGATAAATCTTCCCTCTCTCCTGAGGCTGGATTAAGAGCCCTTCCTCCATCCAGTCTCTAGCACAGCACTTATAATATTGCATATGGACTGTCAGCTTCTTGAGGAAAGACAGTGAGCCATCTCATTGTCAGCACCTGGCAGAGTGCTTGACTCATAGTAGGCACTCCAAGAGTGGGTGAAAACCTAGGATGTTCACTAATTATCAAGACAGCCAATATACCAATTATTAAAAAGTTCTTGAGTGGCAGTGTTGAGGATACCTCCTTCTTATTTTGAGTCCTGATCTTTATCTAGTACAGTATTTTGAAATAGATCCTCACATAGTTTTCTAGTGATTTTTTTCCTTTCCTTCTTCATTTTTCAGTAGAGTTTTCCTTCTTGATAACAGCCCTGGAGCTCTGACTTACCACTTCTGACCTCTCTAATTTCCTATACAGGAGAGGTCAGGAAGGCGAGGTTAACATTTATACAAATCACTTTGTGTGGACCCTGGGTGCAATGATGGAGGTCAGCTGTATGTGCCCCCCACCCCCCAAATTAAATATCTGAAAGGAAATATTACTTCTTAAAATCCCCCTGCTTCCTAGTTACCAAAAAGTTGAAAGGAAAACAGATGGCAGGCCTGGATCCTACAGACTGTACATTTTCTTAATTCTTTATGGAATACTTGGTTTTCTAGTTAGGTAAAATCTGATTTTGTTTATCTGCATGTGAGTAGGCTTCTGCGAAATACGAAGGAAATTTATAAGTTCTGGAAAAAAGTCTGCATGTTTATAATTTTGATTCCTAAAGCACAAGACTACAAGACAAACAGATGTCCCTTCCCCAGTTAACACAAACTAAAAAATGAAATTTCTTGTATTTTACTATTCTGTTTATTTAGAATGAAATGAAAAAATTAAGGCCCTTCCTAGCATAAGTGACCTTGAGAAAAGTTGTAGAACTTTTCATTCTGGACTCAGGGATAACCTTTAAAAAAACAGAAAGTACCCACCCTCTGTGTAGAAATATACTGAATGTATATTTTTAAAGTACTGCATAAAATAGTTATTAAGTTATTTTAAATATAAAAGTCCAATAAAGCTAAAAATGTTACATGCTATAAGATGTTTACATAATGATCTTAAAACAGTCTTACCAAATTCCCTGCCAGTAAACATTTTTACTTTTCTCCCTGAATTGCAAAATTACATTTGAAAAGTATGTTACTTTTATAGTGGAAAGCAAGAAAGAAAAATTCTCGGATAAGAGATCCATGGACTCGGGGCACAATAATTAAAAAAAAAATCTTTCAAATAATGTAGATTGGGTACTGGGTCCATCTTCATTGTCCACTGGTCTAGACCACTACTCTCGGAGCCGAGAGGAATTGACTTCTGGTCCTGGCTTTACTTTCTTCCAGCCAGGTTCCTTGGCAAAGAACCTTCAATTCTCTGAGCTCCGATTTCCTCATCTGTATAAAAGAGAATTTCACTTCACAGGGTTGTTGGTATATAGAAACAATAAAATGAACTGTGTGTAAAAAAAATATTCAAATGAGCTAGATACTGTATGATAGTAAAATATTATTATAATTATTGCAATGTCTTATTCTTGCCTAATGTAACCTCTAATCCTAACTTCGTTCTTTGTGAAGATAGAAGTTGCTCAGATACACTTGATATACAGAAACTCACTAAGCTTTTTTTTTGTTTGTTTTTGTTTTTTGTTTTTTTTCACTAAGCTTTTAAAAAATCTTTTAAGGTGCATTAGCGTTCATCCTGCTGGATGCATTCTTAAGATACCTCCATGATATCATTAATACTTTGGGTACTTGTAGAGTTAAGTGATTTTCATAAATCAAGCCCTTAAATTATAGAAAGTAAGCAGTGTGGAGAAATAGATATTTAAAATAGAAAATTAAAAATACATAAATTTCTTTAAAATCAGCCCCCAACTTTATTTTGGTGGCTTCAAACATTTTAAATTAAATAAATTCAACAAAAAACTAAACATGTTACTAATATTTAGCTCTATTTCCCTTCCAAAAGGACCATGGCATGATTTTTAAGAAAATATTTCATACAGCTTCATAGTATGTTGTTGTTCTTCCTATTATAATTACGCCCTTTTTTTTTTTTTTTCTCATAGAGTCAGAGTTTCTATTTTTGCTAGCTCTTGGTACCAATTTCACTATTGAATTCTGTGAATATCAACCTGGGCAATCAAAGGAACTCATTCAAGTGCTCCCACCCCCTTGAGACATGATCAAGACACAGGGCTAAATTTGGGGTTCCAGCTCCTACCCCCAAATGGCAGTGGACTGAAGCCATGCTTAGCCTTCATAAAAGATTCATGACAATCCGGGGAATGGCTGGGCTCTGACCCTGTATTAGGTATGCGAAGATCCAAGCTGCTCTCTACATAACTCAGGGCAGAATAGGGATTGCTTTGTAGGTACCCCGGATGTTTTAAAGTTTTCTTTTAACCCAGTGTCTTTGAAATTTCTCAGCATTTTTTTGTGTGTGTGAGTGAAGAGAGTCAGAGGAGAGCTGACGTTCCCTAGGGGCAAATCCTGTTTTCGGCTCCTCTTTATACCAAAGGTCTTCTTGCATTTTATCTTATATCTCCTCCTACAAGCTAAAGATTTGAGCAGCTCTTCTTTTCTGACGAGATTTAAGGGATGGACGCTGCAAGGACATCCATCATCCATTGGATCTTAAATGCTTTACTCGATGTATAGAAAGTAAATGCAGGAGTTTTCATTCATCCCTAACCTTCTTGTTTGGCCCTTAGGCCTTTTTATTAGAGTCCTTGGATTCCCAAATCCCTAGACATTTCTGGAGAAATATTTGAAATCTTCACTTCAAAAAGCAAATGATAAAGTGATATTTTTATCATTGGATACTTTATAAGAATTAGCTACAAGTATTTTTTGTGTTTTTCTATCAAGACAAAGAGAGGTAGTCATAAACTTTCATGCCCCAAGACCACTTGGGTGTGCTACTTACTACACAGTAATTTAACTGAATTTTCACACAAGTCCTAGTGAGTAGGTATTATAAATGCAATTTTAGATGGGCAGAAACAGGCTCAGGAAGGTTAGGTAACATACTGACATCACACAGCTAATATGTAGTAGATCCAAAATTCAGAACGAATTGTGTCTGATTCTAAAGCCCACGCTTTTTCCACTGACTCCTAATGCCTCATAGAAAAAAAGAAATTGAGGTACATAACCTAACCAGGGAATGATGGAGATTTATGTTCCAGTTCCCTGGTTTCTGAGCAGTTCTTCGATGTAGTGGTGATAACATCACTATATTTCGTTTCAGGGTTGTCGAATATAGTGGACACTGGTAACTAGAACCAGTAAAAAACTTAACGTCTCTACCTCTGTCCTATTCACAGCCCTTCTAAAACTTGTATAAACACTTCCTCTCAAGAGATTTCCTCTCCCGTCCACCCATGCTTTGCTTTGCTAGAATTTTCTTGAGACACCTACTTTCCCACCTCACTTGCTGCAGGGCACTATGAAACAGCTGGGTAGATAAATGGTATCAGAGAAAAAGGAAGGGAACCATAATAGGTCAATTAGGGCTTACCTTCTCCTGGATTAAAAATGATGCATGAGGTATTTTGGTAACATGACTGCATTGTAATTTCTCATTAAACAAAAACTTCTCATAAAATAGAGCAGAAATGAAAAAAAATCCTTTTGCACTTGACTCAGCTTTACTTCCTAGTCCACAATTGGCTAGGATCAGGTGAATTTTAATCCTTTATTTGCCACTGACAGTAAAGTAAGCCACTATCTGGCTGGAACCAAAAGGGAGGCACTTCCGTGGAAGGGAACTAAATTTATATATTTATTTGGTAATATTTACTCAACCTTAGTTTATAACAGAAGACTGTGTTTGCATCTCCAAAAGGTTCTAAAGAAATGGAATAAAAAATATCCAAGATTTTCCTGTCACTATCAGCTGTTTCTGAGGAGTCTTTAACAAGACTCACTTGCCTTTTCATAGAATCATTTATTCACACTTACTGACAAAACTTATGGGTTTTGAGGCTTTTGCTAGATGTCAGGCACAGTTCTAGGTACTGGCGGGTAATAGCAGAAAACAAAACCTGAACTTTTGGTAAGCAGCTAGTATTCCACTGTGTGTGTATGTGTGTGTGTTTGTGGAGGGAGAAGTTAAGGGTGTTTATGTGTATATGGCAGGAGGGAAACAGATAATAAAATATATATATATAAAATCTGTTAGGTGCCATAAGAGGATGCCACTGATGATGGGTGCCATAAAGAAAAATAAAACCAGGGTAATGAGTTTGAGAGTGACTGAAGAGGCTGGTAGTTCCCATCTTAGAATAGTCCAAGGAGCCTCTGATAGGTAATTTTTTGAGCAGAGACCTGAATAAAGTGAGGAAATGAGCCTTGTGATTATCTGGGTAAGAACATTCCAAGCAGAGGAAACAGTCGAGACAATGGCCCAGAAGCAGGAGCACGTCTGACATTTTTCAGCAACAGCAAAGAGAGCAGCTTGGCTGGAAGGGAGGAATGAGTGGAGTGGTAGGAGCACCATGAAAGGCTGAACCTTATAGGGTCTTCTAGGCCATAGCAAAGGTTTTGGACTGTACATTGTATGAACTGGGAAGCATTAGTGGGTTTTGAACAAAGAGGGCTCGCTCTGGCTGATGTGGTCAGAATAGACTCAGGGAGCATGCATGGACCTTTGTTATATTTATTTACCTCCTCTGGACAAAATTATAAGGTTGTAGAGGGGACTGAGGGAGATAATACATATAAAGGGCAATTGAGTTCATATGCACTAGGATCCTAAAACATGAAAGTACTCAGTATGTTAGCTGGAGAGCCAGCATCATTAAGTGGTTTGGAGATGAGCTTGGGCATTTCACTGTCTGGGTTCAATCCTAGCTCCATTTCTTATTTGTGTGATTTTGGAAAAGTTACTTAACTCCTGCATGCCTTTCATTTCTCGTCTATAAAGTATGAATAACAATAGTGTCTACTTCATAGAATCATTGTGAAAATTCAGATGAGCCCATCTTAGTAAAAGGCTTAGAGCATCACATTGCACATAGTAAATACTCAGTAAAAGGCTGGGAGTATCCCTGCATAGCATTTTTACTTTACAAAGTGGTTTCACGTGCTGTGTCTCATAAGAGTGATCCGCATAAGTATTGTTATTCCAACTTTGTTGATTAAGGAGTTGAGGTTCAGAGAAGTGAGTTGGCTTGCTCAAGCTCACCTAGCTGGAAAGCAGTCAGGCTAGGATCAAGCCCAGATCTTCCAAATCCAAGTCCTCTTTTCATTATGCTCTGCTGACTTTGAATATTTACATGAGTCTAAGAGGAACTCAAGGTCAGGCCTCCTGACTCTAAATTGATTATTACTTCTATCTTATCATAGCTCTTAATAAAATCTTTGTGTAAAAAATGAATATATGCATTAATGAAAGAAATGACATGAGAAAGGAAGACCCTTTAGAGAGAAGACAACACGTTCAGATTTCTAGAACATGAAACATAGATTTGGGAGACTGGATATCAATCAGTTGGTGACACACTGTATAAATCTGAGAAAATTGCTTAACATCTTGAGTCCTTGGTTTCTTCATATGCTAAATGAAATCTCAGTATATTCTCATATCTGCTGGCTAGATTTTTGAAAATATATGCCAAGATAAAGATGGAAACATTTAGAAAAAAATGCTGCATATACCACATGTGTTGCTACTATTAAACTTCTCTGAGAAAATTCAGATCTAGACACCTCTAAACTACCTTCTGGGGTTGGTTAGTAAGCATTTGCTCAAAAACTTGAATTCTTTGCACTTTTCGGAGGGGGAGAGTAGATTAAAAACTTTTTTCTAGTGGCTTGAATTCATGGGAATTTTTACAGCTAGCTTGGACAGAGTCATTCACTCCCACCTTCTTCTTGACTTTTCGTGGTAGAAGAAACCACCTAAGTTCTTTCCCAACCACTGGTACCATGGGAACTTGAACATCCCACTCCTGGGAAACACTTAACAAAACTGTCTGTTGGTGTCACTGAGCAATTATTGTGCTGTAATAGAGACTTTTACAAAGTGCTTTTGGGGTGTGGTAGTTCAAAGTATGCCTAATTTTGGTGCTGGGTGGGGAGGATCAAGGAAGATGGGCCACAGATGATGCTTCAACCAAGCCTTGAAGTATAAGGAAAGGTTTTCCAGGTAAATAATTGGAGTGGGAGAAAAGGTATTTAAGCAGAGGAGGACCTTTGCAGTGTCATCAAGCACAAGAGAATGTATTGTCCTCAAGGACATTAAAAGGCTCAGGACAGGTTGGATGGAGCACAGGAGGTAATGGCAGGGGATGAGATTGAATATGGAAGCAGACTTTAGAGCACTTTTTCTGGGGGTGATACAGTAAATGGCCCAGTTTAAGCAGGACAGTAAGGTAATCAGATTTGATTTATAGAAAACTTTGCTAATGGATAGATTGGAGTCTGAAATATCAATGAGGTTGCTATTTCAGTAGGCTGAGTGAAATATTCTTGAAGCAGGAACTAAGGCTATGAAGCTGAGAGATGGAAACTGAATCTAAAAAAAAAAACCTTTTTTTTTTTTTGAAGTAGAATGTATAAAACTGTTGACCAATTGGATGTGGATATTGAAGAAAAAAGAAAAATCTAAGATTATCTCTCCATTTATGAGTTTTCATTCACAGCGGTAAAATGGGAAGAGGAGGAGGTTGGCAGATAGGCAAAGGGATTGAAGGTCAATGAGTTACAGTCATGCATGTAATAAGCTTGGGGTATGTGAGGGACAGTCAGACAATGTATTTGTAGACAGTTTCATATGAGGTTTTAGAACTCAAGCAAAGATTTGGAATGGAAATACAGATTTGGGAGGTTCAGAAATGTGGGTGATAATTAGATAGGGAAGTTCAGGGTAAATAATAGAGTGAAAAGAAACAAAAATAATGAGATCATCTTGGAAACACCAACTTGAAAGAGTACATAGAGCGAGAGGAATCCACGGGGGGAAGAAAAACAAAAAAAAAAGAGGAGCAAACAGAGCAGTTGGAAGGACAACGAGGAGGCCCTGACGTCTTTGAAGCCAAAGACAAGAGTTTGAAGCAGAGTGTAAACCCCACACTGAAAATGCTCTTTGTGTTTGGCTATCAGGAGGCCATTAGTGACCTTTACCGAAGCAGTTTTACTGTAATGGTGAGGCCAGAAGCCAACTTGCTGAGGCTTGGGAGTTAATGGGGTCTGGGGGCTGTGGAGAAGCAGAGCCCATGAGTCTGTGCCTTTTTTTCCTTTCCCCCGCCCCAGAGAAAATTTATAAAGGGATGGCATATAGTTATAACTAGAGAGGACATTTTTGGTAGGGAGATATTTGAGCATACTTACAGGTTGAAGGGAAAGAAAGAGATTGATGTTTTAGAAGGGAGGAGAGATTTAACAGAGCAATGTCTTAAGGAAGCACAAAGGTTGAATTAGTTTGGAAGGAGGCAGAAAAATTCTTTCCGTGAGACTGAACTTCCACTCAGTGGATGGACAGAGGTGGCTCAATCATCCACTGTGTTAAGGCTGTTTTCTGGATTTAACAGCTTTCAATGTTCAGGGAGAGTGTAACCTATATACATCCCCATAAAGAAGAACAAATATGGGTTTGCCCCTAAACCATGAGACAGTTGGGTGTCAAAATATTTCATAACAATAATAGACCAAAGCATGGTAAAACTGATTTGTATAGGTCATTTTTTTGAATTTCTACCCTCCCTCCAGAGGGTAAGAACTAGTCAGGTGATTGGAAGAAGGTCAGAGGCTCTATGGGACTGACCAGTTTAGATAAGCACTCAACATTATCTGATGTTTAGCAAGACTGAACCCGAATTCCAGACCTGGAGGTCTGCCCAGCTGCACATCCTATCTGGCTTATGCTTCTTCCCATAGGCAAATAAGTCAGGATCAGACGGCGGGTGGCAGATACCAGGCCATATGCATATTTATAATATTGCAAACTTGCCATCAAGCTGACTAAGCCAAATTAAGCACATAAGAAATGAAAAGTTTAGATGGAAGCTGATGTTTTTAGGATTCCAGGATGTGGCTCTGCCAGATCAGTGTGTTAACTTAATGAGAGAGAGCAGCTCGCATTTCAGGAAGGAAAGCAGCCACGTTGCCCTGACAAACTCAATCCCTCCGCGCAGGTCGTGCGCCTTGTAGAGCCCCTCCCAACCCCGAAAAGCACTCATTTAACTCACTGTAAAAATACACCCAGGGTTAGGGTACTGCCTGTCTGATATCGGTAGCCTTTTCTGCAGGCGGCAGTAATTACTCTATAAATACATTGCTTCTGAATTCTCTTTAATGCACAGTTCTTTGTTCCTTTCTGCTCATGTCCTCTTTTGCTTTTGAGCCATTTCCTGTCTCTCCCTTCTCAATATGCAGCGGAGTTTTAGACACCTCAGTAATTATCCTTTCTAATCTCTTTTTCTAATGAACATAAAGCTAATTCCCCCCCTTCGCAGTTATAAACATTGATACTATTTATCATTTTGTTGCTGTTTCTGTGCCTTTCCAAGTCTCTGATATACTTTCTTGTAATCTACTTGAAACCTTGCCCAGTATTTCAGTGGCCTATCCTACTGTGATTAGTGTCCATTGCTAATTTTTGTCAGATCTCTAGTTTTATGTCACTCTTTGTTTTGAATGTTTTACATGGCACTGAGTAAGTGGTTTCAAATTTCTACTTCCTTTTGGCTCTAGATCTTTCTCTTGGTCCATATATACTGTCTTAGTATGTTTGGGCTGCTATAACAAAAACACCACAGACTGAGTGGTTTAAACAACAGCATTTATTTCTCACAGTTCTGGAGGCTGAGAAGTCCAAGAGCAAGATGCCGGCAGAGTCTGTATCTGGTGAGAGCTCAGTTCCTATTCATAGTCTTTTTACTGTGTCCTCACATGGCAGAAGGAGTGGGAGAGCTCTCTTGGGCTTCTTTTATCAGGGCACTAATCCCATTCATGAGGGCTCCACCCTCCTGACCTCATCACCTTCCATAGGCTCCACCTCCTAATACCATTATACTGGGGGGTTAGAATTTCAACATATGAATTTGGGGGCCATGCAGACATTCAGTCCACAACATGAGCTTAACAGCTTGTGAGCATTGCAGGCTTTATTTTCTTCTGAGGTCCCAGCCTGAAAATAAAACAGGACTTCACTTGTCAGAGTGTGGAGTGTAAGGAAAAATGTCAAAGCTCTTCCAAAGTGGATTTATGAAGTCCATCATATCAATGTTTTTCCAAGTGAAATGCTGTCTTTCTTAATTCATTCCCCTTTACCCACTAAGCTTACAGGTCCTGTCTGCTCTTGTTTCCTCTACCTTCAACTTATGATCACCCAAGCCAGCACCTAATAGCAGAGCTAGATGGGGAAAATTTCTGTGCCAGATGGCAACCTCTCTCCCATCTCCCCATACCTTACATACACTGAGAGATAGACTCGGCCAAAGGCTAAGGAATTGTTCTGGCTGGAGAACCCTCACTTTTTCATTTTCTGTGCATAGCAGTTAACCCCCAAACAGACTTACTTCCTCTTAAAAGTACTGTGTATCACACTCACCTTTCTGTCTGGGAAAGGAAGTTTATGTGGGGCTTTCCACTTGCACATTTGATAAAATTAAGCTTTGTGGGAGACAGCTACATTTTGCCTTTGTCTCATTTGGGTGATGCAGGGAAGGAAAGAGGTCCAACAAAGGAATATTCTGGGAAGAAAGTCTATTCCCTAATAGTTCCAGTTTATATATAGAACCTCAAGAACCTCATGAATTTTAAAAAGAATTTAATTTGGAAGTATGCACATATTTTATCTTCCAGAGATGTGGTGGTGACTTTACGCAAAAACTCAGATAAGAGGATACTTCCAGGGCAGTAGCTGAGTGGTTTACTGAAAGTATATCTTTCACACAGCAGTGAGCCTCACAACAAAGAGAATCGAAGTGGCTGCAGGAGGACTCTGGTGGAGGGGGCAGTCTGGCCATTTAGCGTGGGGGATGGCGAAGGGTTGTTAGTGTTAGCTCACAAGGTAGAGAAAGGTTGGGGTAGTTGAGGGACGATTTCCACTGCTGCCCAAAGAAATTCTGAGAAGCCCACTGTGGGAAGAGAGATGGAGCACTTCCTGTGTAAGTCAGGCCTTGAGGAGGAGTGGGAAGAGTTAGAAGAAGAGGTGACTCCCATTGCAGTTTGTCTAGGACACCAAGATACAGCATCCGGAGAAGGAGTCCCCTGGGGTAGAATCCAGGCTGTGGTCCAATCCATCCGTGGTTGCGGGGATGATGGGATGTAGCAGCAACAGCTGCAGTGATGAAAATGGACAGCAAAGGAACTGAATCTTGGTTCTTACCCATTCATTTTTCCCTAAGTGGTACCTGGGGGAAATATTATTACTTGTACAGTTAAGAAGAGAAACTTCAACTCATTCAGGTCAGTTTAACAAACACTTATTTGGCCCTTTGTATATAAAATACTTTGTAAGATGCTGGAAAAATCAGAGGAGCAGCACATGGTATTGCATCCAGGTTGTGTTTTGGGATGTTTGCTGATGTGAGGAGATCACTGTTTTTCATGAGGTGATGTGTAAGCCCTCACACAAATGGTCTCTGACTAATTAAAATGAGAAGTTGATACAAGTTGCTGGTGAGGTGCCATGCGTTCTATTTCCTGGCCAAACAGCACAGATGGTGATTGCATGTAATAGAATATGTTCAACCTGGTTAAACCCTTAGGGAAACTTGAGACCACAAAGTATGCGTACTCTGGTTCCTGATCTAGTTGTGTCTTTTAAGACTTATATAACTGCATACCCTTGTAACAAGAATGAAGGGTAAGGCTGTTTGATTTAGGGCTTTCAAATGACTTACTTATGGCCAGGAAGTATCCAAGTTCAAAGGGTACAGAGACAAAACAATTAGAAGTAAAGTGGCATAAACAGAAACAGTATCATGTTTGTGACAGAATCTGATGGAAATAAAACAGTCATGGCTAAGGTGAAAATCTTGCTTTAGATAGTACTGAAATAACTGTCATGTTTCTGACCACTTTCCCCTATTTCTACTACAGTGAGGTTTTCTGTTTTTCTATTTTTTGCCTTTTTTTTTAAGTTCTTTTTCATTCCATGAAGACAAAGGAACATACCCAAGGACATAGGACCCTGTATTGGAGTCAAGGTTGGAGCTCAGATATTTTTGGCTCTTAATTCTCTGCTGAGTCCATTAGACTATGTCTCCTCTTAGTTCCATTATTTGATTTGCTGTTCTCTGTGTGTTTACATACTCAAAGTGATAAAATACATTTTTGTTCTTATGTTACTAATGCAGTAGAGGTATTTTTCAATTTTGCTGAACTACAGTGCTCTAAACATGGCAAATAACTGCTTTCAACAAAATGTTTTCAAGGCATGCCTCGAAATGGGAGTTAAAAATAGGAATGCAAATGTTAATAACAGTATTGATAAAAGAAACTCTGGCTTCAAAAGCGAGAAATTCAATTAGAAAAAAAAGTGAAAGTATTTGAGGAAAATAGAATATATGAGAGTACTAATGGAAAATTCAGTCCCACGGCATTATTACAAATTAGATGAAGTTTTCCACAACATAGTTCCCTGCAGGTCAGATAAGATAATAGGGGAATGGTTTTGGGATTGCCAGTTCTCTTTGACTCTAGAGGTTACATCCTAAAACTTTGATCCCTTTGATATTTGTAAACAATGAAAATAAGGACTACTTAGTCAAGGGTTCACCCGCTGGACCCAGCTTCTTAATGTTCAGACACTCATGCCGATCCTAAACTTTATCCATCTGCATTTCAAAGAGGTTAATGCCTCCCTATGTTTTAAAATCATCTAATATACAAGTGCTTAGGTATGTTGACAAAGGCATTATTATATGAAAGTACTTTAATTTTTATTTGGTTTTCCCCAAAGGAGCTCAAAGTATTTATTAGACTGTCTGTTATTAATTTTCACAGCATGTCTGTGAGGGAAAATCATCCTGTTCATTTCTGTCATCAACATTTTTAGACAATATACTCTTGAGGAACTCTGTGAAACTTAAGAAAGCTACTGTGTCCATCTGAATGGTGCTTACAACCTAAGAGAGCCTGATAAGTTCAACCTCACAGATGTCAAAACCATTTATAGTAATGAAATGTTAAGTGCTCTCCAGAGCCAAAGATTCCATGTTCTACCTCCTTAACACATTCCAGTTAATAACTGGAATCTTAATATTTTATATTTTGATATAAAGCTGCTTACTCTGGATCTTTCCTCAAAGGACATGAAGTTCAGCTCATCACTAAACTTTGTGGGAAAGACCTGAACTTATATCCCTGAAGACCTTGAGTGAGCAGGAAATTTTCATATCAGATAGGAGTTTTCATATAACCTGAACAATTGCCCGTAGTTGATGTGGGGATGGTCAGGATAAAGACTTTTGAATACATATAGATATGTGGAATTCTTTTATATGCTGCATATAAATAATATTATATATTTAGAAAGAGAGTTGGGTGAGGAATAATTCTTAAGCCAGCCTTTTAAAAAGTATATATTCAGGAACACCAGTTGCATAACATGCTCTTGAAATGAAAGGTCAATAAATTTGGTAAAGTCTTCATGACTATCTCTCCTTTAGATATTAACCATATGCAGTAGTATATTAAAGACTCTGAGATGTCTTTAAGAAACATGTTTTAACCTTGTAAAATCTGTCCAAACTTATTTTAACACCAAATTATTTGTCATGCAGCATCCATAAGGAACAAACACTAGGAAAATAATCTTAATTCATTTCATCTGTGTATTTCCCAAGTTTGGTGCATTCCCTCTACACTAGGGGAGATATGTAAGCCATGGTACTTGAATTCAACAAGATCACAATCTAGAAGAGACCTTGTATTTTCTTCATGACATTAAAAAGTTTAAAAAGTTGTAAAAATTATAAATGCTAAGTTCCAAATGACTGAGACAGGCAAGCACATGCCTTGGAAGTTGAGAGGATTAGTACAGGAAGTAGATTTTTGGTGTCATCTTGGAATTGTTTGTGTCTCCCAAATACACGTTGAAACCTAACCTCCAATGTGATGGTGCTTGGTGGTGGTACCTTTGGAAGGCAGAGCCCTCATGGATGCAATTAGTACCTGTTTAAAACACCCCCAGAGAGCTCTCTGGTCTCTTCTGCCAGGTATGACATAGAAAAGATAGCTGTCTATTAGCTAGAAAGCAGCCCCTCAACAAACACTGAATCTGCCGGCACCTTGATTTTGGACTTTCCAGCCTCTAGAACTATGAGAAATAAAGTTTTGTTGTTGATAAGCCACCTAGTCTTCATGGTTTATAAACCACCCATTATAGCAGCCCGAATGGACTAAGACAGTTGGACAGTCTCGGGCTATGCAGGAAGGAACAAAGCAGTCAGAGTGTGTGTGAGCGTGGTATGGAGTAGAGGCTGGGAGAGGGGAAGGAGGCATGGAGCATGGTATTGCATCTTACAGGGATGAGCAAAGAATGCCTGATGGACCATCTGTATGCATAGTAATGACAGGTTAAGGAAAATAAGCTTTATTCCCTGATCATAGGCTTAGCTACATCAGTAGAGCCTTAGACTTCACCTCATAGACTCCAATGTGGCTGCTGCCACCACAGTTACTTTTCATTGGAAGGCAGCCTCCAGCTCTGTTCATTTCCTCTCAGATTCCTCACCTCTCTGTCCAGGCACATCCACCAGATCTGCAAAGTTGGAACAGGAATACAATTGAAGACCTACATACCATATATCTAAATACTTATAATAGTAAAGTTGGAAAACTGTTAAATAGAATATGTTCTATCTTCCTGCATTGACAAATATGCCCTCATAGAAACCTTCAAGGCTGGGTTCACATTTCTAATTCTTGTGGTAGGCAGATTTCTTAAAGTTGTCCCTAGTATGAGCTGAATTGTGTTCCCTCAAAATTCATGTGTTGAAGTCCTAATCCCCAGTACCTCAGAATGTAACTGTACTTGGAGATGGTATCTTTAAAGAGTTAATTAAGTTAAAATGAGGTCATATGGGTGGACCCTAATCCAGTATGACTGGTGTTTTTGTAAGAAGAGGCAATTAGGACACAGACATGTATGCAGAGAAGATTATGTGAAGACACAGGCAGAGGGTAATCATCTCCAAGTCACTGAGAGAGGCCTTCAAAGAAACCAACCCTGCTGACACCTTGACCTCAGACTTTCAGCCTCCAGAACTATAAGAAAATACATTTCTATTGTTTAAGTCCCCAGTCTATGGTACTTTGCTTCAGCAGCCTGGGCACTAATATAGCTCCCACACGTGTCTGGCCGTGATCCCCATAAATATGATGAGACGTCACTCGTCATGTAAGTTTGTAGGGCACAGATGACCTTAAAATAGGGTTATTATCCTGGATTTTCTTGGTGGGCCAAAGAAATCACATGAGCCATTAAAGGCACAGAAGTTTCTCCGTCTGCTGGCTGAAGAGAAAGTCGGAGAGATGAAAACTCCATGAGCTGTTGCTGGTCTGAAGATGGAGGGGCCATGTGAGGAGGAATACAGAGGGCCTCAAGGAGCTGAAAGGCCCCTGAATGACAGTCAGAAAGGAATTGGGACCTCAGTCCTACAACCATGGCGAACTGAATTCTGCTAAAACCTGAGTGAGCTTGGAAGCATATCCTTCCCCAGATCCTCTGTAACACCCTAGCCCAGCCAACACCATAGCTTTGGCCTTAGGAAACCCTAAACAGAGAATCCATCTGAGTTCACTTGGACTTCTGACCCGCAGAACCGTGAGATAATAAATTGGTGTTGTTTTAAGTTGGTAAGTTTGTGGTAATTGGCTTATGTAGCAATTGAAAACTACTACAACACCCTTAGTGTTTTAGCTCAGAACAGGAGAGTAGTGAGCCTAGAGCTCATACCCCTTCTCTTCCTACCCCTACCTCCATCCCTCAATGTGAAACCTGGGGCACTTGAGCATACATGTTTCAACTTTATTTACACCCTCTGTAAACACCTATTCCTTGGCTACTCTTTGGGCCTAGACTTGGACAAATTTGCTTCATGACTCCATCAGGAGGACAGATTCAGGGAAGAGGGCCACACAGGCCCCAGAAGCAAGCCCTAGGCTATTTGGGAAGGAACCATCAGGGTCACAGGTATCTGGAGTGTAGTTCAGATTAGGGAATGAAAAGCTCTCCACCGGTAACTGTCCTGCCCTATGGATTTCTTGTTGGGGGTAGAGTGCAGGGAATTGCTGGGAAGACATAGTCAGAGGAGGGCCAAGTGGGATCTTGAAGTGCAGGACCCAGGATTGGGTCTAGTGATGATACAGTCCCTAGTTAGTGCTTTTGAGAACTCAGAAAAACAAGAGTTCCTGTACAAGATAGGTTAAGAAACTTTGTTATATTGGAAAGGTAATTAAGCTTTTTCCTTTTAAGTCAGAGGAATAATGTGATAAAAATGGAATTTGAGTTCTCTTTAATTCGAAGTTAGGTATAAGTTGGATTTTGAAGTGGAAGAGATTGAAGGAAGAATTTCCAGATGAGAATGCATGGGAGTCATCCGAACCCAAGGTGAGGACCACTCAGATGCAGGGAGTAATGATGGGGCTGTGTTTAAAAACAGAGGTGGAAAATATTTTTTTTTAATTATTGGTGAATTTGAAGTGTTCCAAATGGAGATGTTTTGTATGCAGTTAATACTATGAAACAGGGATTCAAGAGAGAAAGAGGGACTTCCCTGGCGGGCCAGTGGTTAAGACTCTGTGCTCCCAAGGCACAGGGCATGTGTTGGATCCCTCATCGGGGAACTAAGATCCAGCATGTCTCATAGCACAGCCAAAAAAATCTACCAAACAACAACAACAACAACAAAAACAGAGAGAAAGAGGCACTTTAATATAATTAACATTATGAAAATACCTAAAACTGTTAAGAGTATAAGGTTTTCCAGGGGGGGCGTGCAAGGGGTGAGAAGAAACCTTAGAGGACTATCAAAGATCAGGCACAGAATAAGGAAAACCACAGAATAAAACAGAGAAAGGGCATGCACAGAATGAAAAGTTTTTCCAGAAGTTTCCTATGGAAATGGACCTGAGTAAAAGAAAGGGGAAGGCTCTGAGTCAGGTGAATATAATCCTCCCTTTCCTTCCAGGATCTGCTTCTCTCTTGCAGTTCTTGCCTCTGAACCAACATCTGATTCTCTCTATGCTGTTCTGACTTTGGGTTGATAACCTTGTTTGTATTTTCTGTCTCTGAGCTTGTTCCTGTTCACTGACTCTTCTTCCTTGCAGGCATATCCTAGACTCAGTGTTTCTGACCTTACCTTTACCCTCAGCTCTCCCCCATTAGAGATGACTGCACTGGAAGGTTTGAGACCTTTCTGTAGCAATACTGGGTAGTCCTCAAGGTTAAATGCAGCAATGAGGAGACTGAAGGTTAGGGGAAGGAGTAAGAGTTGAGGTAGTCATCGCTGGCCTTGAAGTGACCATCTCTTGCCAGAAATATTAAAAGAAAAATCAATGGATAAATCAATCATCTAAACTTAGTCTTATCACTTTGCATTATTGATTTTCTAGGGAATTTTAAGAGTGTCCAATCTGAAAATTAATTTGGTGCTCATTATTTGGAGGAAGAAGGTAGAGCCAGAGTTCAGGGAGTTTTGTCATTACATTTCTCATTTCTGTTCTCTCAGAATGTCAGAAATGACCCCGATTTCATTGATTTGACAGGGCAGGAAGCAAAGTACCACATAAATACTTAGCTGAAGATGCTATGTAAACTATGAGGGTTCCTGTCATCAGGATCTCAGTCATATTCAGTGGGCTGTCATCCAGTGCATACATATTTATTGAGCCCTTACTCTGTACTGGGGACTATTCTATGTGTGGGATTTAGAGTGGTAACAAGAATTATAAAATCCCTGCCCTCAAGAAGTTTACGTTTTAGGAATGTGGGGTAGGCAAAATTAAACATGAAAACAAATAAAATGCTTTCAAATACAGAAATCACCCATCTCATAGTTTAAAATCCAAATCGTTTTTTCATGTGCTCTCCAAATTTATTCTAATGGTAGCATTTTCTAATCTTTACCACAACAAAACTTTACCATAAATTTTAAACCTAGCCTGATAACTGGATCTTTGTTAGATGTTGTTTATTTGCCTCCCCATGACTGTAGAGTTAGTTCCTAGTATGTCTTTGATTTATTAAGTAACCTAATCAGAGACCTGGGAATCATTATAGACTCTGTTCTTAGCAAGGAAATCTATTGGTCTCTATATCTTGTCATTTTCACCTTTTTGATATGTCTAGAATCATCCTTGTCTACTCCAATTCCATGGTTAGTTAACTGGATGGGCATTATATATTGCTTTGGGTTATTTAGCTAGTTTACTAATTGTTCTCTCTGCTTCCCAATTTGATTGAGTCTCTACACTTCACCCCTTACCCAGAATGACCTTAAAGCTACAATATGATCATGTCATTTCCTCATTTAATATCTCTCAAAGGCTTCTTGTCAACTAAGAATAAGCTGTAAACACTCTCACTTGGCTTACACAGCTTTTTGTGACCTGTGTCTGTTCAATTCACCAGGCTCAATCCCACCACTTTCCTTCCCCCCTGACTCTGATCCAGCCGCACTAGTGATCCTAAGACTTTGGAAAGAACAGAGACTTTAGAGATGCTTGGATCTTAGTTTCAAACCAGGCTCTGACATGTCAGACATTTGGTAGGTTACTCAAAACTTTCCTGGGCTCCATCTTTTCTTCTTTAGGTTGAATGTAGTATCACCTACTTCATTAGATCATTATGAGAACCATATAAGTTATGTTAATTTGATAGTTATGTACTTGTACATTAAGAATCTGACACATAGTAAATGCTTTAAATGATGGCTGTTATTATGAATACTCACACTTTGTCTAAAATATTCTTCTGTTCATAAAACAGGCTCAATTCTTTCTTCAGAATTCAGCACAGACATCACCTTCTCTGAAATACTTTGGTTTAACTTACAAGAATTAAGTTCTGAGTTTGTTACAACTGGGTTCAATCTTAGCTCCATTACATCCTGTTGGTATAACTTTCATCAAGTAACAGTTTCTCAGATCTTCAGTTTTCTCATTTGTGCAATGAGGATGAATTTCCCTATCTTATGGGTTTCTGTGAGTATTAAAACATTTTTGGAAAGGACAAACAAATCTACGCCTTCTTTCCCAACACACAAAAGTTCTCTCACTTCCACTTTTTCTCTCCATCTCTTCGGTGTTTTTATTGTTTCAAATAAAAGGAAAGCTAATTATATTTTCCTAAATTACGGGTTTATTATTTGTCCCCTTTCCTTGAAAGCCTCTGAATCATTTTAATTATTTCTTTCTATATTCCTTTCAGAAATAGGAAGACCTTTATTTATATTTCATAGGATCAAGGTATGAGTCAATGTGCATTTTTGTGTTTCTATTTATCAAATATAAATGTGTGATGCTTCATAAAACCTGCACTATCAGAGCCCAGCACCCATGGAAATATCCATGTATAGCGGACAGAATTAATTAATGTAGATGATCTAGTTTTGTGTTGGATATTGGCAAATGAAGTACAAGTCCTGTGTGGGGTGAGAAACACCTAGTTTCTCTTGAAAAAGAGATAAATTATTTAATGTGGTAGAAGAGGTTCTATTAAGGATAATGGGCCAGCTCTGGAAAAGGCACATTTTCATGAGCAGAAGAAATTTTAAATAGGCACCTTTAAAAAATTACTACATGGTTATTTCTATAAATATGCACAAAATATGCTTTGATCATTACCTTTTAAATAATAAGGGCATAATGGAATACAGTAGAATTTGCAATCTGTGGTGTTTATACATTTCTTTTTTGTTTGTATTATCCATCTTCATTTGTAATTTGCAAATACATTCCTTCACAAAACTCTCCTGATAAAACTTCAGAATCTCTGCACAACCATGTTATTTGAATAATATGTACTATTTGAATGTTCATATCAGGAGTTGAACAGAATTGATAGAACATCTTCCTAGATTTTTAATAATGAGAGGAGTGCTTATACTGCGTGGTGCAGGCATTTCTTGTAACACTTAACAATTGGTCACTAAATGAAATCTACAGTAGGCAACCCACAATCTCATTTCCATCTGCCTCTCTCTTTCTAAACATAATTGTCTTCAATCAGTTCTTATTCTATGTGTTTTTAAAGTCATGTAGAAGTGCTTCCTTTACTGATACAATATGGGATATTGCAGCTTTATCCCCATCTGTTGAGGTGTGTCTGTAATAACCTCTCGAGTTTATAGGTGTTATACTAGCAACCGATTGCTAAGTTGCTATGTACTATACAGTCTTATAAAAGTTTTCATTTTCTTTCAAAATGTTTGCAAACCATTTGGGCCATGCTGAATGATCTCTTGAATGAGTTGACTCATCTTTGGCTGTTTTCACACACACATACTCCTGAAAGAGATGAGTCACCAAGATGAGTGAACCCTGAGCACAGACTGAAGCTCTGCCAACGTAAATAACAAGCCAAATAAATCAGCATTTCCTTCAGCTGGGTTGCCTGTGGACTAAGGAAGAATAAGCTACACATACACAGATGCCCTCAAATCTCAATGAACAGAGAGGAGAGGGAAGGTCCAGGGATGAGGAGATCCTGACACAGCCAACCAAATCGTTCTGGATTGGAAAGGCTGAGGGAAGCTAGAAGATAGAAAATGCTGTAAAAATGCGTCAAGTTAATTTCACGCTCTTCCACCTTCAACTTTTGCACAAATTAAATTTAATGCTCCTCAGCCTGACTGGTCTGCATGCAAAATGGTACCACAGTGGTTGGGGCTGATGGAGATAAAAAGGGTTCAGTGTTATTTACAAAATAGTAAGAAAATATTTGTTCTGTGTTCATGAGTAACTTCACAGTAATTAAAATGTCTTCTTCTCCTCTCTTTAAATGTTCTGAAACTCTTGTAATTCACACAGCATTAACATTAAACCATTTACTGTTCCTTGATATGAGATACCAAGTTAAGGTAACCAAATAGTTCAACCTCTCTTAATTTCCGTTTCAACATAGAAGTGAGGGCTTTTGCTCATTAGATAGTTATCTTTGGTACCTTGTTGTCCTAACTCTTTAAAATTTAAATTTTAAATTGGTGACTGTCTCAACATCAGCGTTAGAATAAAACGCCACAGGACAGGGAAATGTGTGTGCATGGCCTGTAAAATAGGTTAACTAGATGTTAACTAGACTTATTGTGGCGATCATTTCGCAATATATGCAAATATCAAATCAATATGTCGTATACCTTAAACTAATACAATGTTGCATGTCAATTACACCTCAATTTAAAAAAGAGAATAAAGCTCCACAGGACAAGGAGATGTGGTATGTGCATGGCCTGTACCATATCTAGAAACAGACATATTTCTTTTTTTTTTAATTTTTCTCTTATATTGAAGTATAGTTGATTTACAATGTTGTGCTAGTTTGATACATTTCTGATATTCACTAAAATTGCTGACACCAGTCTTTACCTAAGATGAAACAAATCCAAACTATCTATGCCCACACGATACCCCTCAGCAGTATTAGAGTGTTTGACCTGTAAATATTTGTGAGAAAATCATAAACAAATGTATTCTGCCTTCCTCTCCTATTTGGTCTGACTTACCAAGGTGCTCTAAAGAGTTCTGGGACTTAAGGAAAAGTCCACCTCTTCTAGATCTGTTCCCTCAGGAATGAGGAAATGATAGAAACTGTTAGGAAATATGTATGTTTTAAGAGCTGGAGGGAGAACCTAGGGTCAAGGAAGGAACCTGGCAGAGTTGTCAAAAATGTACTTGGTTTGTCCATTTTTCGTCTCAGTTAACATACTCCTGCACTTACACACTCCCAGAACATTTTTTTCTCTACTTTATCCTAAAACGTGGTTATGTTCCTAATAACTCATGAGGGAAGCTTTTCCCGACAGTACCTCCCGTATAACCCATTGGTCTTGGGATGGTGAGTTAAAGCCGAAGTCAAAAGTTTGCATTTTTGCTGGTTGTCTTCATTGGGTTGGGCTTGCTTTGCTATAATGTTACTTTTTTGTTGAGGCAGAAGAGGCTCTGAGAGCTTTTTTTATTTTAATTTTTTCCCAATCTGGGAATGCATATAAGGGCATTCGAGATGCAAATGCAGATACTGGGTTGCCATAGCCGTCGTCGTCCTTTCTTCCTATTGCAAGGTCACTCTTACAAGGAGAGGAGAGGGCAGTGATGCCTTCTGAACTGCACCACAAGAAGGTGGATGAAAGACAAGAGAGAGTGTGATCACATCAAACTAAACGAATCCTTCTTCCCTGGATCATGCTTAAAGGTGTCTTGATAATTTTGTTTACTGCAATATCTCTATAAAGTATGACATGAATCTCAAAGATTTCATCTTTTCAGTAGGAATTACAGGGACTGCATATGCTCTTGCCTTGAGCAATCTTAGGCATTTGTGGAAAAAAATTTTTTTTCTTTAGTCCGTGCAAAGCATCTTTGAGAAATATTATTTCATTAGCCCCTGAATTTCATTTTGTTCTTTTTTTTGTTTTTCCTAAGCCTCCCCTTAAAATCTTGCAGCTAAGCTAATATCCAGGTTTTCTCTGCTGGAATCCACCCCCCTCCCTGCTCCACCACACACACACACACACACCCAACCCTTTGGTCTGTAGTGACTCTGTCTTTTCCTCTCTCTCTTCCTTCCCCATCCTCACTGCCACCTCATGGACTGGTAGCCCCTTAATCATCTTTTTAAAAGATGCTCAGATACCTCTGTGAAACTTCATCTGTCCCAGAAGAATTAGTTGCCTCATCATTCGTGCTCCCAGAGTACCACGGAAGCCCTCCCATTACCATTTATCTAATTGCACTGTGGGTATCTGCTCACATCTGTTTCTCCCACTGGACTGTAATATCCTTCAGGGCATGACTGTGCCTTTGTCAACTTTGTATCGCTAGCGTCCAACCTAGTACCTAGGCACTCAATAACCGTTTGATAAATGAATGAATCAAGAGCAGGATAAAAGAGAGGAAAGCAGAGAGCAGCATTAAAGAATGAAAGCAAGCATATAAAGGACAGCATAAAAGGCTTTCTGCTCTCCTACTATCCCTACCCACGTCCCCTGGGGGAGATGGTAGGCAGTATCAATGTGGACAACATGAGGCAACTTTGAAGAGGAAGCTGGAACTGGTCAACAGGAGGCAGCAAAGCAAGTAAAATCACTAATCTGGTGGACTCTGGCCAGGAGGTAGAGGTTGTCATGTACCTGTGTGATAAAGCACTGGTGATTTTAAAAGCACTTAGGTATGCTTGTAACTTGTAGATACAGTGGTGATCTGGAATAAGTGACAATAATAATGATGAGATACCATTTATGAGCTACCTACGATGTGGCAGATGCCTACTGTGCTAGGCAATTTTTTACATTATCAGTAATCATCTCAAGATCCCTGTATCATTTTCACAATTTTATACAGAGAGAGTTAAAAAAAAAAAAAAAAAAACTAAGGAAGTTCAAGAACTACTTCAACTTGGGCCACACAAGTGTTAAGTTTTGGCACAATCCAACCTGGCTCCATTAAATGAGGCCAGAATCAACTGTTGCCAGAGATCCACGCCGGGAAATGTTCCTAGAAACCAATTTAACCATCAGCCATGAAGCACAGTGGATTATTTCTGATGTGTCTAATTTTAACTGTCACTGGCCTCCTATGACTTGCTGCTTTTTGCCAGAAGAACTTCAGAAAGGCCTTAATCATTTCTTAAAAGTGTTTCATTAGAACTTTGGCCAAAGGCTACATTTTGCCAGAATCACCAAGCTTACAGCAATTTAGAAGCTTTAGCCTGCAGAAGCACTAATACAACATTCCTCCCGAGTTTCATTTAGAATCTTCAGAAGGGAAAATGCCTCACGCCTCACATTCTCTTTTTCTTGTCCAAAGTCATTATGAAAGTCTCTGTTGCCTGTTCCTCTCACGCCTACTCATTCTAGGACTGTCATGTGGTTCTTCCCAGATTCATTCTCCCACTTCTTTACTCCCTCCTTCTTCCCTTCCTCTGGTACCTCTGTAACACGGTAAACAAAGCTTCCCACACCCTCAGTCTCTTCTTAGAAAGCTCCCTCCACTTTCTTCTTTATCTGAAGCCGGAATCTCCCTTAAGGACACACACCTTTCTCCTGCACCCATCTCTGGAGGCCAGGAGTTGATCTTCTCAGCCTGAAGAGATGCTGGTTAGGGCTGCCCTGTCTCATCAGCCCCCAAAACCCCAACTGAGCTGCCACTCTCAGGCTTTGTCACAAATTTCTACTCCTGCTGGCTAATCTTTATTTTTCACTGTGATTTTTATAATCTTACTTGAAGGCAGGAACAGGTTTTCATATCTTTGACTTCTCTTCAGTAACTGGCAATTCTATAGATACTCAGCATTTTTTTTTTTTTTTACAAATAATAAAAATAATAGCAAAATCTATCTTTATTGAGACTCCTTTCTCATGACCTACTTCTGCTCATAACTGATCTGGTTGTATTCTGTTGTTCTTACTTTTTCAAACAGTTTTTTGTTTTTTGGTTTTTTTTGGCTAATTAATTTTAGCCTCATGCATTTAGAGCATTTAAGACAAAAATTTCCCCCAAATTTCTACTTGCACTGCATCTCTAAGTTTTGATATGAAGTACTTGCATTATTGTTCAGTTCAAAATTATCATTTCAGTTATGATTTCATTTTGATCAATGAATTTTTAGAACTTTTAAAAAAAAATTTAAATGTATGTTTTAAAATATATCTGTTCTGCTTTGGAAATTTTCATTGTAGTGAGAGTAGATATTCTGATGACACATATTCTTTGAAATTTAGTAGAGGATTGCCTAGTATTTGCCCCTGCCCCACTTTTAAAATGTGGCTCATGTGTATCCAAGAAGGATGGAAATTCTTTAGTTATTAGACCTAGGGTTCTATATAAGTCCTCTAGATCAAGATTGTTGTATTCTTTATCTTCACCAAGTTTTGCATCTACTTTACCTAAGAATAACGTGGAGAGGTGTGTTGAAATCTCCCACTTTGATAGTGGGGTATCGACTTCTCTCTGTAGTTCTGGTATGTTTTTGTTTTGTAATTTTTAAGCTGTTTTATAAGGTGCTACAAGTTTTGAGTACATCAATCTTCTGTGTTAAAACCTTTATCATTAAATTGTGAGCCGCCCTTTTTTTAACTCTACTAATTCTTCCTTTGACATAAAATTACTATAGATACCCTTGCTTTATTTTACTTGATCTTTGCTTAGAATATTTCTTTGCATCCTTTTACTTTCAACCTTTTAACAGCTTATATTTTAGGTGTGTCTCTTTGAAAACAGCGTAAGGTTGGATTTATTCCCAAGCTGAAAATCCTCTTTTGTGAAAGGAAGTCAGTTCATTCGGTTATGGTTGCTGATATTTGGATTTGTTTCTACCACCTTACTTTGTGTTTCCTAATTGTCTCACTTTTCTATCCATTTTTTTCTTGATTGATTGAGGATTGTTTGCTTTCTCATTCCATTTTCTCTACTTCTTTAGAAGAATAAAATCTATTTTTATTCCTTTAGGAATTATTCTTGAAATTTTAACATCCATGCTTAACAAAGGTTAATCAATCTTAATCTACTCCCAAAGAACATTAGGACTTCAGAACACTTTCAGATCATCTCTCATCATTTATATGCTATTGTGATCCACTATTTTATCTTTCTCCTTTTTATAAAAGCATTGTAAATGAAATATTTTAATATTTTATAATGTGGAATTATCTAACTGATCACCCTGCTTCCATTCTGGCATCCTTCAGGTCAATTCACAGTCTAGCAGCCAAGGAATCATTTGTCTTACAAAAACCAAACTTTACTTGTATTAAAATTTATAATATGCATGTAGAAAAATACAGAGACTTCACATGTACAGCTTGATGAATTTTACAAAATGAATACATTCGTACAACTATCCAGCTCTAGAACTGGAAGATTACCAGCATCCTAGAAGCATTCTTTGTATCCCCTCCCAATCATGAGACCCTTTGTTCTCCTCTATGGGAGCCACTATCCTGACCTGGAACACCATAGATTAGTTTGTCTAGTTTTGAATTTCACGTAAATGAAATCATGCAGTACATGTTCTTTTGTGTTTAGCTTCTTTCACTCAACATTACCCGTAGGAGATTCATCCATGTTGTTTAATTTAACAGTAGTCTGTTCAGTTTCATTGCAGTGTAGTATTTCACTGTATGAATGTACGAAAATGTATCCATTCTACTATTGATAGACATTGGGCCTGTCTCCAGCTTTTTGCTATTTTAAATAATGTTACCAAGCACACTATCGTATATATTTTGGGAGCGCATATGTATACATCTCTGTATGATATATCCCTAGAAGTGGACTTATTACAAAATAGGGCATGTATAGGATTATTTTGAGAAGAGGCTAAGTGGTGTTTCAAAGTATTTGTAACAATTTATATTTTATACTGATGATGAACATCAGTGTATAAGAGTTCCCGTTACTCAATATCCTCAATTCTTTCTAACTTTTACTTTTGAGATAATCTTAGACTTACACAAGAGTTGCAAAAGAATGACAGAGGTTCCTGTTATCAATTGCCTCGATTCCCCTTTAGTAAACATCATACAAAATCATAATGTATTTATCAAAGTAAAAAATGAACTTTGGTATAATATTAGTAATTAAACTACCTATTTTACTCAGATTTCACTAGTCCTTACTAGCCCTTCTATTAATGTCCCTTTTGTGTTCCAGGATCCAATCCAAGGTCCCACAATACACTTAGATGTCATGTCTCCTTAGTTTCTCCTTTACTTGGTGACCTTGTCTTTCATGATTTTCGTATTTAAAAGGTACTGGTGGATTCGTATGTAGAATATCCTTTTATTTGTGTTTCTCAAATATGTCTTCATAATTAGATCAAGCTTATGCATTCTTGGGAAGAAAGCTGCAGGGATGATGTTCCCTTCTCAGGGCATCAAATCAGGTTAATGATGTTGAAATACATTCATCTTGATGATAACTTTGATCATTTGGTTAAAGTGTGTGCCAGTTTCTTCATTGTAAACTTATTGTTTTCCCCTTTTTGATGAATAAACATATGGAGGAAGCTGCTTTGAGAATCTGCAAATACCCTGTTTAAATTTTCACCATGACTTTTCTCATCCATAGGTGAATCCTGCCTGCATAATTAGTACCATGCTCTTCTAATGGTGATTTTGAATTTTCCTCATTTATTACTTGTAATTTTTATAAGGAAGCATTATACCTTTTACCTCACTTATTCACATTTTTATTTATATTAGTATGAACTCATGGATACTTCTTTTATTTTATGAGTTAGAATCCAGTACTATTGTTGTTTATTTTCTTACTCAAGTTTTTATCTCAGCAATAAGGAGCCAAAGGGAGGATATACCCTCATTCTAAAAAAAAATTATTTTTGCATACTTTTTTTTACTTCCTGGTACCACAAGATGCTTCAGGTTCCTCTTGTGTCTTCCCTGCCCCAGCCCTGGAAACAACCACTTCATCAAGAATCTCTGGTTGCTTTTATTGAAGAATAATATTTAGAAACCAAAACATCCAGATACTAGTTGTTCTCACGGCCACAGGGATGTCATTGCTTCTAATACTTCTTGTCAATAGAGCTAGAAAATGTGTATATGTATACAAATCCAGGCATAAACATATGTCACTGTTTATCTATTTATCAATCATCTGCCCATCTAATATATGCTTCTTTATGTATCTATCTTAAATAAAATCCAGGAGTCCATACTGACGGCTATGACTCCAGCACTCCAGTGTTCATGCTACTGTTCTCTATTTCTTTTTACTTAATTTTTATTGGAGTATAGTTGATTTACAATGCTGTGTTAGTTTCTGCTGTACAACAAAGTGAATCAGCTATATATATATACATATGTCTACTCTTTTTAAGATTCTTTTCCCACATAGGTCATTACAGAGTATTGAGTAGAGTTCCCTGTGTGGCATAGAGTCAGGTATCTGACACCACGTTTTCTTACAGAAGAGTTCCATCACCCCCAAATTCTCTTGTTGTCTCTTTTTAACTAATATGCAGTACCCTCCCCATTCCCAACTTACTTCTTTTCTGTATCTGTATTTTTGCTTTATCCAGTGTGTCGTATAAATGGAATCATTCAGTTTATAGTCTTCGGGGTCTGGTATCTTTCACTTGGTAAAATGAATTTATGATTCATCTATGTTGCATGTTTGTTCCCTTTTATTGCTGAGCAGTATTCCATTGTATGGATGTACCACATTTTGTTTATCCATTTACCATTTGAAAGACATATGGATGATTATGTCTTTCAAAAGCTGCTATAATGCAAAAAGCTGCTAAAAATACCTATATACAGGTTTTTGTGTGAAACAGTTACTATTTCTTTTAAGTTAATACCTAGAAGTGAGATTGCTGGGTCATATGGTATATACATGTTTAACTTTATAAGAAAACTGCCACACTGTCTTTTAAAGTGATGGTTCATTTTAAATTTCCACCAGCAATGTATGAGCACTCCAGTTGTTATATATCTTTGTCAGAACTTGGTAGTGCTATTTTCCTTTTTAATAAGAATGGGTGGTATCACATAGTTTTAAATTTGCATTTCCTTAATTAACTGCTTATTTGCCATTCACATATTCTCTTTGGTGAGGTGCCTGTTCAGATCTTTTGCCAATTTGTTTTATTGGGCTGTTTGTTTTATTACTGTTGTGTTTGGAGAATTTGTTTTACAGTCTAAACACAAGTTCTTTGTCAGAAATGTGATTTGCAAATGTTTTCTCCCTTTCATTCTTTTAACAGTATATTTAGCAGAGCAAAAGATTTTAATTAGATAAAATTCAATTTTTCAATATTTTCATTTACAAATTGTGCTATTAGTGGTATATCTAAAAGCTCTATCAACAAAACCAAGGTCATTCAGATCTTCTATTTTCTTTCAGAAGTTTTAAAGTTTTATATTTACATTTAGGCCAATGATATGTTTTGCATTAATTTTTGTGTAAGATGTGAGGTATGGATTTCCTGTTGATATCCAACTATTCTAGCACCATTTATTGAAAAGACTAATCTTTCTCAATTGAATTGCCTTTACATATTTGTCACAAATCAATTAACTATTTGTGAGGGCCTATTTCTGGGCTCTCTATTTTGTTCCATTGATCTATGACTATCCTTCACCAGTATCATACTTTCTTGATTAATGTAACTTTATAGTAAGTCCTGAAATTGGATAGTGTGATTCCCAGAATTTAGTTATTCTTTTCCAGAATTGTTTAGCTATTCTAGTTTCTTTAGAATCAACTTGTTGGTATCTACAAAAAGTCTACTACAATTTTCATTTGTATTGTGTTAAGTCTGTGGATTAAATTAAATAGAGTATTCAGTGTTCTAACACATGAATACAGTATATTTCTCCACTTACTTAGGTCTATGATTTCTTTCATCAGTGTTTATGATTTTTAGCATACAGACCTTGAGATTATGTTTTTAGATTTCTATCTAAAATTTTATTTTTTCAGTGCTACTGTAAATAGTATTTTGAAAAATTTCAAATTCATTGCAAGCATACAGAAATAAAGTTGATTTTTTGTATATTGAACTTGTGTCCTGCAATTTTTCTAAGCTCATTTACTAGGAGTTTTTGTATAGATTCTTTGAGAAGTTATCTACAAAAAGAGACAGATTTTATTTCATCTTTTCAGGCTGGATATCTTTTGTTTCTTTTCCTTGCCTTTTTGTACTGGCTAAGACTTCCAGTGTGTTATTGAATAGGCGTGATGAGAGAAGACATCCTTACCTTGTTCCAGATCTTAAGAAGAATACATTAAGTTTTTCATATGTATCATGGTAACTTTTTTTTTTTCGAGATAGCCTTTTGCAGGTTAAGAATGTTCCCTGTTCCTAGTTAGCTGAGACTTTTATCACAAATGGATGTTGAAATTTATTAAAACCTTTTTCTCCATGTATAAAGATAATCATATGTATTTTTTCCTTTAGTCTCTTAATACGGTGAATTATGGTGTTTGATTTTTAAATATTGTACCAGGTTTACATTCCTGGAAAAAGCACCTACTTGGCCATGATTTATTATCCTTTTTATATATTATTGGATTTAATTTGCTAATGCCTATATTTATAAGATTTATTGGTCTACAATTTTCTTTTCCTGTTATGCCTGTTTGGTTCAGGAATTAGGGTATGCTTGCCTCACAAAATGAGTTGTGAGTTGTTATCTCCTATTTTCTGGAAGAGATTGTACAGAATTGTAATTATTTGTTCCTTAAATGTTTAGCAGAATTCAGTGGTGAAAGCATGTTCTGGATCTTGCTCTTTTCTTTTTCTTAAGATTTTAAACTTCAGTAGAAAAGGTTATCTATTTCTTCTCAAGTGAGTTTTGATAGTTGGTGTCTTTAAAGAAATTGGCCTATTTTATCTATGTTTTCGAATGTGTGCATATAGATTTTTCTAGTATTCTCTTTTAAGGTCTATGGAGTCTGTAATAATATCACCTCTTTTACTTCTGATATTTGTAATTTTTATTTTCTCTCTCTTTTTTCCCTTTAAAAGTCTGGTTACAGGTTTATCAGTTTTATTGATTTTTACAGTATTAATTTTTGTTTTCATTGTTCTTTTTTCTATTTTTTGTTTTTAATTTCATTGATTTCTGCTATTAACTTTAATATTTACTTCCTTCTGCTTAATTTGTGGTTAGCATGCTCCTCTTTTTTTCTACTTTCTTAAAGTGGAAACTTAGATTACTGACTGAGAACTTTCTACTTTTCTAATATAGCATTTAATACTATAAAGTTCCCTGTAAGTATTGTTTTAGCTGCATCCTTCAAATTTTGCTATGTTGTGTTTTCATTTTCAGTCAGTTCAAAATATATTCTAATTTCTCTTGAGATTTCTTCTTTGACCCATGTGTTACATAGAATTATATTGTTTAATTTCCAAATACTTTAGAATTTTCTATGTATCTTTCTTTTCTTTTTTTTTAAATTTTATTATTTATTTATTTAATTTTTGGCTGTGTTGGGTCTCCGTTTCTGTGCAAGGGCTTTCTCTAGTTGCGGCAAGTGGGGGCCACTCTTCATTGCGGTGTGCGGGCCTCTCACTATCGCGCCTCTCTTGTTGCGGAGCACAGGCTCCAGACGCGCAGGCTCAGCAGTTGTGGCTCACGGGCCCAGTTGCTCCACGGCATGTGGGATCTTCCCAGACCAGGGCTCGAACCCGTGTCCCCTGCATTGGCAGGCAGACTCTCAACCACTGCGCCACCAGGGAAGCCCTCTATGTATCTTTCTGTTATTGACTGCTTCTTTAGTTCCATAATGATCTGAGAACATACTTTGTATGAATTTCCAATGTGGAATTGAAAAATGTGTGTATAAGCACATTTGTATCTATATTATGGTGCTATTGTTGGTAGAGTGTTGAAGACTCTCAAGGTTCCATCACCAGACAATCTTCTATTCTCATTCTTATGCAGACTCCTCGCTACAACTATCGTATACATTTTGAGAACTGTAAAACCTGTCTCTGCAGGATAGATATCTATTTTATGTCCAGGCTTTTGTGTACACTCAAATATTTATTGCACTTCTTTTCTTGGAGGTCACAAAGGCTCTTCAAATTTAATAGGTCTCCAAATTATTTATAACAAATCTACTCTTCTTATTTTGATGAGTATTATTTTCATTATCAACCCAGTTGCCCAATCCAGAAATATGTGGTTCATCCTTGACTCCTTCCTTACTTATCTCCCATTCCAATAGGTCGTCAACTCCACCAATTTTCTCTTCATCACCATAAACAGTCTTTCTTATTTCTTACCCCGATTTTTCAGTAGTATCCTAATATTTCCTGTCTCCAGACTTCAGTTTCATCCAATTTAGTCTCCATAACATTAGTGACCTATTTGAAACATAAATTTAACAATTGCCTTTCACCCATCTCTCCTTACATTTTTCTGACTTGCTTGCCTTACAGTTGTTAGAACAAATAAGCAAACACTTTAGCCTAGCACAGTAGGTTGTTCATAATCCAGCTCTTCCCTGCTTTATCTCAGTTTTATCAACACTATTCCAGTCTGTTTCCACCTTAAATTTTGACCACACTGAACTACTAGCAAAACCTTTCCTACCCTCATCTGAAATAATTTCATCTTGTACATAAATTTATGTTTAATCACTTAATATATCACTATAATTGTTTGCTATTTTGTGTATCTCCCCTATTAGATTATGAGATCTTTCAGTTTAGGGAATATAATTTCATCATCTACACATCATTTCCTTATATCCAGCAGAGTATCTGACTCATAATAAATGCTTAATAAATCTTGCTTTGAATGAATGACTAAATGAATGATTTATTGAGTAAAAGAATAAGCAATTGAGCCAGGACTGGAAACCACATATCCTACTTCCAAGTAACACATTGACTTTATCTTCAGTAGAACAATAGTTACTTATTGCCTTGTATACCATTTCAGTAAAGGGTAGGTCTTACTTTATAAATGGGTAAAATAATATTTGCTCTTTGATTTTACTTTTTTAACCATGTTCCAATGTCTTGAATATTCTGCACATATACTCAGGTCTAGTATTTTTAAAAGGATGTAACTGGTGGCTAATGCATTGCTTTGCAATTGCTCCCATAGGAGCTTGGCTACCATTTTTACGCCATCTCACAGTCTCACGTTATCTTGCTATGACATACTCCCATCTGTTTCTTTCATCACTAACTAGAAGAGCTTAGTGTTATCTGTAACTCACGAGCTCCCTCCAGTTAATTTATAAAAGGTTAAATAAAAATTGTCCCCATTCAGGTTAAATAACAAAAGTCTTTATTTTTATTTTATTTATTTATATTTTTGGCCGCACCATGCGGCATGCATGCAGGATCTTATTTCCCCCTCCAGGGATTGATGGAACCCGCACCCCCTGCATTGGACTGCCAGGGAAGTCCCAACAAAAGTCTTTAACTACTCTTTATTTTGTAAAACTCAACTAGTTTCCGATTCTTAACCTTTGGGGCAGAGCTTTGCCAAAAATACTTTGAATATTTAACTACATTAAACTCAATGTTTTTTCCCCTTATATAAGAGCCTAGTTTTACCCTTTAACATCTGTAAGGCTTTAGCCAATAATAAAGTCTCCTTACAGACATTGAATTGATGTGGCATGGTAAAGCTGTGGAACTTAACAAATAGATGCATTGGTTATTCAGGAAGTCCAATGAAATGTGGTACATAGGTATCCTATCAAGGACTTTAGATGATGTTTTTTTGATATAAATGTTTTGAAATATTGTCTCTTTAGGTCTGATTACGGTGGATTAAGTGGTGGATTAAGGATGGATTACGGTGGTCTGTAAGGCATCAGGGCAATTCACTAAGCACAGAGGTTAGCACATAGTAAGCTCTTAATAGATGCTAACCTTTATAACTATTCTTTTTTGTTTAAATTTACTCTTCAGGAAGCTGTAAAAATGAATGCATTAATTTCTGTAAAATCCTTAGTAATCCTAGAAAACATTTTAAAAACGAGATTCTGCTGTTGTTTGGTTCTTGTTAGTGATATGTCTTTTGGTTCTTGGATTGTATTCTACAATCTAGGTTGTGAGTATCAAAAGGATTATTTGGTCTCAAAAGAGGACTGTTTTGGAAGCCCTGTTTGTGGCCTTCCTATTTATTTCTACCTCCAACTCAACATTCTCAACATGAATTATAAGAAATATGAGAGTTTAATATTAACTGTTATGATTTTATTTTTCCTTCTCATCCTTTTTCTTATTGAGAAGAGAATTGTGTGCATAATGTCCCCCTTCCTGAATGAGGAGGATAAATGGAATGACGTATTTTCATTCATTGAATATGGCACATTTCCTCTTAAGGATTAAGTTAATTTCCTCTTCAAAATGTCCCTCTCCACCATCTCATGGTGTTCCCCTAATTTCAGATGCTCATTCACAGAATAGGACAATATTCTGTATGGAATAACAAAAACAAAATGTAACAAAGATGGAAAATAAGATCTGGCATTTGGGAGACAGTTCTAATATGGCACAAATTCTCACATTCTAAAACGGCTGCAAAGTTAATAGACTTATTGTATGTCCTGTGGCACCCTGGTACAGAAAGAACTGATAAGGAAACAAGTTAGCTGAAACAGAGTTAAGACACCTCGTTTGTAGTGATTGATTAAAATTTGGTTCACATTATATTATTTGTGACTGATGCAAAACAAGGAGTCAAACCAATTAAGGTCGTTAAAGAGCCCAGAGAACTTTACTCCAAAAATCATGTTTACCGTTGCTTCCAACTTAAAAACATTGTTCTCTGTTCACCTGAAATTTCCACTTCACTCACCCTATTCCTTGAACAGAAAACCTCAGAATGCTTTCTCACGATTAACCTTGCTTTGCTCTCTTTCCTATCCTGCTTCTCCCTCTGCTCTCCTCACTGTACCCCACACCCAGCAGATCTTTTTAACATCAGCTTCATTTAATTATCAGTTTAGCACCTTCTCTTAAGATGATAATCTGCCGAGAAAACCATCATCTCCCCAGCTCTGTTGCCTTTACCTACGGGAATCACTTTCACAGGTATTCTGCAACAACAGGATGACAAGTGATCGTCCTGGTTCTGACCCTTCAAGCTATATCCCTCACCTCTTTTCTTCACTATGCATGCAATTCATGTGCATTAGGATCTGTTAAAAGAAATGCAGTACATCGGGCGGAAGTAGCCTTACTGTCCTCTACAGTGGTCAGGGAACACCCAAAAGAAGTGCTTCTGTCAGTGCTGGCACCACTTTTTAAAGGAGGCGTTGTCAAACAAGAAGTAACCAGTAGAAGGTGTTCAGGTTACTCAGGAGTATTAAAAAGATATCAGAAGATAGTTGGAGGGCTCTTCAATACGGAAAGGAGATTTCAGGAAGGTCATGTGTACTGCTTTTCCATACTTGAAGGGATTAAATCTATTCTGCATTTCCTTAGAGGTCCAGACCGAGTCAGTGGGTGAAGATAATGTGGAGACCCTCGTAACTCAATTTAAGGAAGCAAATCCTATTGACTCAACTTTTACCGCATATTCTGCTCTTTCCACTTCCCTTCCCCAGGCCAAGACACCACCATCACTCACACCAACTGCATCAGTAAACTTCTATCTGGTCTTTCTGCTTCTACTCTTTTTTGTCACTCTAATCCACCCTCTAAAGAGCAGCCAGAGAGATATTTTTAAAAACAAAATCATGTTGTGCATTTTCTGCCTAAACCCATTCTAGTATCTTCTTACTTAGTATGAAAGTATAAAATTCAAGTTCTTTTCCATTGCCTCCAAGGCCCTAAATGACACAGTCACTGCCTACTACATTTTGCCCTCTTCTTCCCTGTCGTTCCATGTGTTCCCGCCATACTGGCCATCTTTCTTCTCTAGGAACATGCCAGACTCCTTCCCAGTTTCAGACCTTTGCACTGGCTGTGGCCCCTAATGCTCCCACTGCTGACTCCTGCTTGTTATTTAGCATGAACTTAAATGTCACCTTCTAAGAGATGCCTTACTCAAGCCAAAGGAACTCTCCCTTGTCGTTGTAATTTATCTTTATTTTACTTTTCCCCATAACCATGATCACTCCCTGAAATCATCCATTCTACTTACTTGTTTTCTAACTACAGTATTAGATTCATGAGAGCAGAACTTTGTTTTAATCACTACCACTCCTAGGACAATGTCTGACCCATGACAGAGAATCAGTAAAACTTTGTTGGTCTTGGTTACCTCTCCAGCCCCTAATACTCTAAGATTCCATGACTTGAGGTCTCATTATTCTTTTTTTTTTTTTTTTTTTTTTTTGGCCTTGCTGCACAGGAATCATAGTTTCCCGACCAGGGATTGAACCTGTGCTCCCTGTAGTGGAAGTGCGGAGTCTTAACCACTGGACCGCCAGGGAAGTCCTAGGTCTCATCATTCTTAATTTCATCATATCCGAAAACAACTTCAGTGCAGCTTATTCCTTAAGTGAATGCTTATTTACATTTAAATATTGTATCTGCAGCATATTTTATCTACCACATGATAGCACAGTAGTTGAAAGTGTGATCCTGGAGTCCCTTGGACTGTGTGAATTTCCAAGACTAGATTCTAACTAGATTCTGTCGAGTAACATTGTGATAGTTATTTAGACTCTATATTTTAAATATTTTCATATACAAATTGGGGATAATAAGAGTGCCGCCTCATAGTGTGTTTGGCTGAGTAAACAAGACATATGTAGAGTACGTAACACAGTACCTGACATAGGCTACATTTTCAAATATTAGCTATTCGTAGTAGTAGCAGTTTTAATGTTTTTACACAATTGTGTAACTGTCAAGTAGGTCCTTTTATATGAGAATAAGTCAGTACCAAGGTGAATTGAATAATGGCCAAGAATTTAAGTATGTCTTTAAAGTTGTTTAGTCCAGAAAAAGAAATGTATACCATTTGTCAATGCTATCCTTTCTAACCTTACATGTTTATTTTGACAGGTGATAAGTTTTCTGATTACTTCAGAGAGAAAGGGGGGGGGAAAGAGAGATTTTTTTAGAATATTTCCATCTTTTAACCCTTATGTAACTCAGGAATATTCTCATTCTAAGAGATCCTGGTGCAAAAATAAGAATTTAGCGTGATGATAAACAACTGTACTCATATTGTATATATATTCTAACTACTTTCACTTGTATGTGTTATTTTTATGATAAAAAAAGGAAAAATACACTGATTTTTAATATGAAAGTGAGATAATATAAAAATACCAGTAACTGTGTAATCCACGTTATTTAGCAAGAGAAATGAACTCTGCATGTTCTTGTTTGCATTCATAAGAGCATATAGAAGTCAATACAAGACATACATAATTATGCATATCTACTAACTGTTGCAATTTACCTTAACTATTAATTCTTCTTCATTCAAATGAATAATTAGAATTAGCTTTATTTTCAGTTTTTTAAAGTGTTTTTGAGAACTAGCACATTTCTAAGGACTAAATACGCTTAATCTATGATTTTTCATCATGATTCAATGAGATTGTTCTGCTTTCTATTTTTCTTTGTACAACATATTAAGTAGCCAACCCACAGTTTGTACTTCATGACTACCCCTAACTCTTGTCAAGGAAGAGCAAACTTATAGTCCTGTCAAAACATATTAGCAACTGTGGACAATCTTTAGCTACCTATAGATTTCATGTGTATTCATATTCTTAATATTATAAATATAATATTTGGTTGAAAAGTACATTGGTTCGATCCTATTTACTAAAGCTCTCTCCTTTACTAAAGAATAGGTGATTATTCAGTTTATCCTGTACATTGTATTTTTTTAGCACGGTAAGTATGATTTTCTTAGCAAGGTAAATTTCCTCTGACTTGTGAGAAAAGTAAATTAGAAAATGAACCAAATTATTTTCAATAGGAACTCAAGGAAACATGCTTGCAGGGGTTTCAACAAGTGCCCCGTTAGTTAAAAGAAAAGTGATGTGTGGGCTGAGTATCTAACTAAGCTCCTAATTTCTCTGTACATATTTATCATTAACCTATAAACCTAACTACTCATTTTCACATCTGGGTGTACACCGTGGTTATTGTTACAGAATCAGGTATTTCACCAGACATACTTTTTTAGCACAAAGCAAACATAGTGTGTTTGCCTCTTTCATTCAACTCTCAACAACTAATGCTTAAGTCCAGTATGCATTTTCCAAAATTTAATGAAACTACTATCGAAATAGAATGTCAAGGTGCCAGCTGTCTCCTGTTGGGCTTTCTGGAGCTTTATTTATTGATTAAGTGGCTTGCATCTCTACAAGGCCACCACTCACTTTTCTAAGGCCTTGACCATAGACCAATCTATTGCTTGGCTGTTAAATTTTCAGCAGGCAGTGTCTAGTTGAATATAATCTACCAAAAGTTCAGTCTTCTGATATAAGCCACAATAAATCAGTGGATAGATACTTAACCCTCCCAGAACTCAACCTAGGGGAAACAATTCTTCTCATGCTCAAGGAGTCATAACAACAGCTGAGAAATGCTTCAGGGAGAGCCGAATATGCCTATTTATGGGTTATTTAAGCTTTGACTAAGTAGGAGTTTTATGTTGAGGATACTCATGAACCATGCTTTACAATTTTTCTAGTAGAATATATTGCATATGTGATGACCCAACTACATGTGGAAATTTCCTTTGTACGTGAGGGATTCTGGCAGTGATACCTACCACTCTTGATAGACAGGAAGCTCTTGATGATAGGACTCTAGGAGGATTTTTCCCTCCTTCTTGGCTACATAGGCATTTCTCCCTTGTCTGTACACTCCCTTTGGAGTATCTTTATTTTGAACAATGGCAAGCATTTGGGATATAGTTAACTGGGGTTACAGGATTAGGGTTAAGGAATTGAAGTGTTCTGTGAGTTGGTGCTGAGGGCCTTCCCCTAGGGGCACATATACCCTTCTTCCTTGTACTAATGAAGAAGTATGCAATGAGTACTGCCATTTCTTCTAAGCCAAGGATCTCAGTGATGTCACTTCAACTTCTCAAGCCAGGTAATAAAAGATGTGGTAATGGAAGGGAATGGAGGGAACCCAGAGAGAGAGAAACAAAAGGATAAAGGCTATGCTGTACGCAAAGCCCGGAGAAGAAATTTGTAGACTTTTATCACGATTTTAAAATAATAACACTTACCATTTACCAAGAAGACAATATACCATAGCTAAAATATTGTAAGAAGGAAAGAAATTTTGTATGCTAAACAGTGCAAATGTATACAAGTGACAACATGAACAGTCAAATTTATGGGGATGGGCAGATAAAATGGGAAGTAGATAGAGGTGGCATGATGACAATGTCATCCATGATGAATAATACTCAAGTGGTTATTTGTGTTTTTTTCCATATTGATAAAACAACTGTCATTTTGTACTGAATTTCAATTAAGGGTGCAATCTAGAATGATGAAGGTAAGGCAACTGGTCATGGTTACATGCTTCAAGTTGGGTGAATAGACACAGATGGCATCAGATACCACTGACATGTTGAATATTTGGGACAACTGTGTCATTAATCATGATTATTTTTTCCATTAATGCATTAGGAAGATATAAGACATTTTCTTTCTAAAAGAAGTCTATCAAACAGAGATTATTTATAGACATTCACATGGAATATCTGACACACAACAGAAGAAAAGTAATGGTACATTCAACTAAGTATAAATCTGTGAGTAGATGAAGTTAGATGCCTTGGAAACAAAGTAACAGATTATGCAGAAGAAATGTAGTCAAATATATAGGGGTGGGATAATTGGAGTGATGTATCACACCTACATAGCTAAAAAGCTGAACACTATGGGTAGCAGCTAATTTGCAAAAGGACACACACATAATGGTAAGGGAAACGCAGGTTCCTACAGAGGTACCATGTTGAAGGATAATATCCACAATCCAAATCTGAGCTCCATGATTCTAACCAATCGTCTTCCAGAGTTCCCAGTGCCCGGTTCTGGAAGGATATATTATTTCCCTCTGTGCTGAAAGTCCGTGGAATATTTTTGTCTCTCATTTTGAGCATACTGACATACATACCAAGAAAAGGCCATTTTAATAATTATCATTATCAATTAGCATAATCAATCAATAAGTCACAGAAAGACTACAATTCTGAGCATTCTGTTAAATTGGTTGAATAGATGTGGCACTGCCTTATATACATATCTTTGTACAAGACTTGGTATTTGGGAGGTAAAAGGGTGGGAGGTACGGGAAGGAGGTCAATGAGACCAGTGAGAGTCTTGGATCAAGCTGTAACTAAATTGATTAGCAAGAGGGCAAATAAGGAAACAGGATTGATATGTATTAAATGTATGCTGTGTGCTACACTTTGTCATGTATTCTACATATTCTATCTTAATATATAAAAAAGCCATTTTAACCCTTTATTCCTACACTAGTCTTAAAGCTGCTCTGAAGTATCACCTGATAATGTCTTCTCTGCCCTTTAAGCTGTGCTGAAAGTCCCTGCAATTTTAAAGTCTGTCATTTTGAACATACCAAAAAAAAAAAAAAAAATTTAATGACCATCATCACCAATTAGCACTTACCAAATATTCACAGAAAAAGTGCCAGTGTGAACATTTTGTTAAATTGGTTGAATAGGGCTGGCACTGCCTTACAGGCAGTTTAAAAATAAATTTTACAGCTATGTTCTAATTAAGAAAGTAATATATAATAGTATAAAAAACTGGAAAATATTGAGAAGCATAAAGAAGAAAATAAAAGTCATCCAGAAGACTCTCACCTATATTTGACCATTATTTATAATATTTGACCAAAATTTGACCAGTATTTATATATTAGTACATTTCTATTCCTCTTCATATAAACATGCACGTTTTAGCATAGTTGAAAGCATATGATACATAAAGTGCTATATTTTACCTTTTCATTACCCTTTACTTTTAAATAATTTCTTGTATTAAGAACTTCATAAAACATAATTTTGATGCTTATATATTTTGTGTACTATAAATTATTGAACCATTCATAGGATACTTTTTTTTCCTAATTCTTTATTGTTTCAAATACTACTGTGGCAACTGTCTTCCCTCCTCTTTATTTGTTCTTTCAACAAATTGTTATCAAACGCATTTTATGTGTCAGGTACCCTATGCCAGGCACTGTGCTGGGCTTTGGAGGTACCAAAGTGAATAAATGAGGAGGATAGCCTATAAACACAAACAAGTACACTAAAATATGATAAATGCTAACATAATGTTGATATAAATCTATGTTTACATTTCTAATCATGTATTGTTGGGTCAGTGTGAAAAAACATTTTGAAGACTTTAGCTGTGTGCTGCCTAATGGTTTTCCAGAATGATTCTCTCAATTCACGAATGCATTGGGAGTGTGTTGAGATCACATTTCTCACCAAACCACTATTAGCATATTATTAACATTTGATAAATATTTGATAATTTTATAAGTAAAAATATTTCCTAATTGACTTATTTCTCATTTCCTTATTAGTGAGGTTAAAGCATATTTTCATATGCTAGTCAGCTTTTCCTGTATCTTTTATAAACTATTAGTCCATTATCTTTTCATATTATCTCATTGCAGCATTAGTATTTTTCTTATCCATATGTATGTTCTCTTTACACAGTAAAGTTATTTACCTTTTTTGTGATATGATTTTAGTAAATATTCATACTCAATTTGTATGCCCTTAAATTTTGTTTATATTTTTGCTAGGTGTTAAATTTAAAAATGTAAATGTTTATTTTGCTATTTTATTTTGTGATTTATTTCCACATGGAATTATATATTTTTTCACAAGCATTTAGTTGAAGGGTGTATTTAAGTGTTTCTCATTCATATATAACTTTTTTTTTTTTTTTCAGTTGTAAAGACAGTTTCTCATCTAGGTCACCATGAGATACAGAGGGTTTATTGACTGGTACTAGAATGGGTCAATAGACATCAGGAATGTAGGGAGCTCTGGCAATCTGCTGGTTCTAGCATCTCCCTCTGGTGGAATTTCAAGTATCTCCAAGTATAAATTCCCCCCTATAACTTGGCCTCGTCATGATCCCACATGACCTCCACTTACTTCATTCTCTCTCTCTCTTTATATGGACTGTTCACATTTGCTGACTGAAGTTCTCCATGTTTGCCTATTCAGATTCCAAAGACCATGGCCCACTTCATCTTTATATACCAGATCTCAATCTGAATTGTTGGTCAGTATATAGATTGGCTGTTCTTGTGTTGGGGTCCACCCTTTGACTACTCAGCTGGGACAAATAGGAAAGGAGTGTAGTGCCAGTGAGTCAAATTGAACAAGATTTGTCTGTGGGCTGGCTGGTATCCCTTAGAATGGATTGTGGGTGTTGGAAGTCCTGTGATTGACACTGCTGTCAAAAAACAGTTGCAGGTAGGATGTAATTGAGCATTCAGGAGATGATAGTCCTAATCTCAGCTCCGCTGCCAACCAGCTCTGAGTCCTTATTCAAATCTCTTAACCTTTCATAAAGCACAGTTTGCTCATCTGAAAAGTGTCATAATTCTATAGTCTTTAAGGTTCACTCCAATTCCAAAATATTTACAGTTCTCTTATACAGTATTTGACCATCTGAAAAAAAAAAAAAAAAAGGAAAGCAGTTCTCTCTATTCCGTAAAGCTGCTGGCTTTGATGAGTAACCAAAGCACTAGTGAGTACTAGCATCACTTAGCTGTGAACTGAATGAAGCAACATATTTCAGAATATTCAAGTCTTGAGGTAGTTTAGAGAACTGATACTCAGGAGGAATAAATACACAGCGTCTTTGGTTGAGTACAAGGTAGTTCAGTTAATAATATGGTGTGAGCAACCCATTTATTATTTTAGTTATTTCTTTTGAACTCAATAATAAAATCTAAATTCCTGCAGAGAACAATCGGCACAAAATGCTCCTCAAACTACCAAACCTAACACTTAAACACAAAACCAGTAATGTCAACAGAAAAATTTTTAAGGGCAGGTTTGTTATTCAGGGATGATCAGTGCTAGCTGCCATAAGAACCCCCAAATCTCAGTAACTTAATGAAGTAAGTGTTTATTTCTGGATTATATCACAGTTTGGATATTTGATGTGTGGCCTTTTGCATGATGATTAAAGGATCCTAGCCCTTTGCATCTGTGGCACTGCTGTCTTCTAGGCCTTCTTCAAAGTTTTCCATAGGTTTCTCTGCTTTGAACTGGCAACAAGCAAAGAGTGAGTGAGAGGAGATCTTGGTCAGCCCTGGAAGAGGTATAGAATACTCCCACTCATGTTCTTCCGACAGGAGGCAGGAACACAACCTTACCCTGAACGCAAGGAAGTTTGTGCAACAGAGTCTTCCTATGTGCCAGGGGAGGAAGCAGGACTGATAACATCTAGCCAGTTGGCCACAAAAGGTGAAATGTGAACTATATGCTAAAATGAATACTCAAGGGACCATGTAAAATGAAGTTTCTATCTTATGGCTGCACCAATAATAATAAAATTGTCTGAAGCAAATTTACTTCCTAGAAACTGAAAGTAAATTTTTATATAGAAATAAAAATCATTTACCAAGATAGTTTTGGGGAATTCTTATTAATCAGGGAAAAATGTTGATAAAGTTTACATCAAGCAATTACATTTAGCACAGATTTTGGTGTTATTCTTCCCAAAGTAAACTTTTTTCATGAATTCTTTACAACGGAATTTTTTTTTTCTAATTTGAAATGATTTTGATTTTTTATAGTGTTTTGTTTTCTGGCTAATTGATCAATATATGTATATTTAAATTTAAGGTTTCCTAGATTCAGTGGTTTGGGGCCTGAAGGTGACATTCTTTTTATTTCATATGCTTGACATAATTCTTTTCCTCAAATAGATAGCATAGAAGCAATATCTTGCATCTTTTTTCCTTTCAGATACAACCATTGCCTTGTCAGAAAAGCAGAATATAAAGCTTATTCTCCATCATCTTGGTTAGAAACCCATTTATCAATAAATAGTCTTCCTTAAGTTGTCTTCATTTTGTCACAATAAACCATCAACAATTCCAAAGAATGTTGCAATTAAAATATTTTTAAAGAATCATGGTTGTTATGGATACTGCTGAATATTCTACATTGTGGAATGGTGCATTACTGTGAGATCTAATATTTATCAACCCTTAACCCCATTAAGACCTTATTAGGAAAAATATTATGAAATTTACATTTCAGTCTCAGTTCCACAATTCTGAATAACAGCATCAGGTAACAGTTCCTAATGGAGTGATTTTGAATTGAACATTTAGTAAAAGAAAATTATCAGTATAAAATTGAAGTTTTGCAATACCAATAATTAAATCCACTGGCTTATCCCCTCTTGTGGTAAAACATCATTATTGTAACCATTTTTGCGATTGATCTACACTAACTGAATACCTACTAAATACAAAACATTGTTTATTTTGCCTATAAAAAATAACAGACAATAACACACATATGCCCAATATATTTATTTATATAATGTATATAAATAAGTATGAACAGCATATGATGGAATGCTAATTAGCCATTAAATGATTTTTTAAGATTGATACTTGCTAATGTGGGAAATATACACCATATGTTTTTAAATGAAAAACTAGCAGACTCCTTGATATCTGGTTGTCTTGCACAGTGATATGTTCTGAACTTACTCTTGATTCAGCGGCATAAGCAATTTAGTTTCCAGTGCAAATGGATTGTCTTTTGGTCTATCTGCCTAATGCACAGGTCAGCAAATTTCTATCAAAGCACATGTGGCTCAATACAAACTGCTAAACGTTGCAGTGAAATAAAGAAGTGATTCGCTTACTTTTATGCTAAACACTCTGTAATTGGACTATTTTTCTGTGTTTTTTTAAGATCCACAATGAACCAGCCAATGAAGAGTGCATTAACCAGAACCTCATAAAGGATATAGTCTTCAGAGGAGATGATAAAATATGGCTGTACATAGAAAGAAAAAGACTTGCAAAATCATACCATTAGCTTATGCGTCTTTAACAGCAAAACAGAGAGGAAGTTATAACAAAGTATAAACTGGTACATGTGACAGTAGTTGTTAAAAATCTTAAAAGCAGCCCAGACCTGGTGTGAGGGAACATTTCTGGATAGCTGCTGGGAGGGGACATGTCTGCATAACAGGGCCCTAAATGAGAGAAGCCACAGACCCCGATTCTCAGCATCTTAGGATTTACTGAGAGTGTTCAGTCATGCCTGCTATTTTCAGGCTGCTCAAAACATTTCTTCTCTAGATTTTCCTGGCCTTTCCCTAACTCTGTCCAAGAATCAAAGCAGGAAAACAATCTGATTAGACTTTTTTCTGTCAGCATGGTGGCAAACAGATGGTCTGACCACTCTTTTCAACCTGGTAGAATGACATAATCTATAGTACTGTGTCCATTTCAGGTGTTGATTACTATGCATGTGTGAATGTGTGTGAGTGAGAGTGTGTGTATGTGATTATGTTCTAAAATGGAGATAGAGATAAAGATAGAAAAACAGAGAGATGGAGATGAGGGAGAGACAGACGCACAAACTGTGAAGACTGATGATGATCATTTGCCTGGGTTTCTAGACAGGTTTCCCTGCAAAGCCAAATAATATTCCTAACTTATCAGGTTCCATAAGTTCATATTTTAGGGATTTATTCCTTAGACCTAAAATTTTGCCTTTTATCCTAGCAATTTCACACCTCAACGTGAAGCAGTTTGCTATAACTTTTTCTGTTTTGAACATTCAGTTAATTTCCATGGAATACTCTTTCTCCCATACCTAATGGTTCAATACCTGGTTTAAGTGTCTTTTCCCATTTAAAACCTTCTCTGAATCTTCTAAGTGAAGTTGATATCTTTCTTCTGACTCATGTTTATGCATAGTATCGAACTCTAAGTATTGTATTTATCATATCAGTTATTTTGTATCTTTCTCCCCATTACACTATGAGTTATTAAGTTTATATTTTATGCCTTAAGTGTCTTAATAAGTCTAGTATCTGGCACTTGACTCTTACAACTTGTTCATTGAATGAATACATGATTAAATGAGTTTGTGTAGTCAGAGAACGAGAAAGCTTCAAGCATTGAGAAAGTTTTCAGAGGAAGAGAGGCGAAGGAGGAAGATACCACTGTGTGCACTGAAATGAATTTCACTTCACAGTTTCATTTAGGGCTGACCCTTTGTGCCAGTTACCACCTGAGCTGAGCTCTGTGTACCTACAGTCGGGCCTTTGATTTGCAACCAGAGCTGCTATTTGCAAAACCGGTAGGAGATTCTGACTCTTAGAGTCTGCAGAAAGCCTTTTCTTTCTTTCTTTTTTTTTTAAATATAAATTTATTTATTTATTTATTTTGGGCTGCGTTGGGTCTTTGTTGCTGCGCGTGGGCTTTCTCTAATTGTGGTGAGCAGGGGCTATTCTTCGTTGCAGTGTGTGGGCTTCTCATTGCAGTGGCTTCTCTTGTTGTGGAGCACGGACTCTAGGCACGTGGGCTTCAGTAGTTGTGGCTCACGGGCTCAGTAGTTGTGGCTCACAGGCTCTAGAGTGCAGGCTCACCAAGTAAGTAAGTAAGTTGTGGTGCAGGAGCTTAGTTGCTCCGCGGCATATGGGATCTTGCTGGACCAGGGCTTGAACTCGTGTCCCCTGCATTGGCAGGTGGATTCTTAACCACTGTGCCACCAGGGAAGTCCCTGAAAGTCTTTTCTTAAAAGAGCGTTTCTGCTGTTGCAACCACCTACTATGATTTGTCTTTTGTTGTAATTTCCCAGAAGTCTTCACCAAATTGTTTGTTCATTTAATCCTGGAAGGTCTTCAGTGGCCAAATAGATGGATTTAAAGTATTGAGGAGCTAAAAGAAATAACGCTGCATGTAGGAGGAAAACAATCTCATTTTAGAGGTGTTACAGACTTCTGAATGGGAGAGGTAATTTACAACAGTTCTTCAAGTTAATTACTGTCAATATCAACAGATACAGCTCTGCCATGACATAGGGATTATCAAGGTAAAAGGTAAAATTTTCTGGGATGATTTAAAAATGGGCATTTGTAAATGTATATAAATAAATCTGATTTAAAAGGAATACTTTATCTGTATTAATCTTCCTGAGAGATAGAGAAGCAATTTTCAACTTATTTAAGTACATTTTATAATGTACTCTGGAGAATTAGAAAGCAGTTCAAGGTCAGTGTTAAGGTTGTTCTTCTCTTTCAGGGAAGATACTGCTAAACCATGAACTACTTCACAGCACTTGTGTGATATTGAGATGCTAGAAGACTCATGGTACTCTATCTTCCTCACGTATCTGCTCCTATGTATTCATAGGATGCATTGGTTAAGCTCTTTACTTATTTCTTGTCTACTTATTACCTGAATGTGTAATACTGCGGGGTTTTATCATATTAAGTTCAGGACTATTTAACTTACAACTTTGACAACTTTGTTATTCCTCAGAGATTTATATGTCTTGATAAATTGACCTCTCCAGCAAAATAGAAAGTTCTCTTAGAAGTTTGGGATCATAATACACACTTTTGCCCAATGCACTGTGCTAGTTACATAGAATCTTGTGGAACTGAATTAGTTTGTAATAGATAGCCAAAAATGGAGTGTTGAAGAGGGAGATACAGCGGCAAAGTTGATCTTTGTTATAAGGGTAAAATATAGAATAATTGGAAAACCTTCCCCAGTTTTTGATAAATGAATGGATATTGCTAGATTATTTTCCCTAGATATAATTCTGTAGGTGTTAAAGAAGTGATGGTATGGTTGATTCTGAGAAACTAAAATTAACAGACTGAGAATTCTGATGAAGACATAAGCTGATTACTTTTCATATATGGAAAGACAACCTAGATATGAAAAGAGCTTGGTAGAAGGACAACAGAATTCTGAGGAGGAATTTTAAGTTGTAATTCCTACCTTTTCTCACATTGCACTGCATGGATTATTGTCTACAGTAAGAAAAATAAATAAATAGTACCACCAGCCCAGCACCAGTGACAGATGGTGGGAAAATAGCAGAATGGAACTCGTGCTTAGCTGGGGTAGAAGGTGAATAACAACAGATTCTCAGGCATTTTGGCTGCCTCCTGAGAATCCCCTCTTCCCCACTATCCCTGCCAGGACCAGACAGGAGGAAAGGAGAATCCCCCAAGAGTGGAGTTGTTGACTGTGGGGAGAGATATGCAAAGAGTGGTTCAGCTCAGATTGTAAAGTTAGAAAATCTCAAACTTGAGGTGAATCCCTCCACCTAATACCACATAATGGAGAGTTAGTGGACCAAAAACTTAATATAAATGAAAAATTAAGTATAACACAAGCATAATCAGCATTCTCAAAGAGATAAAGGAGAATGTTGGAAAAGAGAAGCAGAATAACGTTTTAAAGAAAAAAATAAAATAAAGTATTCAGTAGAAGGATTAAAACATGAGAATGAGTACAACTGGTTAACAAATGAGTGACTTTAAAGATTAAGTTGAGGAATTCAAAAAAGTTATCAGGAAGGGACAAAGAAAAAGAATAGTAAAACAAATTAGGGATGTGAAGGAAGGGTGTACAAGTGTTAACTTCCACATTAAAGGTTTTCCAGAAAACCAATTGGAAAAAAAAATGGCAGGGAGGATATATTTGAAGAAATAATGACCTAGAATTTCTAAGAATTAAAGAGAGATAAACATTGACAAGTTTCATAGTAAACATTGACAAGTTTCATAGTACCACAGCTTTAGGACAACAAAAAATACAAACATATTAGAGTGAATTTTAAAACATCAAAGACGTCTCTTAAAGCTCCCAATAGAAAGAGCAGATTATTTAAAAAGACACAAGAAATGGACAGTAACATACTTCTCAATGAAAATCTTATATGCAAAATGCATATAACATTTTGTTTTGTGGATAAGAGGAGTAACATTGTTAAAGAGTCAGAATAAAAGAACTTTAAATCTAGACTACCATATTCAACTAATAGTAGTTTAAATGTAAAGGAAATATACTTACATATTCTTAGACAAACAACTCAAGTTTCATTAAGCAAATGGCTCTTTTGAAAACTTTTTCAGAAGTGTACCAGTGAGTTGTCAAATAAACCTAGGAAGATCTACTCTCTATGGAATATAGAGGTGAGGAAATAACTTAGTAAGTTTTCTTGTTGCTAAAACAAACCTAAAATCCATAAAAGATCCATAAATCTCAGTTAAAAATGTAAAAACTACAAACATGGTGGTGGGAGTGAGGAGAGCATGTCATGAGAGACTTTAGATGATATAGACATTGATAGGCATAACAAATGGGTAGAAAGTAAAAAAATTAATGCAGACATATGTCATTTTCCTGGTAACCAACATAAGAAATTGAATGCAATGTCAACTTCTATACAATAAGAAGAAACTTGATATGTCCAAAGGAAGGCATGAAAGGAGAATTAATGTATAGAAAATGTGTAATAGAAAGAAATCAATAAAATATGAAGGTAGAAATGAGTGCTAGCAACAGTTGTAATAAATGTAAATGTGTTAAATTCACTGACAAAACAGATCTTTAGAATGAATTAGAAAAACATCATCCAACAATATACAAAATATAAAAGAAACACTTCAAATAAAAGATAGTGAAAATTGAGAATAAAAACGGGGCTTAAAATTACAAAAAAAAATGTATTAGGTTATTAGAACCAAGCCTCTCATTGTAGACAACTAAAAAAGACATTAAATATTAAAATTATTTTTATATTCCCAGAAGAGTTGATAAGAACAGGCCAAAATTGAAGGGAAAATAAGAACCAAGAGAAGTAAGCAAGTACAAAAGCTATTTTGACTAAAATCTGGCAAGTTTGAAATATACCTCTACTATAGGAACTCCACTTTTTCTACTGAGGTTCTTTGTCCACACATGCAGAAATCTAGAAGTCTCTGGGAATTTAGTCCCTTTTTGTAGAGCCCTTGCCCAGTGGCTGACAGATACAGGAGTATGACAGCTTAGTTTCCTTGCCTTAGACATCTGAGAAGTGTAACTTCAGAGTTCCTCTGTAGGATCAGGCTGAAGCTATGCTCTACAGGTCTTTGTCTGAGATTATACTCTTGCTTGGCTTTCTTCTCTTCCCTCTCCTGCTTCCCTTTCATATAAACATATGAGCAATGTGTGAGGTTTACAGTGAGCAAGTCTTTTATGGCTAAAACAGCTGTGTGTGGATTTGGTGGTATATTTGCGAAATGAGACAACAGAGAGAAGGTAGGGATTGTTAAAGGAGCAATTGTGTCATTGGGCATAAGATTGAAAAATTAAGCTGGGACTGAGTTTTGCAGCATCATTAACACCAAACTAAGTAGATTCAGTTACTCTCCACGTAATGGGAAGTCAGTGAAGGATTTTTAAGAATAGGAGTGATGTGATAAGTTCTATATTTTACAGCAAAATTGTTGGAACCATGAATGATAGCATGCAAGTTTTTACTGGAGTCCAAAGAAAATAATGATGAGGAATTGAGCTGAGTCAGAGAATAAAGAGGAGTGGATGAATGAGAGACAAATTTTAGAGATACAATTTACAAGACAAGTTTACCATTTACATGTGAGAAAGGGCAGGGGGAAAAGTTAGAAATGACTTCAAAATCCTTCATTTTTAAATTTAGGTAGCTTATTTATTGATATATGGAAGGAAGAATGAGGAACAAGTTTTGACAAGAAAGATATTGAGTTCAACTTTGCATTTTTGAGACACATATTGAATAACCATGTGAAGATAAATAAAACCTGTAAAAGGGAGTCTGTGATTAGAGTTTAGAGATTGGTAAAATTTTACAAAATGAGAAAACGTGAAAGCTGAGGAAAAAATCCTGGGTAAAAACAACATGTAAGGAGTAGAAGCACTAGTTGAGCAAAATAAACATAGACAAGAGGAAATAGAACTAGATAAGAGGAGACTATGGTAGTATCATAAAAACAAATGAGAAAAGGGTGAAAAATATAAGGGTCGTTGCTATAAAATGTTGCAATAAGGATTGAAAATGTGCTGTTCTGCTTGGCAGTTAGAATGTCGTTGATAACTTTTCTTCATACAGCTTTAAGAGAGACTTAAAAGTAAAACTAGAGACTGCTCTTTGAAGAATCTGGACTGTGAAGAGTGAGACAATGTCAAGAAATGATCTTTTTTCAAGAATGGGGATAACTAAGCATGATTAGTTATGGAAGTTAGGAGAATAAGAAGAGGCCAGTGGAAAGGTGGAGGTTGAATAAATGAAACATTTGATTAGAAAATATTTTGAAAAAGGTATGGCACTGAAATTGAATTTATGTGAGCTAACACATAAATGTTGCTCTAAAGGAGTCCATCAGCTGATTCTGAAATCCACATGTAAATTCAACAGACCAAAACTAACCAAGGCAACTTGAAACGGAAGAAAAAAGTTGTAGAACACAGTTCTAAAACTTATTTACAAAGCTACAGTAATCAAAAGGTGTGGTACTATCATAGACATATAGATCAATGAAATAGAAATGAGGGTCCAGAAACTAACACTTATATCTGTGGTCAATTGATTCTAACAAAGATGCCAAGGCAATTCAATGGGGAAGGAGTAGTCTTTTCAATCAATAGTGGTGGGACAACTAGATATCAAGATGCAAAATATTGAATCTGAATGCTTAATTCACATTATACACAAAATTTAACGCAAAATGGGTCAAAGACCTAAATGTAAGAGCCAAAATTATAAAGTTTGTAGAAGAAAACACATGAATAAATCTTTGTGACTTTGGATTATACAATGATTTTTTAAGCTATGAGATGAAAAGCACAAGCAAAAAAATGAAAAAGTGATTAACTGAATAGCATCAAAATTTTAGATTTTTGTGCTTCAAATGACATCATCAAAAAATTGAAAAGAGAAAATATTTGCAAATCCTGTTTTCGATGAGACCTGTATCCAGAATATATGAAACTCATTAACAAAAAAGGATTGGAAAATATCCAAAAAGATACAGGAACATCTACTAAGTACATTAAAGATGTTCAGCATTATTAGTCATCACAGGAATGCAAATCAAAGTCACAGTGAGATACCACTTCACAACTCACTATAATAGCTGTAGAAAAAAAAAAAAAAACTGACAGTAAAAATTTGGTGAGGATGTGAAGAAATTGAAACCCTCAAACATTGCTGGTGGGAATGTTAACTGGTGCAGCTACATTGGAAAACAGTGTGGCAATTCCTCAAAATGTTAAATATAGAGTTACCATATGATCTACAAATCCACTCTTAAGTATTTACTCATAAGAAACATATGTCTACATCAAAAGTTGTACACAGATGTTCACAGCAGCATTAGGCATAATAGCCAAAAAGGGGAAACAACCCAAATTTCCAACAACTGCTGAAGGAATAAACAAAATGTGGCATATCTCTTCAGTGGAATGTTATTAGGCAATGAAAAGGAATGGAGTACTGATAACTGCTACTATGTGAATGAACCTGAAAACAGTATGCTAAGTAAAGAAAGCCAGTCATAAAAGACCATAGAGGGCATGATCCCATTTATATGAAATGTCTAGACTAGGCAATTCTATAAAGACAAAAAGCAGATTAGTGGTTGTCTGGAGTTGGCGGTGGGGAGGTTGGCAGTGGGGAGGCAATTCTATAAAGACAGAAAGCAGATTAGTGGTTGTCTGAGGTTGAAATGGGAAGTGAATGCTAATGGGTATAGATTTCTTTCTGAGGTAATGGAAATATCCTAAAATTAGATTATAGTGATGATTGCATAACTCAGTAAATAAACTAAAAAACCATTGAACTTTAAATGAGTGAATATTATGGTATAATTTTATCTCATTAAGCTGTTTAGAAGGAGTCCACCTTATTGCTGCTTATCACAGAAAATGTGCTGCTTAGGTTCTAGTAGGAAGGCTTTTATTATTTTGGAATTTTTCCAAAGGCTACTCTCAGTTTGGGCCATATAGTGAAGGAATTTAATACTACTGTTTAGGAAGATTGACTAAACTGTGGATCTGGGTTTTTGTTGGACTGTTCTACAACTCTACTTTCACCCTCAGAAGAATGAAACAAAGGCAATGGAACCAAATAATTTTTAGGATGAAAACTCCATATTGCCTATCACGTGTTTACAGTTTGTTGACTTGATGTTCATTATTGATTGGATTTTCTTTTGTACTTGAATTTTATCTCTGCTTCTACTCTGAGATTATGAATGAAAACTAGTATTTTTCAACTTCATTCTTAAAGGTAAATTGACCTGCAAAGATTTAAATTTCACAACTGAGGTCAGTGCACTGATCAATCTGGCTCAGAGTGCTAGACAATAGAAAACAGAGATGATAAGGTTGTGTCAATCTCATTCACGCTATTTTGATTTACTTTAAGGGCTAAATTAATATTTTTTGACAGGACACTAAATTCTCACTTTTAATTATAAACTAAGAAAACAGGATTATGTTGGATAGTCTTTTTTTAGTCTATTATAGCGCATGCAGTTCTAAACACAAATAATTTTTAAAATTATTTTAAACAGGATTTAGAACTGCTCAGAGCTTAAATTTCACGGCACTCAGATTCTTAAAACAGGACCACTATCCTAGGTGTTATGGACTAAATGTTTTTGTACCCTCCCAAATTCACATGTTGAAATCCTAACCCTCAATGTGATGGTATTGGGAGGTGGGGCTTTGCAGGGAGTAAGGGCATGAGAGTGGAGCCCTCATGAATGGGATAAGTTCTTTATGAAAGAGACCCCAGAAAGCTTTCTAGTTCTCTTTTGCCCATGTGAGGATACAAGGAGAAGTCAGCAGTCTGCAATCCACAAGGGGGTTCTCACCAGAACCTGACCATACTGACAACTTGATCTTGGACCTCCAGTCTCCAGAACTGTGAGAAACAAATTTCTGTTATTTATAAGCTACCCAGTCTATGGTACATAGACAACCTGTTATAGCAGCCTGAATTGACTAGGATATTAGTCAATTCACTTGTACGAAAATTAAAAAATCAGTTTATAAGTTTGTACAAATATACACCAAAGGCATGTACTTAAGATCAGATAACATACAAAAACCTTTGTTTCTAAATGGGTATTGTACTATTTGTTCATTTAGTGCAAAATCTTGTTAATAGAAGTGTCTTTTGCTCCAACTGCATTTGAATTTTCCCAGAATGTGAAAACCTTTGTTATAAGATGCTTAGGAAATAAAGCACTCAAAAGCAAAGCTTAGATCTCTGATAAAATTCAGAGTCAAACAAGAGACTCTCTCTACAGTGAGCTGAAGTGTCAAAGTGCCACACCTCAGGGTGAGATTCATTGGAATAACACAGCCTGTAGTAAGTCACAGCCCAGGTCATGAGTTTTTATGCAATCTCTGGACTTGAACTGGCAGTACCCCCAAGCAAACACAAGCTCTCCTTGGAGGAAAGTACCATTATTGTAGTCTTCAAAATATTTCCCAAATAATTTTTCAAATACAATGTCTAGAATGTAGTAAAAAATATCAGACACACAAGGAAATAAATTCTATGAGTCAAAGAAAAAAAACAAAACAGAAAACAGTTTAATGAAGGCCTTTGGCAGCGAATGTAGGTAAATTACAACAAAATTGGAGCCTATTACCCACTCAGCTATAATAAAAATAAAGAGTGTGTAGAGTTATGGATTCAGGAACATATCTAGGGACAAGTTAGAACAAAGAGCACTAATTTTTAAAAATTTATAACTTCAAAATACAAGAAAAAAGTGTTAATTTTTCATTTACATAAAAAGAATGTCAAATAATTTGACCTAAGTAAAAGAGGGATAGAAAACTTTCTACCTTTTCCTCATTTAATTAGAATCTCTTGTCGTGGAGGGAAGAATTATGCCTCGCTTTTGGATTCTATCATTATGAATGAATGAACTGTTGAGGAAAATGTTGCTTTAAATGAAGTAACATTGAGCTTATATTAGTTGTAACCAGTATGTAAATAATTTTTTTATTGATTTTCTTCAAGGATCAGTTGAGATTTTAGGCTAAGCGGGAGTTACAAATAGGATCAAAGTCACAAGGTGATGAAAGTAATAGACAAAGATCCTTGTGAAAAGGTTTAAGAATTCATAGGTGTAATAGAGACAATGAAAAGGATTAACAGTACTTGTATAGGTGGAAATATTTCCTCTCTTTCAGTAGTTTCTAATATTATTGCTACCAAGGATCATTTTTTATTATTAATACCCACAGCTTTGGGTATTAAAAATATTTTATTCCTCAAACTTAAGAAGAACTCAATTCACTTTTCCACAGTCAAAGGCATATATAATTGGACATCAGATCAGCAAAAAATTAACAATAGACTACAGGGTTGATGTAGACAAAAGCCAATGTTCTAATTTTTTTATTCATTCATTTACTTTTTTCATTCATTCTCCTATTCATTCCTGAATTCATTAATTATGGAGTGGTTTTAATGTATCAGAAACTATACTGGGCTTGTAAATCTCTATTGTGGTTAAGTACAAGGTTCCTAAGAGTTTGTTGACATATTAAAAATAACTCAAGGACTCCCTACTACAAAGTTCGTAAATTGCAACTTTTGGAGAGCCTAATGTTTTATATGGAAAAATTGAGACCTAGAGAGGTTGATTTGCCCCAGATTGTCCAGATAATTCATGGTTGTATTAGCACGAGGTACAAAATGAATTGTAAATATATTAGTAATACTTAAAAAATTAAAGACAACTTATTTGTCTTCTCTTTTGGAATCACTCATTACACTTGGCTAAAGAATTGTTGCAGAATAGTTTGTACAATAACTTTCAATTGTACTAATCAGCAACAATTTTTCTCTCTTAACCCCAATCAGAGAAACATACTTCTGGGTCTCAGTCAATTGTAGTTGCTTGTAAATGGCCTTTGACTGATTTGTATAGTCAGGGAAGTTGTCATCAAGCATGTAGACATAGCCCAAGATAGTTTGAAAAGATACTGGAGCAAGTGATCTGTGGCAATAGATCAAGACAATTGCTGTATGCCAGTGTTGAACAGAAAAAAAAAAAAAAAAGTAACCAAACAGGATATTTTTGTCAATTGTTCGAGAACTGATCTGGCTGAAATCTACTTAAATTTTAAAATCAGAGGAAATCAGGACTATTCCACTTTCCTGTTGGTAGATAACTTCTTAAACATTCACACCCTACACTTTTAATAGAAACTGACTGTGTTTTCATTATTTATTAATCCCAGGATGCACTTATAAATATGAAATATCATTATTTGAGTTTATTATACCGTTAGCTTTAAAATTTTATAAACTAGAGAACAGGTGACAAATTGGATAAGCTAAGGAGGTTTATTGTTGTAAGAAAAGTGTATCAGTAAAAAATACCCTCGGTAAAATAGGAAAACTAAAGACTGTAAAATTTACCAAGAGCATTTGATTAAAAAATGTATTTTTCAATCTTTCAAATATTAAATTTGTCTTAATGTCTGAAAAGTGTTTTAAAAAATTCTAAACCAGGAGATTTGTTTCGTTTTTGTCTTTGCAAAAATGGTTACCTCACTTTTGTTTTCATATGTTCCCATTTGTAAGGATACACTTCACATGCCTCAAAAAGGAATTTATAATGAGTCATGGCTTTCTGATTGACTAGGTATGGATACTAGATTTTTTCCTTTCTTTTTTCATAAGAAATATTATTTTGATAAACACCTTAGAGGCCCAACAAGTACCCTTTTATTGGGAAAAGCTCTGAATAAATTGTTACACTGGATTTAGTTTTGATCACCAAGGAATCTTGTTCATGGTGACATGGTCAGAAAAGAAGTCTTGGGAAAAAATATAAGAATTGGAAAAACGCTAACATTAACAAGGACCTTTACATTTTCAATTAATTTAATAATCGTTAATATTAAGTACCTCTTAAGTGCTAAGCACTAAAAATCTCTGCAGAAAAAAAAAATAAGGTAAAGGCCTTGCCTTCTAATGTCTTATTGTTAAATGGGGAATGCAGATACGATAACAGGCAATTACAATATAGTGTGCTAAATTTCACAGAAGGCTATCCTGAGGGAATGTAAGATGTAGGACAGGTACTTAGTTTAGGTTTGGAGGATCAATGAAGCCCTCTCAAGGAGATTATTTCTAAGGTCTGATGGAAGAATAAAAGATAACAAGAAGGTTGAGAACAAGAAGAGTGTTCCCAATGAAGAGGATTTATGTAAAGGCTAGGAATCATAATTATGAATATACAATAGATCTTCCCACTGCTTAGAAAAGATGGTGAGATGCTAGCAAATACAGACAGGAGGCAGAATCATTCCACTCCTATCTTGCATCTGTCCTTGTCATTATGGAAAAGTTATTATCAAACTAGAATGAAAAGAAAAACACCATTAAAAGTGAACTGCAGTCCCAGAAAAAAATAGATTATCAAGTCACCCAGACATTTTAAATGAATTCTAGCTTGTAGCCATAGATAAATTACATCCCAAAGTTTTGAAAGGGCTTACAGATGTAATCGCAGAATGGTTGCCAGCAATCTACAGAAATCATGGAGGAAGGGAGTGTTGCCAGGAGATGTGATCTGAGTGAATGTCATACCAATTCTCTCAAAGGTAAAACGGTAGATTCTAGAAACTATTAGATCAGCAGTGTTGATCTTTAATAGCATTCTAGAATGGATTACTCTAACAAGGAATTGTGAGTATTTAGAAAATAATGAAACTACCTGTAGGATCCATTAGTTTTCCATAGGTTGAGTTACCTGGGAGATTTCAGGAGGTTGGGAGGTTGCACTATTTGTATCTAAGTGAGGATTTTGATGAAATCACTCAGAATGTCCTTGTGGAGTGGTATAGAAATATGTCAGTAGGGGTAGGTGGATATGTAGCTGGTTGAACACTGCGTGTAATTAGTAATTTGGGGTTAGCTTGCAGGGAGATTTCTCAGGCTGTGTTTCATGGCTTTGTCCTTGGCGTTGTCTTGGTCTCATTTTTAAATCTAATCTGATTGAAGAGACATCAGTCTGGAAGGAGGAAGTTCATATATTGACTGATAGAAACAGAATTCAAAAATGCCTTAGAACAACACATAAAAATCTGGACTTTGAGATTTAGCAACAGAAATGCAGGTAAAGTTTTGGCTTTGACAATCAGTTACCTAAGAGATTTTTAAAGTTCATCTCAAAAGCAATACAAAGCAAAATGAAACTCTAGGTCCTTTTGTTAACCACAAAATTCAAAAGTTGTACCTGCTTAAACAAAAGTGAATTCAAGCTAAGACTGTATTAATAGAGGAACAGTTTCCAAATGAGGGGAGTGGCAATAAGACTGATTTCGAATATTTCACTGAACTTGGACTCTGGTCAGACTCATCTTGAGTATCACATACAGTTACAGATGCAAGATATGGCTATTTCCTCAATGTCCATTCCACCTGCCCTGTTGATACCAGCAGTAAAGTTTGAGTGGGCTTGACCTCACTCCAGCTTCAAGGGTAGGCAATGTCCAACGAAGGCCAATCAGGAAAATTCCATCTTCCTTTGCACTGTAATTGGTTTAATTAACCCAGGCCTAAGCTTATCAGTGTGTGGCATTTGCCTGATTTTAGGGATTGGTTCAGGGGTGGCCAATTGATGTAAATCTCAGTGTTTTCTTTTTCCCAGCAGTTAATGGGAAGCAACCTGCCCTTCCTGCTGAATGAGGCATCAGGCAGCACTAATTGCTGCTGGCAGGCATCCAACAACTATGAGGGAAGTCATCAGTCTGAGGAGAAAGTTCACAAACACAGAGATAAAGGCAGAGAAGAGCAAAGCAATGGAAAATGGACTCAGAGCTCTGACCAAACTATGCCTAAATTGCCCTGAGGCTGGAGTTTTTAGTTATTCTTTAAGCCAAATTGAGTTGTTGTATTTTGTTTGTTTATTCTTTGATCACCTTTAACTGAAATCATTCTAACGAGTCCAAGGGCAAAATTCTAAGATTCTTGTCAGAACAGAGGAAGGCCATGCCATACGAAGAAAGTTTAGAAGAACTCGAGAAGAGGGAAACTTAAGTCACATGTGTCGTTTAGAAACATCTGCCCCATGGAAGGGAGAGTGGATTGTTGTTTCTGTTCGAGAATGTAAGGCTAGGACTATTGCTACAGAGTTGTGGAAAGGCAAATTTTAACTTAATATAAGACACTGAGAATTACTCTTTCAAAGAACATTTCTAATTTTTAGAGGCATTCCATTGTAGAAAGAGCTGTTTGCCAATTATTGGAAGTGCTAAAGCAAAGAATAATGAACCATCTGTAAGTTGTATTCAGTTCCAGGATTTGATGGTATTTTGCCATCCTTCATTATTTATATGAAGATAAGGTAGTTGCTGGATTAAGAGAGCTTGATTCCTGCCTTGGCTTCTCTATATGACCTGATCTATGTTTTCTCTGGGTCTGCATCCTCATCCGAAGAGTGAATAAGTTAGAATACATGGTTTCTAAAACTGTTTCCAGCTCTAAAACTTTTTGCCACCCAAGGAAAATTACTGGAAGTGTGGCAGCAAGACTCTTGACCTGCTACCTCTCAAGGTAATAGTCAAATCTAAAAATGGGAAATTAGAATATCACTTTCCCATTAATCACAACATCACTTCTCAAAGTTAGAATGAGGGATTGCCTTGGGAAATACCACCTAGATCTAATTCCTGAAGATATTATGAGCATATTTCAGAAATGGAATCTTCTATTGAGTGAATTATCAAAAATTCAATCAATTAACAAGAAGTTATTGAGCACTTACACCCCCAGGCCTGTGCTAGGCACAATGATAGAGAAAATCTTACCTGTCTGGCTTTGTCTAAGATGCAAAGTAAATCATAAGTTTTCAGTGCAGTACATTTTCTGTTATCTGGAGGCCACATAATAAATACCTCCCTTAGCTTTTGCTCTTAGTACTGAATCCAGGATACTGCTAAGATCTTTAACACAGAAAGAAAAAGAGTAGAAAAAGTATCCCTTTAAGTGCTTATTAGATTCTTTTGAGAGTTCCAGAAAGATCCTTTAAATAAAGACTATAAATTTGTTTTATATTACATACTCATGTGTAATAACATACTGAAATTATATTAAACAATAGATAAATGTTTTTATACTAACTTATTTAAATGTATACTTTTTAGGAAACATAAATCAGCACAGAGAGGGTTTATAATCATCCTAGGTGTCTATCTATAAATTCCAGCTATGTATTCATTATTGAGCAGGTGCTATGAAATCTGTATAAAATATAGTTCCTGCCTCTTAGGAATGAATAATTGGAGGAACCAAAATGGTTGAATGAGCTTTTGAATAAGTTTGGTGGACATGTGCTCATCTTTGTGGTACAGGCCATGGGTGTCACAGAAGCACAGAGGAGAGGGAAACAAGGGATGCAAATGGGAAGCTAACATGGAGATAGTGGGTCTTAGCTGGGTCTTGAAGGACAGGCTGAAATTTAAGAGGCAGAAGTGGTGAGGAATGCTGCTTAGGTGAGAAAAAAAGAGTTATGAAGGCTCAGAAAACATAGACTTTCACATGGCTATGAGGATACTGACCTTATTAGACAGAAGGGAGATCTCACGCATCTGGCAGGAAAGGGGGCAACCCTCCTTGGACAGGTGGATGGCAGGCAGGACGCAGCAGCAGTCTTCCCTCCCAGCGGGAAGGGGAGATTTCCAGTTATACGGGGAATTACCTCAGGTTGGCTCATTAGTTACCAGGGAAACCAGCAGAGGGGCCTGGCCCTCCTAGCCCCTCAGGCTAAGTTCCTTCATGGGGCGGAAGTCTTCCCTTTGTTAAACTATCATTCTGATCTAAAGACTAAAACAATCATTGGCTGGGGCCGGGGGGGGGGGGACAAGTATGTAGGCATTAACTGATTAGGCCCTACAATTAAGGGGAGAGGTCAGTCCTGTGAGTGGGGTGTAGGTGCAGGTTGGGCAGGGGATGTACCGAGAGAAAGCAAAAAGCCATCTTGGGTGGTCTGATCACACACTGGTGTTAATATTAATTTAAATAGCCATGGACCATCATTCTAGAAGAACTTAACTAATGCTTCCTTTTATGAGAATGGGATGGAAAAATGAAACAAATTATTTGTTATTGATCATAGCAAACTATCCAGAAGGTAAATATGCATAAAAGTTTGCATAAGATCCCTTACCTTTTAAATATTCTTTTCATCTTTTAATCTTGGGTGACATGTGCAGACAGCTCAAGCTTTCCTCTTCTGGTTTGTCTTGCCACCAGAAACGTTGGACACCAGGGAATAGTTTGCTTTCTCTATATTATATGTCATTTGTTATGGATGTAGTTTTGGACTATGTACATGATTAATAATTTAAAAACTCAATATGCTGAGAAATGCAGAATTCATTATGGGAATCCAATAAGAAAGTGAAGGTGTTACGTCTATTACTTATTTCTGCAATCAATTGTGCTGATAGGTGCACAGTTACTTTGGGGAGAATAAAACTACTGGGATACATCTTGAGAGGAAAACAGTAACAGATGAAAATTTAAAAAAAACATTGGATATAGGTTCATTTGGTTTTGTTTAAATTTTTAGGATATATAGTTGGATTTCTAAATGATATTGAGAGTCAATTATGTTGTGAAATAGAAAAAAATGTGGTTGGAAGTGGGCTTAGACTGCCATCCCTTTTGAAAGGAATAGAGGCAGAGTAGTGTGCAGGGATGCAAACAGGTTGGAGGTTTGCAGGTAGGAGGGTGAGGATGGTCTATTTTTATGGATTCTTACTGTTCAGGAAACAAGAGGCAAGATTATCACCTATGCAGGATGAAGTAGGTGATATTTCAGGTTTGTGGAGGAAGGAAAGTCAATGAAATCGTTATCTCGAACTGGTAGAGAGAACTGATTAGTAAAATGTAGAACTACTAGACAGTGTTGAGGTTTGCCTTCATTTAAAGTAAGCCCGACTACATTTTTTCTTCAGGTTCAGCTTGACAGGCTTGTAAGCGTAGGTGAAGAACTAGATTCAACTGGGATTAGAATTGTGTCAAGCAAGAAAGATTGAGAAAGAAAGGGGCAAGGAAATAGAGGGTGTATTCAAGGGAGCAATTGTTATAATAATGCATGGAATCCAAGCAAATAAGAAGAAAGTAGGGAAGTGGTGTGGTAGAAAATTGTGGGAGTGGAGGTCCTAGAACTTTGAAGTGGAAAGATGAGAGGTAGTGATTACACTGTGGGACATTTGAAACAGATTGGGAAGATGGGGCAATTAGTGGTAATGACAAAATCTAGTGGGCACTCAAAGAGGTGCATGGTAGAGGGGATGGCATCAAGGGGGTACTGGAGGGATCTTTCCCATATCTATTGCAATCAGCAAGACTGATGACAGGACTAATAATGCAAGGGAAAAAAAAAAAAAAAACAGTGAGCTAAGAGTTAAAATCTTCACCGAATGAGAGGCAGTGGCTGGAAAGATGGAAGATAATGGCACCAAGTGATGGGAGGCAATATGACCCAGTTATTAAGAGAATGGACTCTGGAGCCCAACTGCCAGTGTTCAAATCCTGGCTCTCACATTTTCTAGCTCTTTGACTGTGGACGGCTAACTTAACATTCCAGTTACCTCAAATGCATCTGTAAACTAAGGAAAGCAATACACATAACTCACAGCTTTGTTGTAAGGATTAAATCAGATCAATGCCTGGCAAAGAGTAATCAATATATAAGTGCTATTAGCGTGTGGAATAAACTGAGAGGTGGGATTTTCGGAGTGTGTGTGTGTGTGTGTGTGTGTGTGTGTGTGTGTAAGCGTGTAAGCATGTTTTTATCAGGGATCATCCAGGAATGAGCAATAAAGAGCAAGGCCCAGCAAGACATGAGGTGTTGGAGAGAAAAGAGATGCCACTTGAGAAAGCTTCAGAGGAAGCTGTGACCTTAGGGAGGGTCAAGTTTCAATGAGAGTATGGAAGTGTGAATGCTTAGCAGAGGCTGCAGATACAGAGCTTAGCTGATGACAGACTCGGTTCTGGAAGCGCCAGCCATGGATTTAGGGAGGTGCAGAGGAGAGGAAGACTGGGTCAGATTTTAGGGAATGTACACAGCCAGAGAGGGACAAGTGTCCTTATAATGATGAATAACTTGCGAGATGTGGGCTGCTTCTGCTGAGTCAGGTAAACTGATAAGGTGAGGTATGAGGCTGACAGTGCTGATTATATTCCCTCTGGTGACCAGTCTCCCCCAGTTGCTCAGAAGATGAAGTGTGAGAGTCCTACAGAAGCCTGGCAGAGCTCCTCTGTAGCCAGTGTGTAGGCTAGAGGAGTCATTGCCAGGCAGAGAGGCAGAAGAATTCCAGGTGAGTGATGAGAATTTCATTCATCGGTACTGGAACTCAATCCTAACAGCTAATTCAGGTCCCCAAGACTAGATCACAACACCGTTATACATTTTCAAAGCACCTGTATTTCTTCTTCAAGGCACATAATATTATATACTTAATTGTATGTTTATTTACTTAATGCCGGTTTCCCCTCACAGAATGGGCAGGAAGTGTGCCTCTTCTATTCCCTGTTGGAGCTTCAGAGCTTTGTATGTGTGGTAGGCACTATATCTGTATCTAAGCCATATCTATGCATCTATATCTATGCCTCTCTTTACATCTCTATCTATAGCATCTGTCTTTGTGAGAGGGTTATATTAGAGGTTAAGTTGCCAAAATAGATTTATTGGCAATGATCATATCTAATTTCAAAGTTTCACTCCCTAAGCTGGCTGCCTCTGTGTTCACTTATCCACGGTGAATCAAGGTTGTGTTTGGAAGAGCAGCACAATGAGTAATGGAGGTCTGGTCTCCAGCTGTCCTGAGAGCTTTACTAACAGCATCTTTCTAGACTTTCCTCAAGGGAAAAAAATGGGGACTTGACCTAAGGAATGAAACAGTCTTTGAACTGTTTCAACTTGATTAGCAGCGTGTGATGAGCCTAGAAAGAATAAGAGTTCACTTGAGACGTCCTTCTCGTAGCCTAAATTAATGGACAAAGAGATCTTATTTTTATGTTGCCTGGAATTGTTCAGTGAGTATTTCATGTAAGTACTTTTTTTTTTTTTTTGGTTCCCCAACTAGATCATTACTCCCTAGTGACAAGAAGGAGTGTCACTCAGGCTGGAGACGGCTAAGCCTCATTTGGCCAAAGCCAGTGGTTTCTTATTATACTACGCGTGCTATGTTTGGGCAAGTCAGAGTGGTGTCATGTAATCCTACATGAAAAAGGCCATCTTGTGGTCAGGGCATTGTGGTTAATGGGTGAGGAAACAAGGTTACAGAGCATTGCCACCTTTTTAATGGGGCCTTCTGGAATTAATGAGGCTGTGTTCTCAGGGCAAATGGGATGAGAGCAGACACCAGATCATTTACTGCTGCATCCTCCATAGTACATAATACTGTCGACAGTGGCTATGGGGTACACGTTAATAATTATTTTTCTCAGTGACTGGAAATAGTGTATTTTTTCACTGTCACATTCTCAGCTGCTCTAGCGTTACTCTTTTGTACGTGTCCTCGTAGCACCGTCAGTTGAAGCTGACAGTTTTCTAGAGTTGAGAACGCTATTAGGAGACTTTGCTGAAACAAGGCAGCTTGTAGTTTGTTCCCTGGGCTTCTTTCACTACCTCTAATTGAATTAACAAACAGTTTAACAGAAATGTCTGCATTCAAATTGAAGAAAAGGAAAAGAGAAGGCCCAGGTAGGGATTTCATGGAAAAGCTATAGTGCTTTGCAAATAGCTGGAGTCCAGTGAAATTGAAGCAGTGACCCAGGCTGGACCAAGCTAGAACAGGTAACATCACAGATTCAGAAAAAAATGGCAGGAAAATGAATAAAAAGAGATGGTGGGAGGAACAGGAGTTGGAGCATAAAAAATTAAGGGACCTTGGGATCAGCTAGACCTGAAATCATTTGCACATTTGACCTTGTGTTCTCTTCTTCTCATCCTAGCTTTGTCTGTTTATTTGACTGAAATCTGTGTCCCAACGCAACTATTTTAGGTGGGTTTGAAAGTGCGATCATAGAAACTCTGTACCTAGAGGCTTGGTTTAAATCCGCTCAGCTCACTCCGTCCTACCCCTCTAATCCTGTCACTTCTCCAGCTGACAAGCCATAGTGGCAGAGGCTGAGAAGGAAGGCTAACTTGTTCTTGGCCTTTCTTCCTACAAGCACATTCTACGCGCACAAACAGCGCACGAACACAATTCTGAAATGCTCATGCGGAGTTTTAAGATCTGGTACTCAAATGGCAACATCCAAAAACATGCTATGTTGTCTTAGTAAGACTCTTGAATAAATTGTTGTGCTCTCTTCTCTATGATGACATTCTTGACTCTCATCCCTCACGGATGATACTATAGCCTCCAGTCTCCCTGCCACTCTCCCCTCACAGCCTGAGCCATCATCTCAAAAATGTGAATCACATGGTGGAACTTTCCTGCCTAAAATCGTGTAATGACTTCTTATGCTTCCTGGAATAAAACCCATAACCTTAGTCTCCAAGGTACTGAATACACTTGCCTCCAACCTCCTCTCTTACTGTTACATGAAAAGCCATTTCCCGCCAAAGAACCTGTGCACTGACTTGTCCCTGCCTGGAATGCTCATCTTCCACCGATTATTTTTTGAACTTATCGATATTTCTAATTACTTCAGTAATACACATGATTGCTTTTTAAATACATTTTTAATGTTTGTCTCTCCCACTAGAATGAAAACTGCATGAGGACAGGAACTTTGTCACATTCATTCATTGCTCTATCTCTAGCACCTAGTACAGCATTTGAGACATAATAGTTAACCTACAAAATAGTCACAGAATGAGTGAATACTAGCTTAAAATTCTCAAAGCATCTTCATTGTCATGAAAGTATCACTTTTTTCTTGGACTGTCTTACTAAATTTTTTTTCTTTAGCTTATGATTGCTTATGAAACGCATATTTGCCTTTCCGACTCCACATTTATAATTAAATATGGGCTGCCTAGTGTTGTCCTTCATAGCTAGGAATAATCCTATTTATAATATTGATTATTCTCTAACATGTAGAGTATCCATCAGGCTTCTCCCCAGTATTACCTTGTGATCTGGGACACTGGGCCCAGCTCTGAGCCCTGCACTTAGAGGTCCTTACCCTGCCTCTCTGCTGACCTCATCGATGGGATCAGAGTGCATGAGGTCAAGGGGATGTGCTCACTCACACCTGAGCACAGCTTTCTTTGTGTGTATTTTCACTTTCTTTTTTTTTATTGAAGTATAGTTGATTTACAATGTGTTAATTTCTGCTGTACAGCAAAGTGATTCCGTTATACATATATCTACATTCTTTTTTTAATATTCTTTTCCATTATGGTTTATCATGGGATATTGAATATAGTCCCCTGTGCTATACAGTAGGACGTTGTAATCCATTCTATATATAGAAGCTTACATCTGCTAACACCAACCTCCCACTCCAAACTCCCCCCCCACAAACTTCCCCCCTCCTCCTCCCCCTTGGCAACCACGTCTGTTCTCTATGTCCGTGTGTCTGTTTCTGTTTCATAGATAGGCTCATTTGTGTCATAGTTTAGACTCCACATATAAGTGATATCATATGGTATCTGTCTTTCTCTGACTTACTTCACTTAGTATGATAATCTCTAGGTCCATCCATGTTGCTGCAAATGGCATTATTTTGTTCATTTTTATGGCCGAGTAATATTCCATTATATATGTACCACATCTTCTTTATCCATTCCTCTATTGATGGACATTTAGTTGTTTCCATGTCTTGGCCATTGTGAATAGTGCTGCCATAAACATAGGGGTGCATGTATCTTTTTGAATTATAGTTTTGTCTGGATATATGCCCAGGAGTGGGATGATATGGTAATTCTATTTTTAGTTTTCTGAGGAATCTCCATACTGTTTTCCACAGTGGCTGCACCAACTCACATTCCCACCAACAGCGTAGGAGGGTTCCCTTTTCTCCACACCCTCTCCAGCACTTGTTATTTGTAGACTTTTTAATGACGGCCATTCTGACCTGTGTGAGGTGGTACATCATTGTAGTTTTGATTTGCATTTCTCTAATAATTAGCGATGTTGAGCATCTTTTCATGTGCCTGTTGGCCTGTATGTCTTCTTTGGAGAAATGTCTACTTAGGTCTTCTGCCCAGTTTTCAATTGGGTTGTTTGTTTGTTGTTGTTCAGTTGCATGAGCTGTTTGTATATTTTGGAAATTAAGCCCTTGTCCATTGCATTGTTTGCAAATATTTTCTCCCATTCCATAGGTTGTCTTTTCATTTTGTTTATGGTTTCCTTTGCTGTGAGCACTGCTTTCTTGATCACATTTCACTACATAGGACCCTGGACTTTTATGCTCAAGTTGCCCAAGCCATCTTCCAGGTCCCATGGGACCCCTTTCTTCAAGAACTGGTCCAGTGTGCACCACACCCCTTGGCCTTGAAGTAACTGTTGCCATAGGTGTGAATGGAGCTTAAACAAGCAGGCCAGGGTGTGCACATGCCTGTGTGTAGGACTGGAAAGACCAAGAGCTGGGGTTGGATAGAGAAGTGGGTGTGTGGCCATCAGTAATCCCAAAATTAGTCAGAGAGACTTGGTCCCTAGTGTAAAGAGGGCCTTGTTTCAGAGATTTATCCCAAGATTTTTGTTGGTTTGTTCTATAAACTTGGAGTTAGAATAAGCAGACTAGTCATAGAAAATTAAGATAATAAACACACTAGTCATGGAAAATTAAGAAAAAAGAAAACTGAAGAAAGTGTGCTGTTAATAAGAGGCTCTAAAGAGTTAAAGAAACCCTAAAGTGAAAATTATATTACCAGGAAGGTGATTTATTTATTGTTTGGCCAGAGTATAAAGATTTTTAGAACACCCCAAGTTGTATATTTTACCTTTTCTCATGAGCCAGTTCTTGAGGAAGGATGGAAAGTTACTTCCAGTTTCTTCATAAGTGTTCTCATAGAATTTAATACAGACTAGAAAGTGATTTTTTAAATGCTTTATGCCAGCCTTCCTGAAGTTATGCTCAGCTGTACTGATTGCCTCTGTGGCTATAAAGTGGCAAAATTTGTGATTTGAAAGCAAAATAATGACATGTTCTGATCATTCCCTGAACCTACCTTAGTATTTCATGCTCAGGGTGGGAGGATGGCTACGGAGCAGTTTTCGTGGACTAGCTCTTGCTCCCTTAGTGAAAAGACATGAAAGTGGCCTTTTGCTCTAGACTAAAGGATCAGCTATCTAAAGTTATAGCCATTCCCTCCTTTTATTCTGGTTTATGTCCACACATGCAGGATTTAAGCAGTATGAAGTATGTATCCCCCAAAAACAGAATCATAGAAAAATAGAGAACATATAAGTAAACTGTTAATACATTTGCATTTTGCAGAGGGCCTTAAAGTGATGAATCTTATGATTTGGTTATGTAGATCACAGCTATCATCGTGCATACTTAAAATTGTCTTACTGGAGATACAAATGTTAATTGTATATCTTTTTAATAATTGATTTTAACACTATACAGTTTTCACTTAGAAATTCTTATTAGTTTTTTAATCACAGAGATAAGGTAATTGTTAAAAACCTAAATGAAATCAGTAAGGACCGGATCAGGAAGGTGAAAGTGAGTAAGAAAAATAAAGGGGCTAAACAGAAATACAGTTGGGTCTATTGATGAGGCCAATAAAAGTAAACAATGCAAATTATCCTCACTAGGCTGAAGGGATTTGCAGTGTTAAAAGGCCTCCTTTCCATTTTAAAACAAAATAAAACAAACACCTTCCTTTCTCTGTCTACAAACTCATAAAAATATCATTGTCTCCATCTGTCCTCAGTAGGGTGTGTGATCAGATCAGAAGTATGTTTTGACGGTCCAAATGTAGATTAGGGCAAGGATAATATAAGTCACAGATTTTGCTAATGGAATAAAAAAATCAGCATCCTTATTCACGTACATTCATATTTCTCAAATTTGCCGAAGTAAACTATACAAAATGACATATTTGATTTATAACATACCTATTTTATTTCTTCTAATTTGAGCAACTTTGCAAATTACAAGTTATTATTGGTTTATGTAATTTTCTTCTGAGATATGGTATTTTAACTGTTTTATCTTCGATTAGTAAATACAGAGTTTATACAGGTGTAGTGAATTCTGCTGAGCAGGCATGAAAGTTTAGACATTAAACTTTTGAACTATTACATGGTAGAGTTTGGAGTAAGAAGAGATGGTAGTGAAAGTGTATCTTTGATAGTGTTACAGACGAAGCATCATGGAATCCAAAATTTTTGACAGTGAGGAGCTATTTTCAGGTGCTATATTGCCAATCTGGTACCGTCTCTCTGCCAAAAATCCAGGTGCTTATGTGAACACATACTCAACGCCATAGAGCAGATTAGAAAATGCACAAGAGATGTCATCCCCAGGAAATAAGCAGCTATGGTTGGCATTTTGCAGAGCATATTGAAATAAAGTACACCTTACATTTCAGGATGACATGGACCAGGCACAGAACTATAGAAATACTGTTGGTGAAATCTGAAGTTTGAGATCTTTCTGCCAGAGAGACTGAAATTAGGCAACGTTCACTATAGATTGGCATGGTACACACATATAGACTCAGAATGTAAACATTCAGACAAAACTGGTTTAGAATACAGTTCCCTAATGTGGATGGCCTGGAAGTTAATGCAGAATCACTCTGCATACTATTCCTAGTTCTTGAAAATACAGCCAATTAATTTTTGGAAATCTATCACTCCTAATAAGTTGTATGTAGTTTTTATAATTTGTATTTTGTGTTGTGGAATTACTCATTCTCATGTAATTTTGAGGATTTAAGAAAAAAATCCTGATTAAAAAAAGGGTTTAAAAAGTAGGTATGTATAAGGAGAGTCTTTAAATTGCATAAACTCACACTAAAAATTACACTTAGGATTCAGGTGCTTAGATTTGAAAAACAGGTAACAATTACTCCAGCTGAATGGTGTTTGAATGGAATAAAGTTTATTATTTTCTGGGTGGGTTTCACAGAATCCTTGAATGCATAGGATAAAACAGGCTGTAGTCTATGGTTTTTGTACCTAAAATCACTAAAAGTTTCCCAGGATGAAATTTCGTTTTGTTCTTTCTGAAAATGCATCAGAGTCACAGAACAAAATAATGACAGAAATAACTTGGCCCTAGGTCTGCTCCTTAACTCTCCCTCCCAGTGGTATCATTTTTGTGGGGGACAGAATTAAAAGTTATATATATGATACCACTTTGACAGACTGGGCCTAAGAGCTAATTGCTGCATTTCCTAAAGTGCAATCTAAATATTCCTCACCTAGTCTCCCAGGATATTTCAACTGATTAGGAGTGTGGTTACCAGGCAAAATGCAAAAGTAAGGTTTAAAAACATTCCGCTTCCTGTTCACAATGGAATTTGGTTGGTCTGATAAATCATGTATGCGCTATCAATTCTCTCTTTTATTGATGATGGGTCAATAAGAGCATATGCAGTTTTAACTCTACAAATGGACATATCATACTTTGGATGTAAAATATTAAATTTGAAAAAATTTAAGCATCCATTATTCAAAATGCAAGTAGGTGGCTTTGTTGAAATACTTGCGTTTCCCAGATGCAACCTGTTCTCTCATGCCACTTTGCCTCCACACAAGCTCCCTAGAAAGATCTCTCCCCTTGTTCTAGTTTGGCTAATTCCTGTTCATCTGTTAAAACTCAGCTTGGCCATCACATTTTCCAGGCATCCTTCTTTAATATTCTTCTGCCCAATTCAGCTAGTTGATTTTGGATATTCTTCCTGTGTACTTTTGTCTGTCATAAGACATTATCATCCAATATTGCATTCATGTCTTAGTTTATCTGTCTTATCAGAGAACACCGAATTTATCTTTTAACTCTGAATTATCAAGGCTTAATAGAGTACCTGGTAGATAATAGGTGCTCAATACTAGTTGCCTAAGAAATTAAAGTTTAGAAGAAGTACTACAGAAGAAGTACTACAGCATATCAATGATGCAAGGAATCAGGGCAGGCTTTTGATAAAGCCTTTGATGTGTTAAATGGTGAAATATTAGTTACCATCAGTGGAATTGTCTTATTACTGGATACCTAGAACAGGTCATACTTTATGAACCTCATGAATGTATAGTTCTGCTGAAGAGACCTCTATTAGATGAGACTGAGTTATCTTTAACCAAGAAGACATTGCTGGCCTTAGAGCTAAGCTAACTTTAAAAGGTCATAAAATGGAAGACTGTTGATGCAGGTTTCTAAAACACCAATATCATCATCATCCTAGTTAACATGTACTGAATGCCTATTCTGCAACAGGCACCATTAAGCATTTTCTGTGAATAATTTTTATTTGACCATCACAACAATCTTATGAAATAGGCATTGGTATTTTATACAAACTACAGATGAGAAAACTGAGGCTTAGGGAGAATAAGTAACTTGTCCAAAATCACATAGTAAATGTGTGAGGCAGAATTCACACACCAGTCTATTTGTCTCCGGTGCCCATGATCTTCACTGTTGGGCTATCCTGTTTCCATTACGTACAACACAGATGTGTCCGCAGGTGTTTCATTTCCTTACTGCCACTACCAGGTATTTTCTAACTTTTCCCCTTCACGTCAATGGATCCTGTAACGGCCTGTGACTCCCCAAACCAAAATCCTGCTTCTTATCTTTCCCAGTGTTCATCTAGCAGCAAGAATAATTGATGAGGTTTGGATAGAATAAAAGAAAAGTTTGGTGCTTCCACTTTAAGCTCCCACTTGTAATCCTCCAACTCCTTCTGCTGTAGTATTAATTATGCAGAAGGGAACATAGAATTAAAATGTGAGGAAATGGGTGGGGAGGGGGAAGTAAACTCCATTCTGCTTCTTTAATCCTGATCTTAATTGCCATAGCTGACACTTCTACTGAAGCACTGCCAATATAGACTGTGTGTTAAAGAGAAAAGAGTAAGGATGAGAAAAGGGAATAGTGTGGAAAATATGAGGTTAAGTACCATTCAGACTTTTTTCTTCTGCCTTCTACCAGCCAAATTCCCCTTATTACCACATCCACTTATCTCTCGTAGAAAGAAACATTTCTATTGAAATATGATATACATATAAAAGTGCACAAATCATAAATGTACAGTTTGATGAATTTTCACAAAATGAACACACATTTGTAATCACCATCCACATCAATAAACAGAACATCATCAATACATTGTGGCTTTAAATTGTATTTTCCTCATGACTAATGAGGAAGAACACCTTCTTATGGGATTAACAGACATTTCAATAACTTATTTAATGAGAGGACTCTTCAAGTCTTGCCTATTTCTTTTTACTGTGTTGTCCTTTTCTTATTAATTTGTAAGGTTTTAAAAAATATTCTTGACATAAATCCTTTATCAGTTGTATGTATTGCAAATATTTTCTCCCCCTTATTTACTTGCCTTTGAATGAATAGTGTCTTTAATGAACTGAGCTTTTTAATTTTTATGTAATTTTTAAAATAATTTTATGTAATCCATAAAATTCTAATGTAATACAATTTATCAATAATTTTCTAATACTACATTTTGTGTTCTGTCAAAGAAATCTTTGGCTTCTAATAAATTATAAAGCTATTTTATCTTCCAAAAGCTATATTTTCTCTCATAAATTTATATCTATAATCCAACTAGAAGTGATTTTTGTGGGTGGTGTGAATTGTGCAAGAATCATTTTTTCTTCTGAACATGCAGGTAACCCAGAATTATTTATTGAAGAGTCCATCCTTTCTCCACAGTGCTGTGTCATCTTTGCCCTAGTCAAGTGTTGGTGTAGGTGAAAATCTGTTTCTGGATTTTTTTTTGCTCCATTGGTTTAATTGTCTAAATGTCAATACCACATTCCTTCAATTAAGGTAGCAGTGTAAGCCTTCGAACTTTGTTCTTCAAAATTTGGCTATTTGTGGCTCTTTACATTTCCACTAACATTAAAACTGATTGTCCATTTTTACAAAAACAAAATATCTGTTGGAATTTGTACAGGTTTGCATAAAATAGGGAAATCAGTTTGCAGAAAATTGAAACCTATAAATACTGTCTTCCAATCCAAAACCTTGACATAACCTCTCAGTTTTCTAGGTCATTTTAATACTTCTCACAATATTTTATTGATTTATGTGTTGAGAAATTTTACATATTTTGTCCTATTTCTTTGTTGTTTGAGTTTTTGATACTATTTCAAATGTCAATTTTTAGTTTCATTTTCTAACTGGTGGTACAGTACATATAAATACCTTTGATTTTTTTATATTGTCCTTCTGTGCAAAGGCATTGCTAAAGTCTCTTATTTAATCATTTAGCTATATATCATTTTAGATTTTCTAAATGTACTATCATGTAAACTGTGAGTTTTATTTCTTCATTTTCCATTCTTGAGCATTTCCTTTCTTTCCTTCTTCTCTTCCTCCCTCCCCTCTTCCCTCCTTTCCTTCTTTCCTCCCTCCCTCCCTTTTTTCTCTTGTTTTGTTTTTGCCTTTATTATACTAGTAGGGACCTTCAACATGAGGAGAATATAAGGGGTGATAGTGTACATGTTATCTCATCCTAGTCTCAGGGGGAAAACTTTTAATACTATATAGCATTAATACAAGGTTTGCTGTAGATATAATTTTATAAATACTCTGTATCACATAAGTAAGCTTTCTTCTAATTATAGTTTTCTGAGGTATTTTAATTTTGGTGTTTAATTATTTCAAATGCTTCTTTTGCTGCTATTGAGATCATCATATGAGTTTTCTTCTTTATTCTGTTAATGCAGTTAATTATTTTAATTTTAGAATGCTAAAACAACCTTGCTTTTTGGAATAAATATAACTGTTGTAATATAATATTTTAATATATATTTGAATTTGATTTGCTCATTTTTTTTCAGGTTTTGCATTGTTCATGAAAGATATTGGTTTGTAAATTTTCATTCTTAAAAATGAACTAATCATTTGGTATCAAGATTTCATCAGCCTTAAAAAGTGACTTGTGAACTGTTTTTTTTTTTTAATTTTTATTTCTCTGGACTAGCCTGTATGGATAGTTGTTATTTTTCTTAAAATATTTGAAAGAAATCACTATAAATTTGTCTGATTCTTACAGTTCTTTGATATTATTGGAAGATTTTAGTTTCAATTTCAATTTGTTGAATAGATACAGAACAAAGTTGTTTATTGCATGTTTCTATCTTTTATAATAAAATCTGTAAAAGAAATCCATCTATTTGTTCCTGATACTAGTAATTAGTACTTTCTTTCATATATATAATTTTAAATGTTCATTTTTAGAATATAGAAAAGCAATTAACTTTTGTATCTTGACCATGTATCCTGTGACCTTTCTGTACTCATTAATTCCAGGAATTTTTTTGTAGATTCTTTGAGACTTTCTACATAGACAATTATGCCATCTATGAACAAAGACAATTTTATTACATACTTTTCAATCTATAAATCTTTATTTCACTTTCTTATCTTATTGCACCAGTTGCAACTTCCACTACAATGTTGAATAGGAGTAGTGAGAAAGGACAGCTTTGTCTTGTTCCTGATCTCAGCGGGAAGGCATCCAGTTTTTCACCTTTAAGTACGATACTAGTTTTTCTATAAATGGTCTTTATCAAACTGAGAAAGTTCCTCTCTATTTCCAGTTTGCTGAGGGTTTTTTTAATCATGAATGGATGTTAGATTTTGTCAAATGCTTTTTCTGCAACAATTAAGATAATCATATGATTTTTCTTAAGCCTGTTGATATAGTGGATTGTACTGACTGATTTTTGAGTGTTGAACCAGCCTTGCATACCCAAAATAAATCCCATTCGGTCATAGTACTTAGTTTTTTATACATTGTTGGATTCAATTTTCTAGCATTTTGTTGAGGATTTTTGCATCTATGTTCATGAGAGATATCATTCTGTGGTTTTCCTTTCTTATAATGTGTTTATCTGGTTTTGGTATTAGGGTAATGTTGGCCTCACAGAATGATTTAGGAAATGTTTGCTCTCCTTCTATTTTCTTGAAAAGATTGTGGAGAATTGGAATCATTTCCTCCTTAAATGTTTATTACAGCTCACCAGTGAAACAATCTAGGACTGGTGTTATCTTTTTTGAAATATTTTTAACTATTCAATTTACTTAATAGAAATATTTATATTATTTGCTTTTTCTTGTGTGGGTTTTGGTAGTTTGTGTTGTCAAGGAATTAGTTCATTTCATTAAGTTATTAAATTTGTGGGCATAGAATTGTTCATAATATTCATGTTATCCTTTTATTGTCCATGAGATCACTAGTGATTTCTCTTTCATTTCTAATAGTGATAATTTGCATCTTTTCTCCTTTTTTCTTTGTTAGCCTGGCTAGAGTTTTATCAATTCTATTAACCTTTTCAGATTTGGGGTTGATTAAGGTTTTATCTAATGTTTTTCTTTAATATTTCAATAGTTTTTTTTTTTTTTTATGGTTTCTTTTCTTATGCTTCCCTTAGGTTAAATTTCTCTTCTTTCTCTAGTTTTCTAATGTGAAAGTTTATATTATTGATTTTAAATCATTCTTTTCTGATATATGCATTTGATGTTATAAATTTCCCTCTAAACATTACTTTCACTGAATCCCATACATTTTGATAAGTTGTATTTTTTATTTTCATTTAGTTCAAAATGTTTTTTAATTCCTCTAGAGATTTTCTTATCCATGTGTTATTTAGAAATATGTTTATTTAATCTCCAATGTTTGAGGATTTTTTTGTTATTGATTTATAATTCTATTGTCATCTGAGAACATACTCTGTATGAGTCTTATGCCTTTAACTTTAATAAGGTGCATTTCACGGCCTAGACTGTGGTCTATCTTACTGATCCATGTGAGCTTGACAAAAATGTGTATTCTGCTCTTACTGGGTAGAGTTTTCTATGAATGTCAGTTAGATCAAATTTACTGATAGTGTTGTTTAGATCAACAGTGTTCTTATTGGTTTCTCTGCCTGTGGTATCTTATCAATTACTGAGAGGTGATGAAGTCTCCAATTACAATAGTGGATTTGTGTATTTCTACTTTCAGTTCTATTAGTTTTCCCTCATATTTTGATGTTCTGTTGTTAGGTGCATACACAGTAAAAATTGTTATATCTTCTTGGAGATGATCCTTTTATTGGTATGTAGTGTTCCTCTTTATCCTTGATAACTTTTCTTGCTCTGAGATTTGCTTTGTCTGAAATTAAAACAGATACTCCAGCTTTCTCTTTAGTAGTGTTAAGATGATGTATCATTCTTCATTCCTTTTAATTTACATGAGTGCTTATATTTAAAGTGTGTTTCTTGTAAAGACATACAGGTGGGACTTTTTTTTTTTAATTGGAGTATAGTTGATTTACAATGTTGTGTTAGTTTCCGCTGTACAGCAAAGTGAATCAGTTATACATATACATATATCAACTCTTTCTTTAGATTCTTTTCCCATATAGGTCATTACAGAGATTTGAGTAGACTTCCCTGTGCTATATAGTTGATCCTTATTAGTTATCTTTTTTATATATAGTAGTGTGTATATGTCAATCCCAATCTCCCAATTTATCCCTCCCTCCCCTTATCCCCTGGTAAACATAAGTTTGTTTTCTACATGTGTAACTCTATTTCTGCTTTGTAGATAAGTTCATTTGTACCTTTCTTTTTTTTTTAGATTCCACATATAAGCAATATCATATTTGTCTTTCTCTGTCTGAGTTACTTCACTTAGTATGAGAATCTCTATGTCCATCCATGTTGCTGCAAATGGCATTATTTCATTCTTTTTTATTGCTTAGTAATATTCCATTGTATATATGTACCACATCTTCTTTATCCATTCCTCTGTTGGTGGACATTTAGGTTGCTTCCATGTCCTGGCTATTGTAAATAGTGCTGCAATGAACATTGGGGTGCATGTATCTTTTCAAATTATGGTTTTCTCTGGATATATGCCCAAGAGTGAAATTGCTGGATCAAATGCTAGCTCTATCTTTAGTTTTTTAAGGAACCTCCATACTGTTCTCCATAGTGGCTGTATCAATTTACATTCCCACCAACAGTGCAAGAGTGTTCCTTTTTCTCCACACCCTCTCCCACATTTATTGTTTGTAGATATTTTGATAATAGCCATTCGGACCTGTGTGAGGTGATAACCACATTGTAGTTTTGACTTGTATTTCTCTGATAATTAGTGATGTTGAGCATCTTTTCATGTGCTTTTTGGCCATCTGTGTGTCTTTGGAGAAATGTCTATTTAGATCTCCTGTCCATTTTTGGATTGGGTTCTTTGTTTGTTTTTTTTATATCGAGCTGCATGAGCTGTTTGTATATTTTGGAGATTAATCCCTGGTCGGTTGCTTCATTTGCAAATATTTTCTCCCATTCCAAGGGTTGTCCTTTTGTTTTGTTTATGGTCTCCTTTGCTGTGCAAAAACTTTTGAGTTTAATTAGGTTCCATTTGTTTATTTTTGTTTTTCCTTTTTTTTGGAAAATAAGTTTACTGGATATAGATCTTGCTGTGATTTATGTCAAAGTGTGTTCTGCCTATGTTTTCCTCTAAGAGTTTTACAGTATCCGGTCTTACATTTAGGTCTTTAATCCATTTTGAGTTTATTTTTGTGTATGATGTCAGGGAATCTTCTAATTTCATTCATTTACATGTAGCTGTCCAGTTTTCCCAGAATCACTTATTGAAGAGACTGTCTTTTCTCAGTTGTATATTCTTGCCTCCTTTATCATAGATTAGGTGACCATAGTTCATGGGTTTATCTCTGGGCTTTCTATCCTGTTCCCCTGATCTATATTTCTGTTTTTTTGGTTCCAGTACCATACTGTTTTGATGTCTGTAGCTTTGTAGTATAGTCTGAAGTCAGGGAGCCTGAATCCTCCAGCTGTTTTTCTTTCTCAAGATAGCTTTGGCCATTCGTGGTCTTTTGTGTTTCCATAAATTGTAAAAAATTTTTGTTCTAATTCTGTGAAAAATGCCATTGGTAATTTGATAGGGATTGCATTGAATCTGTAGATTGCTTTGGGTAGTATAGTTCAATCCAAGAATATGGTATATCTCTCCATTTGTGTCATCTTTTATTCTTTTATCAGTACCTTATAGTTTTCTGAGTATAGGTCTTTTGCCTTCTTAGGTAGCCTTATTCCTACGTATTTTATTCTTTTTGATGTGATGGTAAATAATAGGTTATTTTTTATATATTCTAAATCTGTCTTCTAATTGGTGTTATTAGACCATTCACATTTAAAGTAATACTGATATAGTTGCATAAATATTTGCCATGATTATAATTATTTTCTATTTGTTACATTCATTCTTTTTTTCTTCTTTTCCTCTCTTTTTCTGCCTTTTTCTTGTTTTAATTGAGCATTATATATGATTCCATTTTCTCTCCTCTATTAGCATATCTGTATATTGGTTTTTAACCAATCTAATTCCACTTTCAAATAACACTACTGTTTCAAGTATAGTACGAGTAACTTAGGGTATTCACAGTTCCTCCCTCCCATTCCTTGTGATATTGCTGTTTTTATTTATTTACAGGCTATAATTACCCAAAACATTATTACTGTTATTACTTTAATAAAGTTTTTTGTAGCTCAATTGAGAAAAAAAATTATTTTACCTTCATTATTTCTTCTCTGACTTTTATCCTTTCTTTATGTAGAGTTGAGATTCTTGCCTATATCACTCTCTTTCTCCTAAAATAGTCTTCTAACACATCTTCCAATACATGTCAACTCCCTCAGGTTCCCATACAATATGAGGTAAGCACTATTCTTCTGCTGGAGAGGAATTACCTCAATTTTTGTTTGTTTGGGAAAGATGTTACTTTTCCTTCACTTTTGGGAAATAAGTTTACTGGATATAGAATTTTAGGTTAGTGATTTTTTTCTTTCAACATTTTAAATTAAAAAAAAATTTACCCCACTCTCTTCTTGCCTGCATGGTTTCTGAAGTAATTTGCTATATATTCTTACTCTTGTTCCTTTGTAAGGAAGGTTTATTTTTCTTTCTCTCCTCTGGCTTCTTTCAAGATTTTCTCTCTTTAAAGTTGATATGTTACACAGAAACATTTGTGATTCTACAGTTCTTATTTAAAAATAGCAAATATCTTGGCAATTTTTGTTCATACGCCTTACATCATGTAAAATTTGAGGTCCGAATTTTTATCTCCATCTTATAGACATTCAAAGAGACATTGAGAGTTAGTAAGTGATTTGGTAGTCTTCAGAACCAGTGCCCTAAATTACTATGCTATATTTGTTCCCACCAGTAGTATCATCATGTCTTTTCTAAAATAGTCTAGTAAAAGCAAATGCTGAATGACCAGTCTCCTCATATCAAGCTCTCATCTTTTACTGTGTGGGCTTCTTATCTCCCAGCTTCCATCTCTAAGTCCCCTCTAGATTTCCCTCCTTGCAGCAAATAAGAAATCAATGCTAAGAAGTATGTAGTTACCATCATCACTGTCTTCCTTATTGTATAGGTTGCATGTCTAAATATAATGATAATGTATATTTCCTTCTTGTCCACTTGTAACAAAATTCTAATTATAACTACCATACTGGTAACAGACATAATGTTGCTTCAATACACTAATACAGATTTTCAATTTAAATAATATTCAGGTATAATTTACCCATTAGGAAAAAAAAAAAAAAAGCATGAAAGAACTTACACAGTAGAAACACCTCTTGTTGTGTATGCCTATAATTAATGACCCAGTATCCTTACTGTATGATCAGTGAATGAAAAAATGGCATGGAAATCCAAGAAGTTTTACAAAGAGATCCATCAGTAATGTGTAATTTTCATTTGTTAAATTTCCCCATGATTAATGTCAAATTCATAGTTGTAACATTTGTTTTTACATATCTCTAGACAGGAAAGCCACATGAGTCATCCTCCTTGCTTGAATCTTTAGTTCTGATCTGGAATAATGCATATTCTCCTCACCTAGGGGTTCTCAGGCTTCAGAGGGCTTATTTAAGATGTTTCTCTGTGCAAATGAGATACAAAATATCTTCTTTCCTCTAATAATTTTATCTGATTATCTTGATAGCATTTTTTATACATCTTGCTTACTGGTTTACTCCAATGAAGTCCATGCTTGGGTCACTCAGACTTTCAGTCAGTGTTCTCCTTCAAAACAGTTAAAGAGAAGGGAAGTCCAGAATGTACTCCTTCTCCTCACCTCCTGTGCATTAGTGTTATATAATATTTTACTTAGCCAAATTTGTTAGAGTTTGGGTATTCATTTTTACAATTGAGACTATAATAGAAATGTAATAAAGCATTTTATATCCATTTTTTTAAGAATTCAAAATATATGAACTGAAAAAGAAAAGTAATACTTACAAGAAAATCTCACCGTCCACCTCCCATACATTGCAGCCTTTGGTATATTTCAGGTCTGAAGGCTTCTCTTTAATTCCAGAGCAGAAGATAAAGAGGGAGTTAGAGCTTAGAATTCTAAATGTAAAACATAATATATTCATCAAAGACATAAAACAAACACAATCAACTATATGTTTAGGTTAGTACAGAGAAAGAGATCACTGATTTTAAATTCTCACATATAGAAGGAAAATGTACAGAAGGAAAATGGAGAAGGGAATCATTTTTGAAGAAAATACTAGAAGCTAACTAGTATATAGATATAACAGTCAATCTTAAAATGACCAACCACTCCCTCCTCTCCATGAACCACATATCATGTTAAGAGGAGCATTTATTTCTCCACCCCTTGAATCTGGGATGGCTTTTGATCAACAGAGTGCAGAAAAGGAGGCATTAAGAGACCATCAGTTTCTGCTTCTCTACCCTTGAAATGTCACAGTTAGGGTACTCCCTTTCAGAAACCAGACACATTGAGAGGTCATATGGAGGAAAACTTAAGAGACCTACTTGCCAGCAGTTCTCAGCCAACAGCTAGCAACAGCTGCCAGCCATGTGAGGGAGCAACCTTGGATATTGTAGCCCATTCAAGCCCCCATATGACTATAGCCCTAGTTGACGTCATGTGGATAAACCATCCAACTGAGTCCAATCTACTCACAGAATGGTGAGAGAATGTTAAGTCCCTAAGTTTTGGGGTAAGTTTCTATGCAGCAGTTGATATATAAATATATATGTGATGGAAATAGTTGACCAGTGTGTGAAACTGGTAAAGTCCAGTATAGAAGTAAACATATTGGGCTGACGATGGCAAAGGGAATTTAAGATAAATACCTGACTAATATATGTATCCTAGTTAAATAAAATATCCTCATACAGGATACAGATTTTTTCATTTTAGGTATTTGAAAGTAAAGGAGACACAATTTTGGAAAGCATCTCTTCACAGTGCAGTTGCATACCTAATGTGCAAAGAAAAATAGAAGAGTTTAGTGATACTTGATAAAAGCCAAATTTTCTATGTTATTTAAAGAGAAAAAGCACAAAAAGAAGGGAAAAAATCCTTAAAATAACATATAAGGTATTTTAAAAATAGAAGATTATCAAAAGTTTACTGAAAAATATGGGGGCAGGGGGAAGAATAGAAATGTAATTCTGGGATGAAAAAGTAACTTTCAGTAACAGAAGTGAAACAAAGTTTGAAGGTGTTACCATGTGCCCTTTTCTCTCATAATCCTTTTTTCATATATGTTGTAGAAATTACTATACTCAATTTTAAATGATTTGTTCATATGTGTTTCATATCACTAAATTATAAACATTTCCAGGGCAGAGATTAGTCCTATTTACATTGTTATCACTAGGATGATATAGACATCAATGGATAGGTGTTTAGTGAATGAATGGATGAATAAATGATTTAGTATAAACTGATATGTGAAATTAGTTGTGAAATGCAAAATCAACCTATTGGCAGAAGCAGGTCCTTTGTCAGAGATGCCTGTGTTATGTTTATGGGGTGTTCTAATTCTCTTGACTTGAGACTCAAAGAAAGCTGTAAAACGCTCTCTTCTAGAGAGCCCAAGAGACTGACCATAATATATAAGGAAGAATGCGAAGAATGCATATTTTAAAAAATCAATAAATATATACACTAAAACCTAAAGTTTTACAACAGCTCTTAGAGTTGCAAACAAATTCTCAATATATACCAATCATTTTAAGTCACTGAGCACCAACTATGTACTAAGCATTTTATCTGGAGACATGCATGTGGATATTATATGGTCCCTGCTCTGAAGAGGTCATGGGACATTGGGCAAGATTGAAATGTAAGAAAGAAGGGGGTCATTAAAGAAGTGCCTACACGTGCAAAGGGATTAGTCTAAAGTCCTTCGATTTTATTATCTTTTTAAAAGCACACACTGAGGAGTAGTTTTATTCCCATTTGTAGTTAAAATATTAGGATGAGAGAGATTCAGTAACTTGTTCAAGGCAAGCTAATAAAATGAGAGTGCCAATATTTAGAAATCCATTCTTTCATTTTTCTCTCTCTCCAGCCCCCAAATTACAAACCACAATACCATGAATTGCAAGTACTGACATAAGTCTATGCAAGGTGCTATGAGGGTAGGAGCAAAGCTCGCTTGGAATAAGGAACCTCTGCCTATATGGGACGCTATGATAAGGCTCCCACTGTGTCTGCACCCCTATTCTCCTCTGCTCTCTACTGGCGTGGCTATTCTGCAGGAGCATAGAATGGCTAGGAACTTTTGGAGTCGTGCAGATTTGGGCTTAATCCTGGTAAGAGTGGTAGATGTATGACTTTGGAGAAGTTATTTAGTCCATCGGAGTCTTTCTTTCCTGTCCATAAAATAGGAATAACCATGTGTACCTGACAGAGCTTTATGAGGATCACACATGAGATATGTTAAGCACTTAGTACAGTGCCTGGTGTAAATACCCTCTTGGCAAGTGGTGAGAGTTAGTCTAATGAATTTTTCATTATAGCTACTCTGATTTGTGGTTGGTTGATCTGATTCTGTGGGTCTGGATAGGATGTTTTCCCAGAGATCCATGATATTGGCAGATATTCTTAGATACTCTTGTTAAAATAAGGGAAGGGACTTCCCTGGTGGTCCAGTGGTTGAGACTATGCACTCCAATGCAGGGGGCCCGGGTTCGATCCCTGGTCAGGGAACTAGATATTGCATGCTGCAACTAAGAGCCCGTATGCTGCAACTAAAAGATCCTGCACACGGCAACGAAGATCCCGCATGTCGCAACCAGGACACGGTGCAGCCAAATAAATAAATTAATAAATAAATATTAAAATAAGGGGAATCTTGGAGCATCTTTTCTCACCTGACCAGTGATCACAGTCTTTAAATTTTAGACCATATCTCCAGGAATGAGTATTAAATATCCTTTAGAATCCCAGCCCCACACTTTATGATCTATTTCTTCCACATTCAGAGACAAGAAATCATTCATGAATGAAGGCTTTGCTTCACATCATGGGGCAATTTCTCCCCAGCCTCTCTGGTAATCATCTTTTGCCTGTAGTTCTAGTGAAGCAAGCAGCATTGGCTCAATTTGCTAGGAAAAGTATTCCCTAAGCATGTATTCTTCACAACATTAAAAATAGAGTATTTGATCAGGGATCTTTAGGCACATCTACTGGTTAATACTTTTACTCAGCCCCTGAATCTGAACAGAAATAGTTAATTTTCAGAAGGCTGTAAATAAAAAAAAATTCAGTGCTTATTTCCACTCCAATCCTGGCCTCATCCCAGCCAAAGCTGGATCTTCAAAAATCTAGAATATTAGAGGTCTGAGGGTCTGCCTTCAATTCTCCTAGGCAGCAGGACAAGGAGGGAGGTCAGAGCTCAGAATCCTGACTCCAGATAACAAGGGTGGCACAAGAAACATAGGAGAAAAGACATGAATTCACTAAAGAGTAACAGCCAAAGCAGGCACTTACCAGATGAACTGGGAAGGAAATTTCTTAGAAGGCCTTCAGAACGTGGAGGAAAAGGAGCAGTTAATCTGAAATACAAAATTGAAAGTCACGGCAGATGCACGATTCTAGTCTTTCAGATAAGATTCCTTCCAGAATTCAAAAGCATCTAAAAGAAGCAAGACAATTGGTTGCTGGGCTCAATATGTAAACACAGTGCTGGTTGACACAGTGAAGATGTTTATTAGAAAAGTTAATGCAATGTCAGGGTGGAAGATCAATGTTTAACCTGATTTCATTGCAATTATTGGCCTGCCTTGGAATACAGAATGGAAAATTAGCAAACCAGAAAAAGGAACATGTAAGGGACTTTTTCATAAGCAAGCTGTCAAATCATGGACACTGATATTTGTGATTAAAAAAGAAGTCAAGAATTACTTGCATTTTTAGTTAATGCATGCCCTTATAAGGTATATGCACATATTTTTATTAATTTGAGGAATATATTGAAATTTCTATTTGCCTCAATATCCAGGTAAGGTCACAGAATGTTAGAGATTCACTGAGTTCAGTTCTCTGATTTTACAGATTAAACCCTAGGGAACAGAGCTGCCACATGACTTTCTGGAAGTTAGTCAGGTGGAAGTAAGGTCAGTGAAGTGAAATGACTCATTTTACAGGTGAAGAAAGAGGGGCAGGAGACCAGTGGAAAGATGGTTGCCTGAGCCATGACTCCAGTCTTGTGTTATTACCTGCTGAGTCTGTGCTTGAAATATGAGGCTTTCTCACTGTAAAAATACCCTTAGAATTCTTTGATGAAAATATCCCACGAGTGTTATTTAATCCTCATCATACTGTACACAAAATAAAGATCATTTTCCACAGTATAAAAATCAAAATATATACATGATTGCTGGACACAGATGAGTTAAAAGAGCTTTTTGATGCCTCCACATGAACTCTAGCTTCTCTTTTTACTTGATAATTTGGATAAAATCTAATGAAGTTACTGTAATCTTTTTCTACAGTGAGTATTAAAGCTGATATTTCAGTCTATTTTTAAGAAATTCTTACTGGAAAAGGAAACTAAGAAGTGTTTTGTTTTGTTTCCATTGTATCATACTTCAGAAAGAGGAACACTCAGAAAGAAAAGTGCTGTGTTTCCTGGGCATGAGGACGCCTGTTCAGGGCCCTGGGAGAGTGAAGCACGGGCTTCTGTACAGCAGTCCAGGGTTGACGTCACAAAGCCCCTGCTGCAGAGCTGGGCCCACCCGCGGAGCATACTCTCGTCCCAGGCACGATTAGTACAACCCCCAGTGCAGCTGTCCATTGAGGGTGACCAATTGAAAAACAAGGAGTCAGCCAATGAATTACACTGTCAGCAATAAATGTAACAATGGGCTGTAGTGGCAATCCCGTCCCGTGACGCATCCAGACAGCCATCTGTACGTCTGCCTTCCCCATCCACTGGGCACTTGTTGCTGCAGAATTGGTTTAGACAAGTGGCTTAGCTTGTCAGGTAGCAGGCAGGAACTGTCTCTCTTCCTCTGTGAGGCTGTCTCCATTAAGTTTTACCTCTATCAGAGGAATCAACTATGAGTACAAATTGTGGATTCAGCAACAGCCCTGGCCCTAATAATAAATAAGCAGATCACTAATTCAATCTTGTATTTATTCATTTACTAACATTTGTTGAGAGTCTTCTGTTTGCCAGGCACACACCAGAGAAGTAAGTATGTGAGGAGAACTGAGTCCATCTATATAGCAGAAGTTAATGTACATTGACATAGCATCACTAGGGATATCTGTGTATTTCGTGGCCAATGCACTGGATAGCTGTCCCTTAGAAAAATCCATTTTTATGACCCATGTGGACAATTAAAATTGCTGAGTTCTTCCTTTATTCCCCAATTGTTTTTGCTACTCCTTTTTCTTTGAATTCTTTGAATCAGTTTTGAAGATGCTTATTTAAAAAATTAGAATAGAAAGGCAGCACAGAGAAGTCTTATCTAATACTTGTCAAATTAAGAACGGTGAAGCCTGTTACTTTATGTTATTGATTAACGTCCCCTTAGCCAAAGATGTGAATTGCTGGTTTGATAACCGTATCTTAATTTCAACTTGATTTCATCAAATTCCAGAAGGATATCACTCCAGTCCCACTCCTCAGTACCAGCGCATACCTGAGAATCATTTGGATTGTTCTCCTGTTCATGCTCAGAGGGAGCATTTAGAGTTTAGGATTAAAACAGCTGAAGAGCTCTGAACAAACGTTACTCTAAGACGATGACTTCTATTTCTTCTTTCCGTTGGATCATCTTTCTTTTTCTGTGGCTCTATTTTTAATCTTTTTCCCCCATTACTAACCACATCTGGGCTTCTCATCTCTAATACCTAGCCATAAATGTGAAGCACAAGTAAGTATTTTAAATGAACGAAGCTCAAAATTGCCTGTACTTAATATTAAAAAGCAGGTGAAACACATGTTCTATATGTGTCTCTTGCTAGAGGCTCCCCCCCAACCTTTTTTTTTTTTTTTAACAGATCAGAGCCTTTTCCTAAAATGAACAGGAAGCAGGAAGAGAAACAGGAGGAGAAGAATTGGAATTTCAGTCAATCTCCCTGGAGTCCATTTTGCCCCAAATAGGTTTTATGATGAGTTGACATTTTAAAATAAACATCCTATTACTCTGTTGAGAGGAAGAGAACACACTCACATGGGATTTGATGCAAAATGTAGATTTGGGTGGAGATGAGTTTTGATGATGCTGTAGTAACTGTCTTGTTCTTTGAACACTCTTTTCAGGGAAGAATGAAAATAAAAATAACCTTTTATTTCTTTCCTCCTTTCTTTCTTGCCTCTGCCTCTCTCTTTCCATCCTTTCCTTCCTTCCTTTCTTCCATTTTTTCTTTTACCTCATGTCTTTAAGCACTTAGCATGTGTCAAGACTGTGCTAGGGGCTGGTGAAAAGTAATGACATGGCCTGTGCCCTCAAAGACCTTGTAATACAGTTGGGAAGATTGACAAGTCAAAAAGCAATTTTGGACTTCCCTGGCTCAGTGGTTAAGAATCTGCCTGCCAATGCAGAGGACACGGGTTCAATTCCCTGGTCCAGGAAGATCCCATATGCCACGGAGCAACCAAGCCCATGCACCACAACTACTGAGCCCGCGTGCTGCAACTACTGAGGCCCGCATGCCTAGAGCCCGTGCTCTGCAACAAGAGAAGCTACTGCAATAAGAAGCACGCACACCGCAACAAAGAGCAGCCCCGGCCCTCGCTGCAACTAGAGAAAGCCCGTACTCAGCAACAAAGGTCCAACACAGCCAAAAATAAATAAATAAAATAAATTTAAAAAAATAAAAAAGCAATTTCAATTCCTTGTTTAAGGGCCCTCTACCAGGATTTTTTTTTTTTTTTTGAACTCAGAAGATTGATTAAGCACTAGTTAGGTAAATAGAAATGTGAATTATTTCAGGGCATTGGAAATATCAGGAACAAGGCCACAGAGCAAAGAGAGAACACAGAACTTTCAAGACGTCTTTTTCCTGTCACTTTTCCCCCACCTAATTATGGAAAATCTTGAGTTCTAGAGGTGTGTGTCTAAGTGTCTGTCTGTCTAGAATAAAGAGAATTACACTTGTCTAGAGAATGTAGGATTGTCTGAGAATTCTGCTTTGAAATTTCTGGAGAGGAGAAAGGAGTATATATGTATGATATAATAAAAACTATTTACTGGGTGCTTTAAAATGTGACAATCACTGTGTTAAATTATTTATTGTAATTTTAATTTAGAAATGTATTACTACTACTACTACTACTATTATTATTTGGTTTATAAGCGAAGAAGTTAAAGCTTTGAGGGTTTAAGCAACTTGCCCAAGGTGCCATCAAGGCAGGTCTCAAATCCACCTGTTTGGTTTGATAATCTACCCTTTTCATATCTTATACTGCCTTGTGAAAATATAAAAAAATAAAGATCTAAAAGAGCAAAAACAAAGACACAAACAAACGTAATTGGAGGAAGAATAGCAACAGTAGCCGTATAACACTTCTCAGTACGCTCGACATACCCTGTGCAGGGTACCTTGGCAAATATATGAAATAATTATATTTCTTATATAATTCTCACATAGTTGTTATTCTTATGTAATATATACTTCTTATATAATATACAATTATTTTATTTTTATATAAAATGGTCTTATCTCTAATATTTTACAGTTTAGAATGTGGAGATGAGAAGTATATATATAAAATAATTCATAATACTGAGGAGCAATGATCATAAATAACATTTGAATTGTGATTTTCAATTTCTAAAATCATCTTCACATAAATATATTATTTTATAAAAGTATATAAGATGGTTATATTATTCAGTTTTGCCTGAAACTAGGCTATGTGACAATCCTCAAATGTCAATGGCTTATAACCTCAAGCATTTTTTTCTCTTGACATTTGATCTGTGGGTTGGTTTTGGTTCTCTGATCTCATGTGGGCTTGCCTGGCTTTGAGTGGGTTACTCTCGACTGCAGGCTTCCATTTAGGTTTGGTTCAGCTTCATTTGTCTTCATTCTGAGGCCCAGGATAAAGTTATAGCTTCTTGGGGCATGTTAACCACAGAGTGAATCATAGGAGCTCAAAGGAAGGCAAACAGAACCATGGAAGCACGCTTAAAGTATCTGCTTATGTCATGTCTCTTAACCTTCCATCAGCCAAATCAAGTCACATGGCCAAGGCCAACATCAGTGGAAAGAGGAAGTGTATTCCACCCACAGTGGCAAGCAATGCAAAGTCACAAGGCAAAGGATGTGGATGTATCATCCTACTACAGGGAGGAAAAGAAATGAAGACAATAGTCCTATTTACAAATGAGGACAGAAATCCAAAGAGTTTAAGTGGCCTGCTCCTGATCACACAGTTAATAAGTAGAGGAGCTGGGATTCAGGTCTTCATCTTTGGGTTCCGACTTGTATGTGCAAAGTTCTCTAAAAAGGGAAAATGATTACTTAAGCCCAGGGAGTTTAAAAACTTTTCTGGAAAGGTGAGATTTGATATAGATATAGATATCATTTGATATAGATATGAAAATATACATAGATATTAATAGGTTAATTATACATGCTGGTTTACCTGAGACAGTCCCTGAGTGATCACTTCTCTTCCTACCTGCCTCACTCCAACCCCACCAAAGGGTCCCCGTTTGGAAGATAAATTGTACAGTCACTTTAGGTTCTAATAAGTGGATCAGAATAAGAGGTGTGTTCCACTGAAGTAGAACCTTGTGTATAATTCCTGAAAAAAGGCAAAAATACACATGGTATATTCAAATGCAATGAAGAGACTAGTTTGTTTGGTATGGAGGCTACAAGTTGGAGAGTATTTGGAGAAATTTATTGGAGACACAGCTGAGACCAATTTGTTGGTTGCCAGACAGAGAAGATGGGGTTTATTTTCATAGTAGGGAGCCACTGAAAATATTGGAGCAGGATGGTGGCAATATTACAGGTGGTGATTTAGAAAGATAAATGTAGGACAAGTTGAATAAAAGTATGGGGTAAAGGAACCAGTTATTAAACAAAATCAGTAGTCTTGATATGAGTCCATGAGTCTATACCAAATGGAAGAGAATGGACTACAAGAGATAGGTATTAGAGCTGCCACACAAAAAAAGTGTTAAACACTCAAGTGGAAATGTAGAGAAGGCAGTTGAATATATGGAACTGGAGCTCAAGGAGAGGTCTATGTTAGAAGTATGATTTTGAGTCTAGTCTTGACATTTAATGTGTGACCTTATACAAATTACTTAACCACTTTGAACTTCAGGGTCTTTGTTGTCCAATTTCTTAAGAAAAAATAAGTCACACTTCCATGAAATAGCAAGTGTCCACTCCTCCAAAAAAAGTTAGCTATGATTATTCATTTGTACATTAAGCAAGCAAACATTTATTGTATTCCTGCTATTGGCAGGAACATCGAGTTATTGGCACTGGAGTATTTTCTCTGAGGAATGCATTGCTCACTAGAAGTAGTTCTACTCTTAGGAGCTATGCTCTAGGAGAGATACACTTGATAAGCCAAAATATACAAAACAGGGGGACAGAAAAACACTGTTGAATTTTGGGGTGGGAGTTATTTCCAGTTGTGGGAAGCATTTACAAAGAAGGAAGCAAATGAGTTGGGCCCTGCTGAATTATTGGTATCTGGATATAGAAAGATGATGGGATAGAACATGTATAACAGAATGACCAATATAATAATAACATTCAACTTTCAGCTTTATATCCTAACAAATAACAATCCAGTGGTTAAGTTTAGTTTATCTTGTGGTCATATGAGGAGAATTAGTGGGAAATAAGCTTGGGAATGAGCTCATAGAGAGACTTAATGCTTTAAATGTTAGGCTAAGGAACGTAAAGGAGCCACACTGAGAGATTTGAGGGAAGAGGAAGAAATGACAGTATTAGAGAACTGTATTATTTAGAAATATTTTGACCATATTTTAAATGAGTTAGTATAAAAGGAGGCTTCCATTAGGAGGTTCTTGCAATAACTTGAGAGAAATAATAAGGACCTGAATTGGGATATAGGCAATGAGATTGGAGAGAGGAGGGTGGATGAGGGAAATATTAAAAATGTAGATTAAAAAGTGCTAAGAAAATGGCTGGATTGGAGTGTGGGGTTCATGGAGCAAGGGAAAAAAACAATCACTCAGAGTGCTGAAGTTTCAAATCCATGAAACATTGACGGAAACAGTGAGGATAAAGGTTGTGTAGAAAAACAAGTTCCATTTTGGCTTATCGGGTTTCATGTGTAAGTGGAATAGCCAGGTAGTGATATTTAGCAGATGACTGGAAATGTGGGTCCAAAACTTAGGATAGAGGAAAAGTCTGAAGATATTAATCTAATTACCAAATACATGGAATTGAAGCCATGAGACTGTCAAGGAATGTCAAGAAGAAAATGTAAAGAGAAGAAAAATAAATTTAAGGACAAAGATGGAGAATAATAACCTTGAGAGGGTAAGAAGAGGTCAAGAAGACATGAAGACATGAACTAGAAGGAGAGCCATGAAGAAGTAGTGTCAGGTAAAGGACAGAAGGATATGGACCCTTTCTAAGGAAATCATGCTGGGAGCTGCCATGGGGGAGAAGAAAGTCCACCATCCTGGTATTTGTAGAATACATTGAATTTGACTTGGTGGTGGAATGATCACAGAGAGATTCAGAGCAGCATCAGAAAGGTTGGCCCTGTTGAGGTAGACCTGTGAGTCTTTTTTTTACAGAAGGATCAGATAAAGCTGAGAAAACCACACCTGATGAAGAAAGTTTAATTAGAACAGAACATTGAGGCCAAAAGTTAGAGACAAAAGGAGGATGTGAGTGAACCTTTCTGTGGTTGTTTCAGGGATAAGTAAGTTTAAAATATAACAGCTTACCTACTGGGGTTCACCAGGCTCATAAGGAACACATAGCAGAAGTTTAGTCTTAAAGATATGCCTGGATCTGTATGCTAAGGATCAATATCTATTATTTAAATACTCCTGCTTGCCTCCACTTTGTTTTTTCACCAATAAACACTTTCATTCAAACTTTATTTTCTGGAAAAAGACCACTTTCTTAAAAGTCAACATTCTAGTGTACTGACAGCAGTTCTTCATAATTTTCTATTTTGATTTAACTCACTCAAATCTAAGGTCATTTCTCTTGTAATGAACTAGCCTTGGCTTTTGTGCAGACTGAACTTATTGAAACTTCAGTTTTCATTTAGAGATGAGGGTTCAGGACCTGCACAAGCTCCACTGGACTTGTGTGGTAAAGGCAGGGAATCTACCTTATGACAATGTGAAGTGAACCGGTCACAGCAACAAGAAGGCATATGCCCCATCTTGGGGGCACTTTTCCTCAGTTAATGCTTATTTGTTGCTCATTCAGTGTACCTCACTATAATATATATCACTGGGGATTTTACGGCTTAGGAAAAACCTGTTCTCTGTTCCCAAGGATTCTCTGAAGGGATCTAAAACCATCTGTAAGATTAGGTAATATTCTATTATGCTATTGAAGAGGGTTCTGGTTCTTTTACTAAAATACTTAACCTTACAGAAGACATTGGATGTTTTCAAGAGGAGAAAAGCATAGGGTAGTACCTTATATCTTCTGCATTTTTCCAGAAGGATACGATTTCCAGGTTGTTTACATTTATTTTGTTCAGTTTTCTTCTTTGTGTGTGTCTTACTAGAAGGCATCGTACTGCCTACTGCTCTGTTAGAACCAGGTAAGAGCTTAGTTCCATAGCTTCTTCCTGGTTAGCTCCTTTGGAGCTGCACCTATCAATTTCTTCCCCATCCCCTTTTATCCCTAATAAATATGCCATGATATTACGGATGTCTCCATTCATGTATAACTTCTCTGTTCTCTTAAATCTCCTATTTCTTTCTTAAGTGATACATATTCTTGAGCTTCAACTCTGATTCTTCCATTAGTGCAGACTTCCCAGTTCCCTGCATGCTATAGCAAATTTATGGCAGGAAGTATAGTATGATGGAAAGAAGTCAGGAGTGATTAATCAGACTGGGGTTCTGACTTCAGGTTTTTTACTTTGAGTAAATTTCAATCTTTGGAGTCATAGTTTTCCCATCCATAATATAAAAAGGTTGAGTTAGATAATCTCTAAGAACCAAGGCCGGGCCAAGACTTGGCATCTCTCCTTGCCAAATGATTTGGCAGTCCTTCAAACTGATAATCTTCAAAAATTGTTCAACATGTATTCAGTACAGCCAAGGTCGATAAGGTCAATGCTGCAAGGATTTATTTTTCCCACTTGAGGTCCCTGTCTATATTGGCAGCAATGAGATCAATTTATATTTTCCCAGTTATATGAGGACTCCCTCACTCTTGTTAACTGACCCTTTATTTCTTATGAATTCTTGCCCTGTTTCAGCACCCTTTTTAGAGCAATACTCAAAAGCACCCCTTACTATAGCTCTGATAAGGTCCCTTGGAGTCTCTATGATCTGTGTGTGCCTAATTTAACCGGTGGCTCCCTGTCCTGCCTATATTCTCCTGCCTGGAATATCTTCACTCTTACTACCCCTTCTTTATCCAAATGGTCCAATGTTGTTTTCTCCTATGGACAGCTTTCCTCCAACTTCTTGACAGAATTAAGTATTCTAAACTCTGTGTTCCCATGTGCTTTTTCATACCTCTTTGAAAAATTACTTTATTGCTATGAGTTATATATATATATATATATATATATATATATATATGTCTTTGTTAATAAACTGTGAACATGGGGAAGTTAAAATCCACGTATTTGGTTTTGTGTCTTATGTCTCTAGCTTTTAGTCTTTGTTAGTCAACTACTGCTAAAATGATGCTATACTGCATAATAAACATCTCAAAACTCAGTGGCTGTAATAATAAATATTAATTTTTTATTTATGCATCTGTGGATCAGCTGGGAGGGTGCTGCTTTAATCTGCAGGTCTGTGGGTTGGCTAGGACATCTCTGTACCATATTACCATATTCTTTAAATTTTTTTTTTAATTTAAAATTTTTTTCAGGTTTATTGAGATATAATTGACATATAACACTGTGTAGGTTTAAGGCATACAATGTACTGATTTGATACACTTATATATTGGGAAATGATTACCACCATAGCAGTAGCATCACATCACATAATTACCATTTCTTTTTGGTGGTGAGATCATTTAACAAATTATTGACCTATTGACCAGAGACATATTAATACGTCTTTTGTTACCCAAATGCTATTGACTGGAAACGTTTCAATATTCATTTACATGACAAATCGCCAGCCACATGCATTAGTTTCTGCAAAAATCCCCCGGTCAATAATGAGTTAAGATCTACTCTCTTAGCAACTTTCAAGTATATAATACTGTATTGTTAACTCTAGTCACCATGCTGTACATTATACCCCTAGAATTTACTCATCTTATTAATGAACATTTGTATCCTTTGACCAACATCTCTCCATTCCTCCCACCCTCCAGCCCCAGGTAATCACCATTCTAGTCTCTATTTTAATAAGTTCAGCTTCTTTAGATTCCACATATAAGTAATATCATACAGTATATGTCTTTCTCTGTCTGACTTATCTCATGTAGCATAATGCCCTCACTCCAGGCTGGATTTGACAAGATGGAGGAGTAGAAGGATGTGAGGCTCAACTCTTCTTAAGAAAACACCAAAATAACAACTGCTGAACACCACTGACCAAAAAAAAATTGCTGGAACCTACCAAAAAAGATATCTTACACCCACAGACAAAGAAACCACAATGAGATGGTAGGATGCATGCAATCATGATAAAATCAAATCCCACACCTACTGGGTGGGCAACCCACAAACTGGAAAATAATTATACCACAGAAGTTCTCCCACAGGAATGAAAGTCCTGAGCCCCACGTCAGGATCTCAAGCCTGGGGGTCTGGCAACAGGAGGAGGAGCCCCCAGAGAATCTGACTTTGAAGGCCAGCGGGGTTTGATCTCAGGAATTCCACAGGAATAGGGGAAATAGAAACTCCACTCTTGTAGGGTACACACAAGGTCTCGGGTACACACAAGGTCTCAGGCACACCAGGAACAAGGGAAAAAAGCAGCGACCTCAGAAGTGCCTTGGCCAGACCTACCTGCTAGTATTGGAGGGTCTCCTGCAGAGGGTGGCTAAGGCTAATTGCAGGTACAAAGACACAGGTGGTGGTAGTTCTGGGGAGTACTCATTGGCATGAGTCCTCCTGGAGGCTGCCATTTTCTCACCAGGATCTGGCCCCACCCAACATCAAGTAGGCTCCAGTGCTGAGATGCCTCAGGCCAAACAATCAACAGGGTGGGAACACAGACCCACCCATCAGCAGACAGGCTGCTTAAAGTCTTCCTGAGCACATGGCTGCCTGCTAAACACACCCCTTATCCTGGCCCTGCCCACCAGAGGAACAAGACCCAGCTCTGCCCACCAGTGGGCAGGAAACAGTCCCTTCCACCAGAAAGCCTGCACAAGCCTCTCCTACAGCCTCACCCAGCTGGGGGCAGACAGCAGAAGAAAGAAAAACTACAACGCTACAGCCTGCAGAACAGAAACCGCAATCACAGAAAGTTAGATGAAATGAGACAGCAGAGGAATATGTCCCAGACGAAGGAACAAGATAAAAACCCAGAAGAACAACTAAGTGAAGTGGAGATAAGCAATCTATACACACACACAAAAAAAGAATTCAGAGGAATGATAGTAAAGATGATCCAAGATCTCAGAAAAAGAATGGAGGCACAGACTGAGAAGATACAAGAAATGTTTAACAAAGATCTAGAAGAACTAAAGAACAAACAAACAGAGATGAACAATACAATAACTGAAATGAAAAATACACTGAAAGGAATCAATAGCAGAATAACTAAGGCTGAAGAACAGGTAAGTGGTCTGGAAGACAGAATGGTGGAATCACTGCCATGGAACAGAATAAAAAAAAAAAGAATGAAAAGAAATGAGGAAAACCTTAGAGACTTCTAGGACAACATTAAACATGCCAACATTCACACTGTAGTGGTCCCAGAAGGAGAAGAGAGAGAAAAAGGACCTGAGAAAATATTTGAAGAGATAATAGCTGAAAACTTCCCTAACATGGGAAAGGAAACAGTCAACCAATTCCAGGAAGTGTAGAGAGTCCCAGGAAGGATAAACCCAAGGAGGAATATGCCAAGACACACAGTAATTAAATTGACAAAAATTAAAGACAAAATATTAAAAGCAACAAGGGAAAAGCAACAAATAACATACAAGGGATTCCCATAAGGTTATCAGCTGATCTCTCGGCAGGAACTACGCAGGCCAGGAAGGAGTGGCACAATATATTTAAAGTGATGAAGGGGAAGAACCTTCAACCAAGAATACTCTACCTAGCAAGGCTCTCATTCAGATTCAGTGGAGAAATCGAACACTTTACAGAAAAGCAAAAGCTAACAGAATTCATCACCACCAGATCAGCTTTGCAACAAATGCTAAAGGAAGTTCTCTAGGCAGAAAAGAAAAGGCCACAACTAGAAACAAGAAAATTACAAACAGAAAAGTTCACCAGTAAAGGCAAACATAAAGTAAACTAGGAAATCATCCACACACAAATATGATATCAAAAATCAGCAATCATGAGAAGAGGAGGGTACAAATGAATGATATTGGAAATGCATTTGAAATTAAAAGACCAGCAACTTAAAACAATCTTGTTTATATATAGACTGCTGTATCAAAACCCCATGGTAACCACAAACCAAAAATCTACAATAGATACACACACAAAAAAGAAAAAGGAATCCAAACACAGCACTAAAGTTAGTCATCAAATCACAAGAGAAGAGAATAAAAGAGGAAGTGAAGAAAAAATACCTACAAAAACAAATCCAAAACAATTAACAAAATGGAACATAAATATCAATGATTACCTTGAATGTAAACAGATTAAATTCTCCAACCAAAAGACATAGACTGGCTGAATGGATACAAAAACAAAACCTGTATATATGCTGTCTATAACAGACCCACTTCAGACCCAGGGACGCATACAGACTACAACTGAGGGCATGGAACAATGTATTCCATGCACATGGTAATCAAAACAAAGCTAAAATAGGAATCCTCATATCAGACAAAACAGACTTTAAAATAAAGACTGGTACAAGAGACAAAGAAGGACATTATATACTGATCAAGGGCTCAATCCAAGAAGAAGATATAACAATTGCAAATATTTATGCACCCAACATAGGAGCACCTCAGTATACAAGGCAAATGCTAACAGCCATAAAAGGAGAAATCAACAGTAACACAATAATATTGGGGGACTTTAACATCCCACTTTCATCAATGGACAGATCATCCAGACACAGAATCAATAAGGAAACACACACCTTAAATGACACATTAGACTAGATGGATTAAATTGACATTTACAGAGCATTCCATCCAAAAGCAGCAGAATACACATTCTTCTCAAGGACACATGGAACATTCTCCAGGATTGATCACATGCTGGACCACAAAGAGAGCCTCAGTAAATATAAGAAAATTGAAATCATATCAAGCATCTTTTCTGACCATAGTGCTATGAGATTAGACATAAACTACAAGAAAAAAGCTGTAAAAAACCCACAAACACATGGAGGTTACACAATATGCTACTAACCACCCAATGGATCACTGAAGAAATCAAAGAGGATATCAAAAAATACCTAGAGATAAATGAAGACGAAAGCACAACCATCCATAACCAATGGGACACAGCAAAAGTAGTCTAAAAGGGCAGTTTATAGCAATACAATCTTACCTCAGGAAACAAGAAAAATCTCAAATAAACAACTTATTCTTACACCTATAGAAACTAGAGTAAGAAGAACAAACATAACCCAAAGTTAGTAGAAGGAAAGAAATCATAAAGGTCAGAGCAGAAATAAATGAAATAGAGATGAAGAAAACAATAGAAAAGATGAATGAAACTAAAAGTTGGTTCTTTGGAAAGATAAACAAGATTGATAAACTTTTAGTCAGACTCATCAAGAAAAAATGGGAGAGGCCTCAAATCAATAAAATTAGAAATGAAAAATAAGTTAGCATGGACACCACAGAAATACAAAGGATCATGAGAGACTACTACAAGCAACTATATGCTTGTATATGCTACTATAAAATGGACAACCTAGAAGAAATGTACAAATCCTTAGAAAGGTACAATCTCCCAAGAGTGAACTAGGAAGAAATAGAAAATATGAACAGAAAAATCACAAGTACTGAAATGGAAACTGTAATTAAAAATTTTCCAACAAACAAAAGTCCAGGACCAGATGGCTTCACAGGTGAATTCTACCAAACATTTAGAGAAGAGTTAATACCTATCCTTCTGCAATACCATTCCAAAACATTGCAGAGGAAGCAACACTCCCATACTCATTCTATGAGGCCAACATCACCCTGATACCAAAACCAGACAAAGATACCACACAAAAAAAATTACAGGCCAATATCACTGATGAACATAGACACAAAAACCCTCAACAAAATACTAGGAAACAAAATCCAACAATACAATAAAAGGATCATACACCATGATCAAGTGGGATTTATCCCAGGGATGCAAGGATTTTTCAGTATCTGCAAATCAATCAGTGGGATACACCACATCAACAAATTGAAGAATAAAAACCACATGGTCATCTCAATAGATGCAGAAAAGGCTTTTGACAAAATTCAATACCCATTTATGATAAAAACTCTCCAGAAAGTGGGCACTGAGAGAACATACCTCAACATAATAAAGGCCATATATGACAAACCTACATCTAGCATCACAGTCAATGAGGGAAAAGCAGAAAGCATTTCCTCTAAGATCAGGAACAAGACAAGAATATCCACTCTCACCACTTTTATTCAACATAATTCTGGAAGTCCTAGCCATGGCAGTCAGAAAAGAAAAAGAAATAAAACGAATCCAAATTGGAAAAGAAGAAGTAAAACTGTCAGTGTTCACAGATGACATGATACTATACATAGAAAATCCTAAAGATACAACCAGAAAACTACTAGAGCTCATCAATGAATTTGATAAAGTTGCAGGATACGAAATTAATACACAGAAATCTCTTGCATTCCTATACACTAACAATGAAAGATCAGAAAGAGAAATCAAGGAAACACTCCCATTTACCATTGCAACAAAAAGAATAAGGTACCTAGGAATAAACCTACCTAAGGAAGCAAAAGACCTGTATGCAGAAAACTATAAGACGCTGATGAAAGAAATCAAAGATGACACAAACAGATGGAAAGATACACCATATTCTTGGACTGGAAGAATCAATATTGTCAAAATGACTGTACTACCCAAGGTAATCTACAGATTTAATGCAATCCCTATCAAATTACCAATAGCATTTTTCACAGAACTGGAACAAAAAATTTTTAAATTTGTATGGAAACACAAAAGACCCCGAATAGCCAAAGTAATCTTGAGAAAGAAAAACGGAGCTGGAGGAATCAGGCTTCCTGATTTCAGACTATACTACAAAGCTACAGTCATCAAAAAGTATGGTACTGGCACCAAAACAGAAATATAGATCATTGGAACAGGATAGAAAGCCCAGAAATAAACCCGGGCATCTATGGTCAATTAATCTACAACAAAGGAGGCAAGGATATACAATGGAGAAAATACAGTCTCTTCAATAAGTGGTGCTGGCAAAACTGGACAGCTACATGTAAAAGAATGAAATTAGAACACTTTCTAACACCATACACAAAAATAAAGTCAAAATGGATTAAAGACCTAAATGTAAGACCGGATACTATAAAAACTCCTAGAGGAAAATATAGGCAGAACAGATTTTGACATAAATTGCAGCAATATCTTTTTCAATCTGCCTTCTAGAGTAATGAAAATAAAAGCAAAAATAAACAAATGGAACCTAATTAAACTCAAAAGCTTCTGCACAGCAAAAGGAAACCCTAAACAAAATGAAAAGGCAACCCACAGAATGGGAGAAAACATTTGCAAACAATGCGACCAATGAAGGATTAATCTCCAAAATTTAAAAAGAGCTCATGTGGCTCAATATACAAAAAAAAAAACCTCAAAAAACAAACAAACCAAAAAACCCAACCTAATCAAAAAATGGGCAGAAGACCTAAATAGATATTTCTCCAAAGAAAATATACAGATTGCCAAGAGGCACATGAAAAGATGCTCAACATCACTAATTATTAGAGAAATGCAAATCAAAACTACAATGAGATATCACCTCACACTAGTCAGAATGGCCATCATCAAAAAGTCTACAAACAATAAGTGCTGGAGAGGGTGTGGAGAAAAGGGAACCCTCCTACACTTTTGGTGGGAATGAAAATTGGTGCAGGCACCGTGGAGAACAGTATGCAGGTTCCTTAAAAAGCTGAAACTAGAGCTACCATATGATCCAACAATCCCACCTCTGGGCATATATCCAGAGAAAACCATGGTTTGAAAGGATACATGCACCGTAATTTTTATTGCAGTGCTATTTACAATAGTCAAGACACGGAAGCAATCTAAATGTCCATCGACGGATGGATAAAGAAGATGTGGTACATATAAACAATGAAATATTACTCAGCCATAAAAAAGAATGAAATAATGCCATTTGCAGCAACATGGATGGACCTGGAGATTTTCATACCAAGTGAAGGAAGTTAGACAGAGAAAGACAAATATCATATGATATCACTTATATGTGGAATCTTAAAAAAACGATACAAATGAACTTATTTACAAAACAGAAACAGACTCACAGACTTAGAGAATGAACTTATGGTTACATGGGGGGAAGAGTCAGGGGAGGGACAGATAGGGAGTTTGGGACTGACATATACACACTGCTACATTTAAAACAGATAACCAACAAGGACCTACTGTAGAGCACAGGGAACTCTGCTTAATGTACCGTAATAACCTAAATGGGAAAAGAACTTGAAAAGGAGTAGATGCATGCATATGCATAACTGAATCACTTTGCTGTATACCTGAAACTAACTCAACGTTGTTAATCAACTATACTCCAACATAAAATTAAAATTTTTTAAAAAAAGAGAAAAAAAGATAGTCACTCCATCCATGTTCTCACAAATAGCAGGGTGACCTTCTTTCTCATGGCTGAATAATATATATATACACACACATACATATATATATATTTCATATGTGTGTATACACACACATACACGCACACACACACCCTCCCCCATATATCACATTCTGAGGTTCACTGGATAGAGAAACAGTGGTTATTCTTCTCATGGAAGTGGCAGCAGTACAAGCACTAATTAAATCATGACCACTATATCCTATTGTCTAAAGCAAGAAACATGGCCAAGTCAAAAGTCAGGGGGAATAAAAGCACACCCCTCTCACCATTAGGCCATGAAAAGGATAAGGGTGCATTATATACTATAATGGTGTGAAAAACTAAGACCACGAATTTAATCTACCACAGTACTTGACAATATGTTTCTAGTTGAATGAATGCACATGCATGAAAACATTTCAAAATTACAGGTGATTCAGTAAGGATGTAATTTAATAAGTAGGAAAAGATGGGGGCAAAGTGCTAATCTGAGCTGCAAACTGTGCTGCTCTTTGAGGCTGTTCGTTGATTAGTAAGATCGAAGCCAAATGACATGACCCAGTCATGCCTAGTGGCACCACAAGGTCCTGGAAAATTGCAGTGTCTGTAGCGATGCATTCCTTAATCTAGACCTAAGCTCAGGTACAAAAGCAGCTTATTTTATGTCCTGAGAGCAACAGAGTATAAGGGAGAAAAGGAAAGCAGAGGTAATTCCTGTTTCCTGTATAAACCCTCAACACTGAGGATAGGAAGTGATTCCCCTTTATTACCGCTCTGTCCTTTAGTTTCTGAGATGCCACACCCTCGTTCCCACGGCAAATTCTCACTGGGATTAGTTAGCAAGAGATGATTCTTCTCTGTATTAAAGAGAACAATATACCTATCTTAACAAACCAATGATTATTTTGGTTCTAAAATGGGAGGGAATATGACAGGTCAGTAAGTAAACTGTGAGTCTGGATGGAGGGATAAGCTCAGATAAAGGGGAGTGTGTGAATGAGGTAAAATGGCCACGTAGGGCTTTCATATTTTATTTATATGTTTATAGAAAGACCATGAGAACTTCCCAAGCAAGGAGTGGTGTGACAGACACGTAAGAATTAAAGTCCTACGTGAGCTTTTCAGAAAGCCAGCTTCCAAGAGAAAGGGAAGAGAAGGAGCAGAGAGATTTGGGAGTGCAGGCACTTCACCAGGAGGGAGCGGTCCCCAAAGTCAGCTCCCAGACGAGTCCGGATCAAGGTGGAAGAGGCGAGCCAGGTGGGAATGCAAAGCCCCCAAGGCACTCTCAGGCACTCTGCCCAGCTGATGCGAGGAGACAGGCGACACAGCAGGAACAGCTTCAGCCAGAAGTCAAAGGAGGGTCAGGAAGGAGCACTAATTTTCCAGAGAATAAAAGGAGGTCGGGATCTGGGCAAGATGGCGGAGGAGTAAGACGCGGAGATCACCTTCCTTCCCACAGATACATTAGAAGTGCATCTACACGTGGAACTGCTCCTACAGAACACCCACTGAACGCTGGCAGAAGACGTCAGACCTCCCAAAAGGCAAGAAACTCCCCACGTACTTGGGTAGGGCAAAAGAAAAAATAAATAACAGAGACAAAAGAATAGGGACAGGACCTGCACCAGTGGGAGGAAGCTGTGAAGGAGGAAAGGTTTCCACGCACTAGGAAGCCCCTTCGCGGGCGGAGACTGCAGGTGGCAGGGGGGGGGAGCTTCGGAGACACGGAGGAGAACACAGCCACAGGGGTGCGGAGGGCAAAGCGGAGAGACTCCCACACACAGGCTCGGCGCCGAGCAGCACTCACCAGCCCGAGAGGCTTGTCTGCTCACCCGCAGGGGTGGGCGGGGGCTGGGAGCTGAGGCTCCGGCTTCGGTCGGATCGCAGGGAGAGGACTGGGGTTGGCGGCATGAACACAGCCCGAAGGGGGCTAGTGCACCACAGCTAGCTGGGAGGGAGTCCGGGAAAAAGTCTGCAGCTGCTGAAGAGACAAGAGACTTTTTCTTGCCTCTTTATTTCCTGGTGCGCAAGGAGAGGGGATTCAGAGCGCCACCTACATGAACTCCAGAGACGGGCGTGAGCCGTGGCTATAAGCGCGTACCCCAGAGACGGGCATGAGCTGTGGCTATCAGCGCAGACCCCAGAAATGGGCATGAGACGCTAAAGCTGCTGCTGCCGCCACCAAGAAGCCTGTGTGCAAGCACAGGTCACTCTCCACACCGCCCCTCCCAGGAGCCGGTGCAGCCCGTCACTGCCAGGGTCCCGTGATCCGGGGATAACTTCCCCGGGAGAACGCACGGTGCGCCTCGGGCTGGTGCAACATCACGCCAGCCTCTGCCGCCGAAGGCTCGCCCCGCATCTGTACCCCTCCCTCCCCACGGCCTGAGTGAGCCATAGCCCCCGAAGCAGCTGCTCCTTTAACCCCGTCCTGTGTGAGCGAAGATCAGATGCCCTCAGGCGACCTACACACAGAGGCGGGTCCAAATCCAAAGCTGAACCCCTGGAGCTGTACGAACAAAGAAGAGAAAGGGAAATTTCTCCCAGCAGCCTCAGAAGCAGCAGATTAGAGCTCCACAAACAACTTGATTTACCTGTATCTGTTGAATAACTGCATAGACAATGAAACACCCCAAATTTAGGAGGTGGACTTTGGGAGCAAGAAATATTAATTTTTCCCCTTTTTCTTTTTTTGTGAGTGTATATGTGTATGCTTCTGGGTGAGATTTTGTCTGTATAGCTTTGCTTTCACCATTTGTCCTAGGATTCGGTCCATCTTTTTTTTTTTTTTTTTTTAACTTAAAAAATGTTTTTTCTTAATAAATTTTTTAATAATTTTTTCCTTTTTTATTTTAAAAAATTAAAAAAAAATTTTTCTTAATAATTTTTTCCTATTTTTTATTTTAAAAATTAAAAATTAATTTTTTTCTTAATAATTTTTTTCTTATTTTTTATTATAAAAATTAATAAATTTATTTTAAAAAATTAAAAAAATTTTTTTCTTAATAAAACTTTTTCTTAATAATTTTTTTTATTATAATAGCTTTATTTTATTTTATCCTCTCTCTTTCTCTCTTTCTATTTTTTCTCCCTTTTATTCTGAGCCGTGTGGATGAAAGGCTCTTGGCGCTCCAGCCAGGCATCAGGGCTGTGCCTCTGAGGTGGGAGATCCAACTTCAGGACACTGGTCCACAAGAAACCTCCCAGCTCCATGTAATACCAAACGGTGAAAATCTCTCAGAGATCTCCATCTCAACATCAAGACCCAGCTTCACTCAACGACCAGCAAGCTACAGTGCTGGACACGCTACGCCAAACAACTAGCAAGACAGGAACACAGCCCCATCCATTAGCAGAGAGGCTGCCTAAAATCATAATAAGGCCACAGACACCCCAAAACACACCACCAGACATGGACGTGTCCACCAGAAAGACAAGACCCAGCCTCATCCACCAGAACACAGGCACTAGTCCCCTCCACCAGAAAGCCTACACAACACACTGAACCAACCTTAGCCACTGGGGACAGATACCAAAAACAACGTGAACTACGAACCTGCAGGCTGTAAAAAGGAGACCCCAAACACAGTAAGATAAGCAAAATGAGAAGACAGAAAAACACACAGCAGATGAAGGAGCAGGGTCAAAACACACCAGACCTAACAAATGAAGAGGAAATAGGTAGTCTACCTGAAAAAGAATTCAGAATAATGATAGTAAAGATGATCCAGAATCTTGGAAATAAAATAGACAAAATGCAAGAAACATTTAACAAGGACGTAGAAGAACTAAACAGGAGAAAGCAACAATAAAAAGTACAATAAATGAAATTAAAAATACTCTAGAAGGGATCAATAGCAGAATAACTGAGGCAGAAGAACGGGTAAGTGACCTGGAAGATAAAATAGTGGAAATAACTACTGCAGAGCAGAATAAAGAAAAAAGAATGAAAATAACAGTCTCAGAGACCTCTGGGACAACATTAAACGCACCAGCATTAGAATTATAGGGGTCCCAGAAGAAGAAGAGAAAAAGAAAGGGACTGAGAAAATATTTGAAGAGATTATAGTTGAAACCTTCCCTAATATGGGAAAGGAAATAGTTAAGTCCTGGAAGCACAGAGAGTCCCATACAGGATAAATCCAAGGAGAAACATGCCAGGACACATATTAATCTAACTATCAAAAATTAAATATAAAGAAAACATATTAAAAGCAGCAAGGGAAAAACAACAAATAACACACAAGGGAATCCCCATAAGGTTAACAGCTGATCTTTCAGCAGAAACTCTGCAAGCCAGAAGGGAGTGGCAGGATATACTTAAAGTGATGAAGGAGAAAAACCTACAACCAAGATTACTCTACCCAGCAAGGATCTCATTCAGATTTGAGGGAGAAATTAAAAGCTTTACAGACAAGCAAAAGCTGAGAGAGTTCAGCACCACCAAACCAGCTTTACAACAAATGCTAAAGGAACTTCTCTAGGCAAGAAACACAAGAGAAGGAAAACACCTACAATAACAAACCCAAAATATTTAAGAAAATGGGAATAGGAACATACATATCGATAAT